>NC_061117.1:213071202-213116443 GCF_002878395.1 Capsicum annuum | reverse complement strand
AAAAACAGACCACAAATGGTCGGTTTTTAATATATTTTCTTTTCTTTTTTAAATATTAAAAACGGACCACTAGTGGTCGGTTTTGATATTTTTTTTAATTTTTATTTGTAAGATAAATAATAATTAATATAAAAATTAATGAAATAATTTTATTTTATTTTTAAAATAAAAAAGCTACCACTTGTGGTCGCTTTTTTAAAAAAAAAAAAATATAAAATATTACGAAAAATCGACCACGGTTTTTTCCGACCACAACACGTGGTTGATTTTGTGTGGTCGATTTTTCTTTTTTTTTTTAGTAGTGTTAAACTCATTCACCCGAATATGAGGTGGCATTGGCCGGAGTTTAGGGAGGGTAACAATCTCTTTCAGTGGCCAGAAAGATCGTCTTTCAATATGATCTTATACTTAACAATATATTTTTGGCATAATACATAAACATGTCTTTTAATTTGGTCTCAACGTACCAACATCTATGTCTTCCAACTTTGAGTGTGCACAAGCACATCCGACATGCAAACTTTATGATATGTATGATGCACGCATATATATTACGTGATTTGTCATGTTTGACGCATGCATGTTACGTGATTTTCCATGCATGACATGCATGTTACGTGATTTGCCATGTATGACGCATGCACATACGTCACTTGATTTTCCACATAAGATGTGTGTGTCTACTCGTTCAAGGTTACCAGTAACTTTTTCAACCCACCATCCATCACTATCAAATGCATCAACTTGATCGTATAATTAAACCCATTCTCTAGTATCTGAGATTGCACCAGCCAGAGTTCACGGAGGGTAAAAATGACATGACCAAAGGCAGAGTCAGGATTTCAACGAAGGGGGTTCCATATTCAAAAAAAAAAACTTAGGATTTCAACTAAGGGGGTTCCATATTCAAAGAAAACTTAGTCAAAGGGGGTTCAACACCTACTATAACCACATAAAAATAATTTTAATCATGTATAAATAGTATATTTTTCCGTCGAAGGGGGTTCGGCCGAACCCCCGATAGAAGGGTGGCTCCGCCCCTTGGACATGACCACAACAAAATAGTAAGCTCATCGAAATACAAGAAATAAGTAGTAACGGAAATCAAAGGACAAGAACTACAAGAATAATGTTGCTACTACTACTAAGAGAAAAAGTTAGGCAACATAAGTAAGACTTCTTACTACATAGTTTTATATTTCAATTTTTCAGTTCTGTATCACTTGATCTACCATAATTTACTTGCCTTTAATCCTGTGTTTTAATAAACTCTACTATTATCCCGAATGACTATTCCCCCCACCTCCACCCCCCCGGCCCCCACCCCAACCCCAATTCTATAATTACTATTTTGCTCTTAGTTGTCATGTATTTCTTCACTATTGTTATTTCTTTTGATTACTACTTTGATTTGCTTCACTTGATCTCTTCACTATTGTTATTTCTTTTGATTACTACTTTGATTTGCTTCACTTGATCTGAGAGTCTTTTGGGAATAGCCTTTCTCTACCTCCACAAGATAGTCATATAGGATTTATCTATAGTCTATTCTCCCCAGATCTCACTTTGAGAGATTTCATTGGGTATGTTATTATTATTGTTGTATTATTTTTCCGGTAAACAATAGAGTACCTCCATCTCTAAAAGGAAAAATAGAGATATGAATGATCATGAGGGAAAATCTGGGACAAGGAGGAATGGGGCACGTAAAAGAGGGAAAAAAAACACCTCATTAATTCAGACACGAGGATTAGATAAAAAGAAAGTTGTGACAAAAAGAAGTAACAAGATGATAGTAGAGATAGATCATAGAACATGGATCACATTAAACTCTTTTATGTACAACTACTTCATGTCTAAATAATCTCAAGAAAAAAAAAAAGATTTATTACATCAAACACTAACGAACCATAAACCCCTCATTATTATACCCTAAGATTTAAGCAACTACAATCTACATAAACAAAATTCAAGCATAATCAATATTCAGGAAGGAACGAATTATAAGAGTTTATTATATAAATGCAGTCTTATACTACACTTCTACAAGAAGTTATTTCCACGACTCGAACCCATGACCTTCTGATCAATGGAAAAAACTTTAGCACTGTCTTTTTTCAATCACTGATTTCATTCTCTTTTGAAGAAATCCATGTCCCATCAATCCAATCCTGATGAACTCTCAAATCCTTCGCATGATAAACACATTCAACCCCAAAATTTTCAAAATACACAGCATACTTCCTTCCAATTTTTGCAGTAACCATTCCAACCCACCATCCATCACTATCAAAAGCATCAACTTGATCACACAAATCAAACTCATTCACCTCAATCTCTGGCGGAACGGGCCGGAGTTCGGGGAGGCTAACAACTTCTTCCAATGGACCAGAAAGATCATCTTTCACAAGTGTCTTATACTGAACAATGTATTTTTTGTTGATAGCCAAGTAACTTATCAGAATCGCCTCGAAATAAGAGCCAAGAAATCCATCTTCTTTGCTTGCTACTTCGACATGATCACCTTTGTTGAACTCCATAGATTCAATGATTAGTGCTTTCGTTTTGAATGTTGAGTTTTCTTTTACTTGGTGTCTATACTAAAGATAGATGTTTAAAACAGAATCAAGATGTTTTACTTGCACCTATACTAAAAATAAATGTTTAACGCACAATGCACATAACTGAGGCTTTGCAAGTTATTTATAGGGGAAAAAAAATTAAAGGTGGGTTTAATTTAATTTTCTTTTCTTATTTGGATATGAATCGTTCTCTTTTTTCCTAATTTGTTTGGATGGACAACTAGGAATATGCTTCTTATGGATTTTTTCTCTTTTATTTTTTGGAAAAAGGTGAATATATTTCCAAGATTGCAATTTAGAACAGATATACACTCATCTTAAAATGTGGTACATATATATCTTGATTAGTGGATCTATAAGAAGCCACCAGAAATATTAAAATGTAACACTCAGTCTCACACACCCAGTAAAGAGATTATTCATATTGTGCGAAATGATTATATTGAATAATAAATAATTGCTATTCTTGTTGATTAATGGATTTTTATAAAAATTAAAATTATGATACTTGAAATTATTTATAAAAGGAAAATAGATATATATAATTTATCAATGTACTATTTTGGGACACTACGTGTCATATATAAACTATGGTTTACTTATTTGATAAATTTTCAAAGTTATGAGAAAAAGAAGAGAAAGAGAAAATACAATTTAAAAAGTTCGAACGCTAACTATCCACAAATCCCTCATTAAATGTCACAATGTATATCAAAATTACAATCTTTTTATTTATGTACAACTACTTCATATATGAACAATAAAATATGTATATACTATTACATCAAACACTAACCAACCACAAATCCTTCATAATTATACCCAAAGATGTAAGCAGCTACAATTTACATAAACAAAATTCAAGTCTGATGCACCTAAAACTTCCGCCATGCACGTACTGAATCACAAAAGTCTATTGCACACAATCTTATTTTGTATTTCTTAGAGGAATTTTTTTGCTTGAACCCATAAACTCTTGATCATATGACAACAACTATAACAATCAGTCTATTTTCAAGAAAATTTATTGCTTCTTCAAACACCATTGAACTCTCTTTTGAAGAAATCCATTTTCCATCAATCCAATCTTGATGAACTGATCTCAAATCAATTACATCATAAACACATTCAACCCCAAAAAATTCAAAATACACAACGTACTTTCCTACATTACTATGAGCTTTTCCGTTCATGAAAGACAATGAATTCACTGCATTCATTTCTCTCCAATTAATTGTGCAGATTAAAATGCAAAGTAAAAATTTCACATTCATTCACTCAAATTAATTATCGTGATGAGAGTTAAAGACAATACATTCCTTAATGTGATGAAATGAAGTACTTGTCTTAAATGAGATATCAACTCATCTTATTTATTTCTTCACATTAACGTACATTTCCACACCTATATAAGTATGCTTTTCACTTGATGAAAAAGGATCAACCACAGAAAGAAATATCATTTGCTTTTTCTTGGCTTTCTTTCTTAATTACTTTTCTCCTCATTGGTATTCAATTCCTTGTGAATTTCTGGGCAATAGTTTTGTACAACTCCAAACTTCCAGCCACGAGTGCACGTGTTTGGAAGTAGCTGTGGAACCTTGGGGAGCGACCAGCTAGAAGGATTTGCACGGAAGTCGGGCCGAAATTGCTTTCAAGGCAGTGGCTTGCCATGACATAGTGTTTGTGATAACTCTATTACTATTACTAATTCCGTTCCAATATCAATATTGTAGCATTTTTTCCAACAATTACTACAAGAAACTATTTAAACGACTTAAACTCATAATCTTCTCCTAATCACATGATAACAACTTAACTAATGAAGTCGTCTCTTCTCAAGACACCCATTTACCATCAATCCAATCTTGAAGAACTCTCAAATCTTTTACATCATACACATACCCAAAATTTTCAAAATACACAACATACTTCCCTCCAATTTTAACCTTTCCAACCCACCATCCATCATTATCAAAAGTATCATACAAAATTAAGCTTATTCACCAAAAATTGAGGTGGCACCGATTGGAGCTCCGGGAGGGTAACAATCTCTTTCAATGGACCAGAAAGATGACTCCACCAATGTCAATCGATAAGTTTTAGAGAAATGAAGTTTTGATGATTGACATATGAATGAAATATGTTATTCATGCTGGTCCACACATGTGAAGAAAACAGAAGTTACGGGCAAGGCTGATGAGAAAATAAAGTGGCTGAAGTCAGAAGTGGATAAGCAAGCACAATTCAGATATGCTTTCAATATTTATCACGTGCAGAAAAGAAGTTGAGGAGAAAATAAACAGAACACTTGAAGTTGAGCTGATAAAGGAATCCTACCTAGACAAGGAGATATAATACAACAAAGAGTGTAACTAACTGATAGAGTCCTATTGAAGAAAGAAGACTACATCATCTAAAGGAGTACTTTATCAAAGTTGGATTAAATAGAAGAGACGACTTTCAAGAGTCTCACTCATGCACTGATAAGAAAAACACCAATTAGCAAATTAGTTCAACAGCTTGAAGAAGTCATAAGCAGAACCTGTTCCTTTACTTAGAGTTAAAGAGCTATAGAATTTGTGTAATAACTTGGTTCTAGAGTTGTAATGAACTCTAATTCTAGTATTAGTGAAGTATAAACTGAGTTAGAATTTGAGCCAAGAAATTACTAAACTAAAGCTTAATCTTGAAAGAGCAAACAGGTGGACAAATTCTTCAAGAATTGTTCACAAACTGAGTGAGAGAAGTTATAGTGAAAATGCTGGATTGGGTCTTTACAAAAGCCTTGATACTAGTCAAGATTTGTGCTATATTTGTGGTCATTTTGGGCATCCAACTACTGAATGTCCTGTTTCTACAAAAGGAAGATCTAGGAGTATAAATTTGGCAAATAAACTAGCTCAAACAAATAAAAGGAAAACCAAATCAGTGCAAAGAAATAGGTTGGGTAACATATTGCCTGCATGGACTAGAAGAAATCTGATTCATTCTTTTACTCAAAAAAGGGGTCCAAGCTTGTATGGGTTCCTAAATCTAACCCTTGATTTACTTTTGTAGGTGAGAGTGGAAGAAATAAAAAAGCATTAGTTCCTAGAGAGTGCTTGCTCAAGACACATAACTGGTGATAAGAAAAAATTCCTTTCACTCTCCAAAATAAGTGGGAGTGGAGTTTCTTTTGGTGATGGAAAAAAGAGAATCATTACTGAAGTTGAAAAGATTGGTACATCTGAATCAAGGAATTGGAGGATGTCTAACTTGTGAAGGAATTGAAGCACAACCTTCTTAGCATATCACAACTGTGTTATAAAGGTAACAAAGTTGTTTTTACTTCTGTAGGAGTCAAAGTCAAAAGGATGGACACCAAGGAGGTTGTGCTCACTGCAAGAAGATATAGGAATGTGTACAAAGCTGACATAATGAGAATGCCAGGAACAAAGTTGACCTGTTTGAGTGCTATAGAAAATGATCCCCTCATTTGGCACAGGAGACTTGGACAAGCAAGTCTGAAACAATTAAACAAACTTCCTTCCAAAGATATGGTATTGGAGTTTCCCAAAACTAAGTTCAAGGGAAAGAAGGTTTACAGCGCCTATGTAAGGCGAAAGAAAGTAAAATCTTCTTTCAAATCAAAGAACCATGTCAGCAGAAAAAAGTACCTTGACCTAATCCATATAGATTTGTGTGGACCAATGAGACTTCAAAGCAGATATAGAAAAAGGTATGTTTTTGTGATTGTTGATGATTATTCCAGATTTACATGGGCATTGTTTCTAGCTTCAAAAGAAGATATCTTTGATGTCTTTACTATATTCATCAAGAAAATTAAAAAGAAACTGCGCACTTCCCTAATTTCCATAAAATCTGACCATGGTACAGAATTTGAAAATGTCAAGTTCTTAGAATTTTGTTCTGCAAATGGTATAGATCATAATTTCTGTACTCCTAGAATACCTTAATAAAATGGAGTAGTAGAAAAGAAAATAGGACTTTGGAAAATATGGCTAGAACAATGATGCTTGTAGGAAATCTTTCTAAAAACTTTAGGCTAAGGCAATTAGTACTGATGCATTTATCATAAATAGATGCATGATTAGACCAATTGTAGAGAAGACTCCCTATGAATTACTAAAAGGAACAAAACCAAATATTTCTAATTTTAGAACGTTTGGTCGTAAATGTTTCATTCATAATAATGAGAAAAATCAATTGGAAAAATTTGATGCTAAGAGTGATAGGGGAATCTTCCTAGGATATTCATATCATAGTAAGGTATATAGGGTTCTAAACGACAGAACAAATTATATTGAAGAAAGTGTGCATATAGTATTTGATGAATCTTGTGCTAAGACTAACTTGCGGGAAGGACGTGATTCTAAGGAACAGGTTGCTCAACATGGTCTATCAACTGAAGGTGCCAAACATGAATGCACCTCAACAGGCGAAACTGATTCTGGAGGCACACTGACAGGGGGAGCTGAATCACCAAATACCCCAGCTCATAACAATTCCAGTAATCCTAGTAGCTCACAAGGATTGGTCCCAAAAGAATACAAGTATCAAGGATCCCATCCTATTGAAAATGTGCTTACTGATCTTACTTCTGGGATTACTACAAGGTATAGGCTGAGGAGCATATGTGCTTTTAAAGCATTTCTATTAGAAATTGAACCAAATAAGGTGAATGAGGTACTTCTTAATGCTGATTGATTATAGTCATGCAAGAGGAGTTAAATCAGTTCGAAAAGAGCAAGGTATGGCACTTAGTTCCTCCTCTAAAAGACAGAACAATGATTGAAACTAAATGGGTGTATAGAAATAAGGTTGATGAACATGGAACAGTTACAAAGAACAAGGCAAGATTGGTGGTCCAAGTATACAATCAAGAAGAAAGCATAGATTTTGATGAAACTTTTGCTCCTGTGGCAAAAATTGAAGCAATAAGGCTTCTTGCAGCTTTTGCTGGTTATATAGAATTTATTCTCTATCAAATAAATATTAAGAGTCCATTCTTGAATGGAATTCTCAAAGAGGAGATATATGTCAAACAACCACCAGGATTTAAGAGTAAAGAGTTTACTGGTTACGTGTATAGTCTTGACAAGGCCTTGTATGGACTGAAAGAAGCTCCAAGAGCTTGGTATGAAAGATTGAAGAAATTTCTATTGGAGCATGGTCATACTAGAGGTAAAATTGATAAAACTCTTTTCTTAAAAAAAATAATGGAAAAGATTTGTTGGTTGTACAGGTATATGTTAATGATATTATCTTTGGCTCCACAAACATGAACATGCTCATGACTTTGCAAAACTCATGAGTTGTAAATTTGAGATCAGTATGATGGGCAAACTAAATTTTTTCTTGGGATTGAAAATCAAACAAATAGCCTCTAAAACTATGATCCATCAACAACAGTATGTTAAGGAACTTCTTAAAAGTTTTTCCATAGAGGAACCAAAAGAGATCAGCATACCAATAGCCACTGCCACTAAGCTAGATATGGATGAAACAGGTCCTGATGTGGAGAAAAAACTATATAGAGTAATGATAGGATTATTACTTTATCTCACAGCAAGCAGACCTGATATTGTATTCAGTGTGGGATTGTGTGCAAGGTTACAGGTGAATCTTAAGGAATCTCATTCGAAATTTGTGAAGAGAATCTTTCGATATCTCAAAGGAACAGCTGATCTTAGCCTATGGTACCTAAAGATAGTAACTTTAACTTGGTGGATTATTCTGATGCTGACTATACAGGCTATTTGGTGGACAGAAAGAGCACCATAGGCATGGCACACTTTTTTTAATCATGTTTAATTAACTAGTCTACTAAGAAATAAAACTCAATAGTTTTATCCACCGCTAAGGTCGAGTATGTTGCTGCTGGATCTTGTTGTGCTCAGTTATTGTGGATTAAACAACAACTCATAGATTTTGGTATGGATGTTGTATGTGTTCCTATATTTTTTGACAATACAAGTGCCATTAATATTGCAAAGAATCTTGTCCAATATAAAAGAACTAAATATATTGATATTAGACACCACTTTCTTAGAGATAATGTTGAAAAAGGTCTTATATCAATCATGTTCCATTCTACGAAAGATCAAATTACTGATATATTCACTAAGGTATTAAGCAAAGAACACTTTGAAAAGAATAGGTTAGACTTGGGGATGATTAAGATTGCATAAATCTCCCTCAATGATTGACTAGAAAAGTTGATGTGCTCTTGAGTTTTTGTTGATTAATCTAGTCTTGCACATTTAGTTGTGTGTCCTAATTCCAAAATTTTGAGTGAACTAACTTTTATGTATTTATTTTCAAAGTGATGTTGGAACACTCAAGCAATTTTGTCCATGCATTTCAAAAGTAAGGTATGATTATTAGTTTACCTTAAATGCATAAAGAGAAACAGGTTTGCCCTTCTGGTCCTTAATTACTCTAAACCACCAAAACCCCAAGAGTCCAACTTTTTCAAAAAGCTGCCATAACAATCCCATCACCACCGCAAATCTTCATCATTATCACTGCTACACATCAACTTCATTCCCTTTACGTTTGAACTTCCTTTCTCCTTCTTATATATGTTCCATTCTCTTTCTCTCCTCACTCATTTACCATCCCAAAATCAAGAATAATTTCATGTTCTTTCTTTACCATGGTATCCTCTTCTTCTACTCCATCATACTCATATAACTCTTCTGTCTCTCCTTTCACTGATATCATCCCTCATCCCACCGTCAACACAATACCTTCTATTCCACCTACTATTCTAATCAAATTATCTGATTTCACCGCCTGGAAAATTTTAAAAAACCTTTTTTCTTAATTTTTCACAGGTCCTCAGTCCTTTCCCAACCCCACTTCACCAACTCTTGTTCCTCTAAAAAATTATCAACCCCGATGATATTCTAATTGCAAATTTGATCTCCAAAAAATCACGGCCTCAACTAAAGAGAAAACATTCATCCTCTTCTATTGTTGTTGAGGACCATAATTTTGCTGAACCTCATCCTTTTGTGCCCTCTCCTATAACTCCTCCCACTCGCCAAAAGAAACAACAGGAAGAGGCATCTCTAGCTGAAGAACTTCAAGCTAGCAAGAGAAAGCGTGTGGACACACCTGCTCCCCTCTTTCATCTTCCTCTCAAGATGTGTTTCTTCGCTCTGTGTGCAAAGGAAAAATAGTAAAATGTACTATTCCTAAACCTTTTGCCTATCGTACATCCTCTTCTCTGCTAAATTCCACCCCTGCTTCAAAATCTTCATCCTCTTCAAAACCCATTCCCCTAAAATCCCTCACTCGTTCCAAGAAACAGGTCACCAAACCTGTTCTTTCTAATTTCTCTGCCTCTGACTCACCTCCTAATGCTCCTATTGAGCTAGATCTAGACTTTGATCTTGATGAAATATCTACCAACCTTGACTCTTCTACTGATCATGTTCTGGACTTTCAGATGCGCAAGTTGGCTAGAGGCTGAGTCGTTACTGGTTTTGGGGGACCTGAGATGGGAGTTTTTTTAACAAAATTTTAGAGTCCCAGGGATGGTCACACTTGTTTCTTCAAGGTGATCTCTAAAAGAAGTTTGGGAAAATTGAGGTTTATGAATTCTATACTAATAGGGTCACTATTGGAGAGATATTTTATACCACTATCAGAGGGGTTACTATCAATCTTGTTACTGCTGATATTGCTATGATTTTGAACATTCCTATGAGGGGTTGAGGTCACTATATCAAGGTTACTTGGCCTCCACTTGAAAACATTGCCTCTGCTCTTGACATCTCTCATAAGTTTTCTGGTAATCCTCCTCTACAAAATCATCATAGGGTTCTTAAGCACGAGATGACTCCTCTTCATAAATTTTACTTTGATGTTGTTCATAAGATTATCACTCCTAGGAAGAACGAAGGACTGTTGCAAATTTTCTTGATCTCACTCTCATGGAGTTGCTTGACACTTAAGTGCAAATTGACCTGCCTAGGCTTATTATTCAGCCATGTAAAGGGTCTTTCTCAAGGATATAAATAGTCATACCCTTCCCTATGAATTTTGGTTTGCTCCTATATTTGAAGATTATTGGGTACCTATTCAAGTTTGGTCTCTGCAGATCACCAAATATGTTATAGGGACTGTGAATCATATAGAACTACCTGTTTCAATGAGAACTACTGATAATCCTATACAATAATTAAGGAATGCTCTTTCTACTAAAACTTCTGAGTTGGAGGTTATTCAAGCTCAACTAGAGGCTGCTCAGGTTGCTTATAATGCTGAAAAACTGAAATTTCTTGCTCAGATTGCTTCTCTTCAAGCTGCCCTCAAGAGTGAAAGATCTGCAAATGTTGAAATCGTGCGCAAATTGACTAACCTCATCCCATTTGCTTCCTTCCCTTAGTTCTCTCCTTAGTACCTTAGGAATGTTTTTATTTTTGTATGGTTAGACTATTTTGTTTTTATCAGTTTTTGGTACTATTAACTATATCTTGCTCCTGTATGAACTGGACTTAATTTCTTCTTGTGTTCTGCTCTTGTTCAACTTAATGTATATTGGTACTTTACTTTGAATTTTGATTGTTTTAGTGATAGCCCCAGTGGCCATGGATTATTAAACACTATTGTCACTTCTTGGGGCCCTGCTTTTTGGTGATGTCAAAAGGAGAAAGAATAGATTATACAATGTTTATAAATCAAATGACCAACGTGTTTCATTCAAGTGGCCCTGTGTTTAATTCTTTTATTGAGTGTCAGGAATTTAAGATGAATGCTGTGAAGCATGTACTGGTTTATCATTATCAAAAAGGGGGAATTTGATAGAGAAAAGAAGTTTTGATAATTAACATATGAATGAAACTTGTTATTCATGTCGTTCCACACATGTGAAGAAAACAAAATTTAGGGCAAGGTTGATGAGAAAATAAAGTGGTTGAAGTCAGAAGTGGATAAGCAAGCACAATTCAAATATGCTTTTAACATTTATCACATGCAGAAAAGAAGTTGAGAAGAAGATAAATACAACACTTGAAGTTGAGCTGATAAAGGAATCCTACCTAGACAAAGAGACATAATTTAACAAGGAGTGTAACTAACTGATAGAGTCCTATTGAAGAAAGAAGACTACATTATCTAAAGGACTTCATCAGAGTTGGCTTAAATAGAAGAGATGATTTTTAAGAGTTTCACTCATGCACTGATAAGAAAAGCACCAATCATCAAATTAGTTTAACAGCTTGAAGAAGTCATAAGTAGAACCTATTCCTTTACTTAGAGTTAAAGAGTCATAGACTTTGTATAATAGGTTGGTTCTAGAGTTGTAATGAACTTTAATTCTAGTCTCAGTGAAGTATAAACTGAGTTAGGATTAGTGTCTTCAAGTTAGGGAATCGAAGACTTGGGAACACTTATCTTGGAAATATTTGTGTCATTGTAGAAATAGGAGTTAGAGTTTAATTCCTAGTTTACAAGTGTCTTGTAATTTGTTGATTGTTGAGGCTCAAGAGTTTTAGTGGAGTTGGGGTTAAATCCTGTAGAGGTAAAGGTTGTAGTTTTTTTCACCTTTTTGAGCCAGGTGTTATCCATGTAAAAATACTGTCTTTTTATTTACTCTGCTTAAGTGAACCATGTTAGATTACTTGTTTCACTGATAGACAACTACTAGAGTAAAATAGCTAAATCAGTAGGCTACGTACCCTAACAATAAGTCAAACACATCATCAACGAAATCAATTCGTTAAAGACCCGAGGAAATTTTAAATTTCAGCATTGCTACAGGGAAGTCAATAATATTGTAGATGCCTTGGCTAATCTAGGAGAAAGTACAAGGCAAAATACAATCTTCATATAAAATTTAGCTCTTCCTTTGATACAAATACAACCACGAGGATGGACGTATATGAGATGTGTTGAACCTGATACTTGGAGCGTACAAGTGAAGTTCAAAGGAAGGCCTAAATATGCTCCTAAACAGTCCACAAACTACACTCCAAGGGTGCCCAAAGTGAAGGATTTGACTAAGGGGTCTTTTAGATATTTCATACTATTTTTGTAACCTACTATTAATAGAACATATTAGGTCATTTAGTCTTAGATTATTCATGATATTTGTAAGTATTGTATGACTTTTGAAACACCAAGTCCTCTCTCCTTTGAGGAAAAATCGAAACTAGGTTTCAACTTGAGTGTGGAATCACTCATGTTGGATTCATGGCTTGGAACGTTGGGTGCTTGAAGGATTGAGGTCCATCTTATGTCCACGAAGAGTGTAGGTGTTCTTATTACATGTTTATAAGGGTTTAGATGTTTAATACACACTCTAGTTCTTAGGTTTTGTGATAATATATGTCTCACTACCTATTTTTATATTTCTCGTACTCTTTGTTGTTGTTCTAGTAAAAAACGTGTATTGTTGTTTCCATTGTGTTTTTTCTCATCTTGTTCTTCATCTTGTTATCTTGTTAATCTCTTTGTTAGTTTTTGGTGGCTGATTTGGTGTCAAATACACCCTTGTTTCTTGCATTCTTTTTGTATTTGTCGAATTTGAGAGTGGTCTTCAAAAGGGTCCTCGGTTCTTGAATTAGTGGACTATTTTTAGAGTGTGTTTTTGTGTGTTTCTTGTCTTTATTTTATCATTTGGTATTAGATCCATCTTTGATTTCTTTCTAACAAGATCAATCTTGGGCTTGAGAGTTGAAAAATAAAAAATAAAAAAGTTAAAAACTGAAAATTCCAGAAAAGAGAGCAATCTGTCCATTTTTTGTTCTTGGATGAAAATTATGTTTTTGTTGTGTCTTGGCCGATATTTTTACTTGTATTTATTGTCTATAAGTGTTAGTTTTGTTCCTCACTAACACATTGAGTCTATATCTTGATTTGAGATTGTATTTTGATGTTGTTGTTGTGAACATAAACTTGGCCCATTGTTGTTGAACATTATTGTGGTGCACTGGTTTTGGCCTTGTGGTTTCGTCTTGTTGTTATTAATATTGGCCATGGATGTTGTTATAAATTGTTGGCCTAAGAATCTTTTGTTGAAGTTGTTGTTGAAAGGTAGAACTTGAGAAAGTGTTGATTGAAGTGTGAAACCAACTTGAACCTTAGACTCCAAGATTCAAAAGTTTGTGTTCTTGGCGTTCTTCACCAATCTTCATCCTTTATTGAAAGAAAAGTGGATGTTAGATCTAAAAGGTTGGACAAAAAAGGTGTAAAGTTTGTTAGTCTTGAAAGACTCCTCAACCACCAAAGACTTTAACAACCACTTACCAACAACTTTTCATGAATTAAGGGCCATGTTTTGAGAAGAGAGAACAAAGAAAGTCAAGTCTTCCTTTTTGAAAATTGAAAGAGGATTCCAAGACTTATTTTTCCCTCCTTAACCAATTCCCAAATTGAAAAATTGACCAAGACTTCCAACTTTGAAAAATAAAAATTGTTAAAGAACCGCAACCAATACGTGGCTGTCAAATCATCCTTTACTGTTCACGAAACATATTTAAGGTCAAATTTCAGATTTCATAATTTTATTTTGTTGTTCCTTAGTTTTGATTTTGTTGGTTCCAATACTAATTGTCAAACTAGTACTCATCTACTAGATTGTTAGTTAGTCTTTGTATTCGTTCATTCGTATTTAGCGTTTGTTGTGTGCTTTTCCCTTTTGTGAATTCGTTGTATCTTGTTGGTTCAAGTCCGTAAATAAATTTTATTTGAGTCAACTCAAATGAAAATCTATTCCGGGCAAAGATAGACTCATCCCTCAATCACTCACGAAGTACAAGTCGGTTTTCAACACTTATGAATCTAAGTGTGCAACGATCAAGTGTGTGAGAGTGTGGTCAGGTTGTTTCAAACTAACTTGTGTTTCGTTTTGTCTGCTTGCTTTTTTATTTTTAGGTACAATTACAAGGGAACCCGTGGCTTTAACCTCTCAACCCATGGACAATAATGCCACCAATGCCATTTTGGCCTACCTTGACACTATGTCCCAAGACCTAGCTATGGCAAATGAAAGTTTGGATCATATGGTAGGTTAAAGGGAGCAAGTGGACTGTCCGAACACACGTCAAGAGAAATGTCATAGCTCATGTGAGCTACGAGGTATAAACTCTATCCCCTACACTCCTATGAACTTAGAATATTGTGTTGTGGCTAGTAGGAGCCAAGTGGGTGTAGTTGCGGCTTTTCCTAGGGTAGAGGTGCTTGAGTTTTTCCTTTGTGATACTCTTGATAGTGTTAGGTTGCATGAGTACAATACTCTTGTTGTGGGCACGCAAGCACTAATTGATTCTTTAGATGACGAAATTGATTCTCCTCATGAGATGATTTGTGTCCATCTAGTGCTAGCACTTATAACTTGACTACGGTTCCATTACCAAGTAACAAGAGTATTCACACACTAGTTGACCCTTGTGAAAACCAAGGTGAGTCTACGTTGGTATGTGAGTTGCCAACAACTAGTGAGGGTGAGCAAAATGATCAACCGGGTGAAGATGATCTTGATTTGCTTGAATGCTTCGAAAACTTGAATTGTGATTGTCCTTGTGAAGATGGTTTTGATTATGGTCCTTGGGCTGCCCGTGATGGTTTGTATGTATGTGAGGACTACTCTTGTGAAAGAGAAGGTGATACGTGTTTAGAAATTCTATCGACTTCTTCTCTATGTGTTTCTTATGTTGGACATATGCCTAGTGGAGATTTTGAAACTAGTAGTAAGTGCATGCATGAGAATCCTTTATTTGAAGTTGACTTGTGGAACACCTTTCTCAAACCTATTTTTGTTCATGATATTTTCAATGGTGATAAAGAGGGTATGCTTAACTTTGAGGACGACATCCTAGGGGAGAGTGAGAGTGGGCGAGACCTAAGTCCTTGGTTGCTTCTATCATTTGATCCTGGTACCATCTTATGGTGAGAAATGATGACTCTCGGTCTATTGTCATTTTGTCTTGATGCTTATCCGGTCCACTTTCTTTGTCACATTTGTACTAATCTTTTCATGCTTAAAACAAAGGACCCGTGGATATACTTTAAGTTTGTTCCGCCTCGGCATGACATGTTGATATGTTATTTTTGCTAACCCTAACACCTCTTTCCATGAGGATGTGTGCTTGTTTGTCTTCTCTTGATTTTGCAAGGTACGGATTCGAGGTCGAATCCTTTTTAAGAAGGGGAGGATGATACAAGTACGACCACGAGGATAGACGTATGTGAGATGTGTTGAACCTGAGACTTGGAGCATACAAGTGAAGTTCAAAGGAAGGCCTAAATATGCTCCAAAACAATCCACAAACTACACTCCAAGGGTGCCCAAAGTGAAGGATTTGACTAAGGGGTCTTTTAGATATTTCACGCTATTTTTGTAACCTACTATTAATAGAACATTTTAGGTCATTTAGTCTTAGATTATTCATGATATTTGTAAGTATTGTATGACTTTTGAAACACCAAGTCCTCTCTCCTTTGAGGCAAAATCGAAACTAGGCTTCAACTTGAGTATGGAATCATTCGTATTGGATTCATGGCTTGGAACGTTAGGTGATTGAAGGATTGAGGTCCTCTTGTGTCCACGAAGAGTGTAGGTGTTCTTATTACATGTTTCTAAGGGTTTAGGTGTTTAATACACACCCTAGTTCTTAGGTCTTGTAATAATATATGTCTCACTACCTATCTTTATATTTCTTGTACTCTTTGTTGTTGTTCTAGTAAAAAACGTGTATTGTTGTTTCCATTGTGTTATTGTTCATCTTATACTTCATCTTATTATCTTGTTAATCTCTTTGTTTGTTTGTGGTGGCTGACTTGGTGTCAAATACACCCTTGTTTCTTGTATTCTTGTTGTATTGATCGAATTTGAGAGTGATCTTTAAAAGGGTCCTCGGTTATTGAACTAGTGGACTATTTTTGGAGTGTGTTTTCGTGTGTTCCTTATCTTTCTTGTATCATCCTTTGAGAATTAAGAACTGGTTGAAGAACGATATTCTTAGATATCCAACCTTCAGAATTCGAGCTCAGAAAAACAACTTCATTATTGATTGTGGCTAAGTCATCTAGCTGTTTTAGTTGGAACCGGCTCATGGTCAATCTCAAGTCTCACAAGTTTTCCAAACTTTGTAACATCTTTCTTTCTAGAAATAGAATTGGGAGTTTTTTGTACAAGGATGAACTTTTCATCCTTCCGATATCTCAGGGAGATATTGATAAATGTTTGTGACCTGTAAAAAAAAAGTCCCTTTGGAGACATCCAATAAAATTGAAAGGATACTGATGAGGAAAAAAATAAAAAATATTCTCGGCATAATAAATAAACATGTTTTTTAATTTGTCCTTGACGTACCATCTATGCCCTCTAACTTTGAGTGTGCTCAAGCAGACACACATCCTGTATGCAAACTTTATGATAGATATGATGCATGCATCTCACGTTATTTGCCATGTATGACGCATGCATGTTACGTGATTTGCCATGTATGAAGCACGTATGTTACGTGATTTGCCATATGTATGGCGTATGCATATATGATATATTTCACATGATTTGCGACGTAAGATGTGTTTGTCTGCATCTTCAAGGTTATTACCAATTATTTTTCCAACCCATCATCCATCACTACCAAAAGCATCAACTTGATCTCACAAAATAAACCCATTTGTCGAAATCTGAGGTGGCTAAGGCGAACCTAGGTGCAAATATTTGGTGCTCCGGGATCCCTTAAACTCGATGCAAATTAAGTATAATTATATAAGAAATGTATAAAAATAAGTGCAGGACGGACACTAGCACCCTTGAAATCAAGAAGATAGCCAGGTACTTTGATTTTCAAGTGGAACCTTAAAGCTTTAGGTGTCAATATGTGTGTTCAAACCTCCCAAGCACTCATGGCACTTAAATCATTAATTTGATCCACCACTGGAGGTGGCACCGGCTGGAGTTCAGGGAGAGTAAAAATTGGCATAACTACAACAAAATTGTAAGCTCAAAAGAATAGTTCTTCTACTAGTGGTATGAGAGGAAAAATTAGGAAACAAACAACTGCCCACTAATTCTGTAGGACAGGTGGAAAGGGGGTCGTAAAAGAGCAGAAAAAGCATCACATTCATCTTGAAGTTTGTTTTGAAGAAAGAAAATCCCACATCGCAAATTTACTTTGGTTGGGAGGAGGTTGGGAGTTATAAATAAACTCCACCTCCTTCATTGTTTAACACACACAAAAATATTCTTTTCATTGTTTACTATTAAATAGGTTTAGAGATAATTCTCTTGGAGATCTCTTTGAGAATAGTATTTTAGGAAGTGGGGGTGTGTGAGAAAAATATTGTGTATTGTATGGTGTAATAATTTTCATATAGTGAATATTTTTCTGGGAGGCCCGTGGTTTTTCTCCAATTGGGGAGTTTTCCACGTTAAATCTTTGTGTTGTTATTCTCTTTAATTTTTCTGTTATTTTCTACTTGAAAGCGGTCCAGAAGGGGTGGAAAAAATAGTTCATTTTTTCCAACAAGTGGTATCAGAGCCTTCGGTGTGGAATAATTTTTTTGAAATTTTAGTATGCTCTGTGGTTGCATCTTTGTCTGATCTTCCACATCATAAAATATTTCTGAATTAGAATTATTGTTCTCAAGCAGAAGTTTCATCCGGTGGAGTAGCAAGTGGAGCCTGATTTCGGTGGAGTTTGTTATTCTGGTGGAGTTACTATGGGGTACTTGTATATTTGGTAATAGTGGGAATAAGTACAATCTAAAGAGTTTCTGGCTAAGGAAAGACTTGGTACTTAAGTGTATCCCTTGTGATCCACCTCTCTTTCCTGGGATCTAATTTGGTGGGTACTTTACATTACATTGTTCATTTATTAGTACTGATAAATAAGATGGGGACAAAATTTGAGATTGAGAAATTTGATAGGAGAATTAATTTTGGCTTGTGGCAAGTGCAAGTCAAGGATGTGTTAATCCAATCTGGATTACACAAGGCATTGAAAGAGAGACCAACTAGCGAAAAAGGTGATAAGGATTCAGAAAAATCTGAAAGCAGTAAAGACTCAGAAAAATCCAGAATTAGTGATGAAGAATGGGAAGAGCTAGATATGAAAGCGGCAAGTCAAATTCGCTTGTTTTTAGCTAAAAATGTTCTTGCTAATATGATTGGATTGTCTACAACAAAGGAGTTGTGGGAGAAACTTGAAGAATTGTACCAAATCAAAAGTATTTCAAATAGGTTATATTTGAAGGAGCAATTTCATAAATTGCAAATGGCTGAAGGTACAACTATTTCTGATCATCTGAGTGTCTTGAATGGATTGTTTCTGAATTGAAATCTATTGGAGTGAAAATTGATGATGAAGACAAGGCACTTTGACTCATTTGGTCTCTTCCATCTTCTTATAAGCGAATGCAACCCATTTTAATATATGGGAAAGAAACTGTAATTTTCTCAGAAGTGACAAGCAAATTGATTTTTGAGGAAAAAAGATTGAAGAATGGAGATGAAAAATCTCTAGAAGATTCAGCTCTTGTTGTTAAAGGAAAATGGAAGCAAAGCTCCAAGAAGAAGGTCATCTGCTGGAATTGTAAACAATCGGGACATGTTAAAAATAATTATCCAAATAATGGAGCTAGTTCGGCTGGAAGCTCCAAAGAAAATGCTGCGAATGTTGTCTCCCTAGAACAGTGGGATGATATTTCTTTATAAGAAAGATGAAAATCCTCATGGCATGAATGCTACCTTTAGAATTGCCATGGAAGAGAATGTTTAATTGGTAGCTGGTCCACAAGTTTGCACATGGGCATTGATTGATAGGTGATGCAAGGTGTGTGGTGGAAAGGATGTCGATGGCTAATGAACTCTGAGGAAATCAACAAGAGAGTTGCACCATAAATTATTAGCAGCTGCCAAAAATGAAATTCTTAAAATTAGGAAGTGATTTCAAGTGAAATTTCTTGGATTGGTTTTTCAATCTGAGTGGATGTACTCTTTATGGTGGGGGTATGATAATTCTTGAATTTAGAATTATGATTGTCAGTAGCAGACAATGTGGAAGTTGCTGTTACATATGATTGGCCGATTTTAGAGTCAGGTGGAGAACTGATTTTGTTATGTGTAGCTGGACAACTATAAAGGGCCAATGAATTGCATTTTCTTCTCTTCAAAAGGTGGAGATTTGTTGAAGTTTGTTTTGAAGAAAGAAAATTCCACATCGAAAATTTACTTTGGTTGGGAGGAGGTTGGGAGTTATAAATAAACTCCACCTCCTTCATTGTTTAACACACACAAAAATATTCTTTTCCATGTTTACTATTAAAGAGGTTTAGAGATAATTCTCTTGGAGATCTCTTTGAGAATAGTATTTTAGGAAGTGAGGGTCTGTGAGAAAAATATTGTGTATTGTATGGTGTAATAATTTCCATATAGTGAATATTTTTCTGGAGGCCCGTGGTTTTTCTCCAATTGGGGAGTTTTCCACGTTAAATCTTTGTGTTGTTATTCTCTTTAATTTCTCTGTTATTTTCTTCTTGAAAGCGATCCGGAAGGGTCGAGAAAAATAGTCCATTTTTCCCAACAATTCAGACACTAAGTGTTAGATAAAAAGAAAGTTACAAGATGATAGTAGAGATAGAACATGGATCACATTAAACTCTTTTATGTACGACTACTTCATGTCTAAACAATCTCAAGAAAAATAAAAAGATTTATTACATCAAAGACTAACGAACCATAAACCCTCATTATTATAACCCTAAGATTTAAGCAACTACAATCTACATAAACAAAATTCACACATAATCAATATACGGGAAGAACCGAATCACAAGGGCTTATTATATGTAGTCTTATATATACTACACTTTCTATATTTTACAAGAAGTTGTTTCCACGACTTGAAATCATGACCTCTCGATTTCAGTCTCTTTTTGAAGAAATCCATTTTCCATCAATCCAATCTTGATGAACTCTCAAATCTTTTTCTTTATAAACACATTCAACCCCAAAATTTTCAAAATACACAACATACTTGCCTCCAATTTTGCAGTAACCATTCCAACCCACCATCCATCATTATCAAAAGCATCAACTTGATCACACAAATTAAACTCATCCACCCGAATCTCCGGCGGAATGGGCCGGAGTTCAGGGGGGCTAACAAGTTCTTCCAATGGACCAGAGAGATCATCTTTCACAAGGGTCTTATACTGAACAATGTATTTTTTGTTGATAGCCAAGTAACATATCACAATTGCCTCGAAATAAGAGCCAAGAATCCATCTTCTTTGCTTGCTACTCCCACATGATCACCTCTGTTGAACTCCATTGATTCAATGATTAGTGCTTTCTTCTTGAATGTTACGTTTTGTTTTACTTGGCGTCTATACTAAAGATAAATGTTTTAAGACAGAATGAAGATGTTTTACTTGCACCTATACTAAAAATAAATGTTAAAGACACAATGCAGATAATTGAGGCTTTGCAAGTGATTTATAGGGAAAAAAATTAAAGGTGGGTTTAATTTTATTTCCTTTTCTGATTAGGTTAGGAATTATTCTCTTTTTTCCTAATTTGCTTGGATGGATAACTAGGAATGTGCTACTTATGTATTTTTTCTCTTTTTTGGAAACGGGTGAATGTATTTCCAATATTGAGATTTAGAACAGATATACACTCATCTTAAAATGTGATATATATATATATATCTTGATTAGTGGATCTATAAGAAGCAATCATGAATGTTAAAATGTGAGACACTCGTCTCATGCTTGCAGTGAAGAGATAATTTATATCATGTGAAATAATAAATAGTTTCTATTCTTGTTGATTAGTGGGTTTTTATAAGATTTAAAATTATGGACACTTGAAATTATTTATAAAAGGAAAATGGAGATATGTGATTTATCAATGTAGTGTTTTAGGATATTATAATATTCTATTTATGAACTATGATTTATTCATTTGATAACACTTTATATAAGAATTGAGGAATTTTAATAGTTTTCACAACTTATGAAATTTCCATAGTTATTAGAAAAAATACAATCTAAAAAGTTCAAATTGAATGTACAAACAAAACAAAAACTTAAACTTCATATCAAGTGATTTCATATTGCATGCGCAAACGAATCTTTTGTATAATATTATCAGTTGACATCCATTCTACAAGAAGACTAAATGATACTTTTGATTGAAATCTAAGGATCAATTTCATATGGCTGTATTACACGTAAAAAATGATAGAACTTCAACCATATGTGCCTGAGGTAATGTCTGAAGAAATTTTGAAGTGTCTTAGGCTTGTAGATTTTATCACTTGTGACTTATTCATACTCCCAATATTTCATCACTTCTCCCTTAATTTGATGTTTTTTGCAACCTGTGCAAGTGATCCTATAAGTGGAATATTAAATTAACCCTCATCAAGTAGTGGAAATGACCCCTTCCAAAATTATAAGGTGAGCTTTAGCCCTTTGGCCCTTTCTCGAACCCTACACATAGCAGGAGCTTTAGCGCAGAGGGCTTCCCTTTTAACCTGCATCAAGTAGTGGAAATAGCCCCTTGCAAAAATGTAAGGTAAGGGTGCGTAAAATAGATCCTTGTGGTTCGGCCCTTCTTCAGACCACGCTCATAGCGGAAGCTTTAGCACACGGTGCTGCCCTTTTAACCTGCATATTTCTCTATTATTGAATCGTTCACCAAAATGAATGTGTAGCCAAAAAATGGCACAAATTACAAGTGAAAATATCTTAAGGTGCACATAGGACCCTGAAAATACAGAAAGAAGCATTTGAATTCACCTGGCATGTGAAGAAAGAGTAAAAGGGTAAACTGCAAAGACTAAACCAAACATCAATGAAAACACAATTTCATTATTTTCAATCCACTAGCAAAGCACTAACCAGAACTATGATCAATGTAAGTTCTGTAGTACATCCATGGGACTTATCAATTTTACAGAAGAATCGGTAGGCAGGCTACTCTTCCATGACCTTCCTTTTGAGTACGTGAAAGATAACCACAATCATGATCAATTTTTCTGATTTTCAAAATTATTTCTAGTTCTTTTCACCCTGAAATACCCAGAAGAGTTATTTCTCCCTTCAGAGGGTAACGTAGGTAACTACTCACTGTGCTAATGCAGATCATGTCCTTGTTCACTTTTCCACATCTTCTAAAGAAGTTTCCGAAAAGAGGGACTTTAATGCACCAAGTGAGTATTCAGACCGATCCAAGGCAGCATCAGCAATTAACATGTCTTCCTCAACTATTTCAATGTTGTCTGACCTTCCCTGTAGGAATGATGCATAGAAAATGCTAAAATTAGGACAGATGAGAAATTTAAGCAAGCTAGAGTAGAGTGAGTGCTAAAACATGCGAACAATGGACATAGAGATATGGTAATTAGGCATCACCTGATCAACTTCTCAAGTTTACAATCTTGTAAAAGGGTAGAAAAGAACACAAATATTTACTACTAAGTTTATTGTTTTTGTTAGTCCAAAAAAGAAGGGAACGAGAGAATATCTCCCTAAGCCACTACATGACCCTACCCAAATTTGGAGAAGATTTCAGTTGCTGTAATGGAGAAAACATGTTTTAGCTACAATATTTAAGCAACAAGAGATCAGGGCTTTTCTATATATGCCGCGAACTTGCTGATGGATTCTACTACAGGAACATCAAATTTGTGGTCTGACTAAACAGCTAAAGCAAGTATCAGATGCAGCTAAAGCATACATTTAACTAGATTTGTCGAATCCAGACACATAAACAGAAATAAAGATAAAAATGAGATAAAGGTGTCTAATGGAAGGTACAGTTGTTTGATGAGAATAATTAACTTGAAGAAAAGGAGAGTTTCTTGGAGGTAAGAAATTCTAAGGTGGTTTGATTTCTTCTCTATAAAATAATTTCTATTGTAGAACTACTTTTATTGGACGACAAGTTTTCCTTCTCCTATAACTGTGAGGCTTATTCTGTTATTTGTACGAACAACATCGATACAAAGAAAGATGTAGTTTTCCCTAACGAAAATGATATTCTAGTGAGGGTGTCTAAGAAAATGTAGTCCAATTGGGTATAACCTAGTGAGTTTCCTTTTTTGGGTGGGTGAGTCACTCAGGGACTTTGAAACTACCAATTGTAAATTTTTTAACTGAAGTAATATTTGCATTGCACCTTTTTTTTCCATGGCTTTTCCCTAAAGTTAAAGAAGGGTTTTCCATGTAAAACATACCATTTCCTTCCTTATTTTCATCTTGTTTTTACTACGGTTATCATCTCACTGTTAATCGTTGAGTCTCAAGGACTTTGTGATACACTAGCAACTCGAAAATAGCCTGCTATAGTAATATTATTCTGCGCTTCCCCAGCTGTGGTTTTCCCCATAAAAATCTCGTTATTCGTTCTTTTTACTATGGTTATTATCATCCCGGTAGTAATTCTCAGTTCCCAAAACAAATCAATGAAAAATTAACTTAAAAAATTTCTTTATCACCTCATCGCATGATCCTCTGATGTAGCCTACAATCACAAAGTCCATTTTGCAATGCTGGATCTGCTCGTCACTCATATCAACTATACAAGCTTGCTGAAAGGGAGTAGAAATATCAACATGGTTATCTTCAAACTAGGAAAACATATAAGAACAAGAAACTTAAAGTAGCAGCCGATAAAAGATAAAAGAGATGAAAAGCAATTGTACGTCAAGTAGGAATTAGGCTATGCAAATAGAGAAATTCTAATTACAAGAAATATCATGCATGGAGAAATTAAAAAGATTCAAGAAGATTACTGGAACTTTTTCTTCTGCTAAAGAAAACCAGTAAACTTTTTTCATTTCTTAAAACACACGCCCTACCAAAAATTGTGCTACATTATTTGATGCTTAGTGAGTAGCATGTCAAACTATAGATAGCAGTTGTCCATTACGAAGAGGCAAATTGAGTACCGCTGCACTAAACACTCATAACAGTCATGATATGTGTTTGAATAAACAAAATGTTCTGCAATCTCCTTCACAGAAAAAAAAATTAAGCAACCATAATAGGGAGAGTTCCACGAGAATCCTACAATGTCAAGTGAAGAAGCATTGGGTGGTTTACTCACCATCTTCCTCCTAGAATTGCCGCTGCCATCTTCCCAACCAATTCCAAGAACAATCTTTATAAACTTATACGCCTCAGGTTTTGCCCAGCCAAAATAAACTCCAAACACTTGATCGGGTAGAGTAGATGGCCCATCATCTGGATATGATCTTTAGTCAATAATTTTACTTAAGGCAATAAGCTTTAATAACAAGATATAATTTTATGATTGAAGGCGTATGGAAAGAGTTCTGAGAGTCTAATATCACAAATAAGAAAGAATCAGGGAGGGAGGGCATGGGGCTTGTCCAAGACCTGCAAAATCATGGAGGAGGCCATTTTTGTACAGACCCCTGAAAGAAACAGGTTCAACCAGCAATGCATGACCAACCCCTGCAATCATTAAATAATAGAAGTTGCATCATGCTAGCAGGCGGGACCAGAGCATAAACTAAGCATACTGGTAAGAAGCATACAATCATCAAACGGTGGGAGACCCCATAGTTCTGGATCTAACTCAAGGAGTGAACGAAGCTTAGAATCAGCTATTGAATATCGATCAAATTCAGAATGGAAAGATGGCACAGCTGCCACCTTCATTCCAGCAGCCTTGCCTGCCTCGACTCCGATGCTGTCAAAATTAATGGGTGAGGAACTACTGTCATATCAACTTCAGTTAATAAAAAAGTTCAACAATCGTAGGTTAACTGTACAAACATGTTCTCAATATATTGAATCACGAATGATCAGTTCACTGAAGAGAAAACGAAGAAAAAAAGGAGCAAGTCAATTTAAAGAAAAACAGGAGTCCTTGATTCCTAAGAAAATAACTAAAGGACAGAAATGCAATTATCCTGACGCCCTTCACGTGCATTAGTGTGTACCACAGCACAATTTATCTTTTTATGAACAGGATCCCATCTCATGTGAATAATGTTTAAGCTGTTTAGAAAATGATAAGCTAGAATGGATCACCAGCCTTTGGTGCTAAAGCAACATTAAAATTAGGCCCAACAACAACTTTGTTGTTAAAGTTTCTATTGGATGTAAAGTAACTTAACATGCTCCAATGCACTGGGTATGTGGACTTCAAGAACCACATTTTTGCATGCTTATCTCACATTCAGTTCTCAGTCCCACAAAAATTATTAGATGAATTTACCTACTCATGATATCAACGTTTGTGAAGAATCAAAATCAGCTTCGAGAATGTACTCAGCTAATCAAGTTAGCTATAAGTAGCGAGAAAAGTAGAGGAGTGGCAACTTTTGAGGTACATGTTAATCTGATAAAAGTGTAAGCACTAGACTGCTAATTATGCTGATAGCTACAACGTGACGATGTAAGTTTGATCCTTGAGAATAGAAATACATGCACTAACATGAAAGGTGGATGATTATCTCCTTACTAGCACAAAATATAGGCATGTAAAGAACTGTCCAACTTAAACAGGCTAACTAGAAATGAAAAAGAAAAAGCTACTTACACAGAATCCTCTATCACTAGGCAGTGAGCTGCATCTACACCCATCTGTTTTGCAGCTTCCAGAAATCTAAAATCAATTCAAGAATTTTCAGGAAATCAAAAGGCAAAATATTATCTCACATGTCCCTCAACTATCACCCACTGGATAAAAGTTCAGGTCTGTCACTGTTATATGCAAAGTGATTAGACTATTAGTAGCTTCTGAACATGTATATATCAATCCACAAATCCAGACTTTAAACAGGCAGAAAATTGCTATTGGGTCTACAAGACTTATTTAGACATTATAGGAAAAGAGGAGACTTGCTTTAAAACAGAATGCAGCATGTCAGTCCTGTTACCAATATACACCATACAAACTATTATACTATTAACCGAGAAACCAACCCCCCCACCCACAAGGCCAGTGACACATAGTTCAAAACTTGGGGGATAATGGGCCCTCCTCTGTACCATTCTCCATTTGAATATAAGGCTTTTTAGGTAATGAGATAATGCGTAATTTTTAGGTAATTTGACTCTAAGGAATCAGCTCCAATTCAGCCTAGACACTGTTAGAAGATTCAAATGACACAAGTTTCGGGAATGCCAGAGAGGGCGCATGCCTTTCCCTCCCCTTCCTCTTAAGTCACACCCCAAAACATAAATATAGGAAGCTAGATAACATAGCACAAGGTATTGTGGAGAAAGATATTACTATATCAATAAGACCTTGCTATAAGCTTCCAATGAAGGTTTAATTGGTTCTCTTTTTGTTGATTATAGGAATTTTATCCATATTGTGGGAGAAAACAAGGGAACCAGATTTTCTTTACTACAACTTTCCAACATCAAATGGGCCATTTCTGGGATTGGCATAGGTTTTTCACAGTTAGACTCGAAAAAAGATACAGAAACTTCAACAAAATCAAGGGCAAAGAATGACATTATGTGTATTATGGCTATGGGTCATATAGAAGTATATTAGCAGGAGACACTTTAAAGTAATTAGCTATATGGTTCACCAATTGAAATATTTTTGCTTACATATTTAGTCTTTTCGGTCAAACCATGAATATCTAAATAGCAGAGACCAAATGATAGATTTCTGTAACTTTATGAGCTGATGAAAGAATGATATGATAAGCAGTTAGTACATGCTTAAAGCACCTTCTTGGTTCTCTAGTTATCAATGAAATATTCTTATATTTTCTTCAAGAAAAATGTGATAACACAAACTTTAAGAAGAATAGAGGCTATAGGACTATGTCATATCTTATGCGTAGCAGTAAGCAGAACTATTCAGAGTATCAACCATAGTAGAAAGCCTAACTTACATGTCTGGAGACGGCTTCCCTGATTTAACTTGGTCACTTCCAAGAATTACAGAAAAACATTCCTTCCAACCTAGGGAAAGAAAAAAAAAAAATTATGTTAGCTTAAAATATACACCTTCACAAGGAAATAACTGAAAGAAAGTTGATGTGCTGACCACAATTAGAAGGTCATGAAGGTGACCTCATTTAGGAAGAGAAGGAAACAACTTTTTTAACAAAAAGAGAATTCAACAAATACTTTACAGGTTTTCGAGTTTAAAGGGATTCATATTTTTTACAACTAGATTTGACTTCAGGTGGTTCATTGAGAAATTCAGTTATCAGCGCATACAAGCAACTTGGGCAAAGATGATAACACAAAATGATAACACAGCGGATACTCTTTCACGCTTCCTCACATTTTTTTTCACAAAATCATAGATAGATCCACAAGAAGAGAATAAAATGGGATGAAAAAAGTTATAAGGAAGCTACAAGTGACAACAGAGAGCAACATCTGATGAATTTCAAACAATGTAACAGCTAGAAGAAAGAATTTTCTCAGTTCTAAGGAACTGCATTATGAACTATTTACTTCGAAAATAACAACATTAATTGATGAAACAAGAAAATAATAATGTGAAAAGGAGCATAATTAAGATAAACAGCGTTTTGCATTAATTTCTTGATGAGTTATAGCACAACCTTCTTGGAGAGAGACTTTCCCATCTATGTTTTTCCTTTTGGAATTTGAAGCAAGGGCAATGGGAACTCCATGCTCATAAAAATGTCTTATAAGGCGATTAGCACCAGGAAGAGCTTTCGCTTGCAACCACCTACAACGAAACAGGAAAAAAATTATACATGAATATTTCCTGAATCCGCTGTTGCACATTTGCTTAATCATCAAATATCTTAAACATGCCAGTGCAGGGAAACTGATACTAGTTAATCTGTCACACCCTCAACACTATGTGAGATGATGCGCGTAAATATTGACAAATGGAGTCGACTATCACAGAGTGTTCTAGTATATTCTGTTAGTTACACAGAGCAAAGTATTAATATCATGAGGCTAGTCAATATATTAAAGATGTCATGCAACAAGTATTTCATTCTCATCATGTCATCAACTAGAATCAGAGATATTATCACAGAACATTTCAGCTCAAAGCTTTATAACACAGTGTAGGAAAATGGGAAGATGCATGAGCCTCTTGAAGCAACACGAATAAGACTTCTATCCAACACATAAGAGCAATAGGAGAATGTAAGGATCAATAACCCTGTTACTTATCCAATATGAAATGCAACGAAATGCACAAATATGATGATTGTTTGTGAGAAGATGACATCAACAAAAATAGGCAGATCCATGATTTGAACTTTATGGCTTTGAGCTACGAATTCTACCTCAACCTATTAGACTATTGTGTTCAGAATTATGTAATTGACTAATTTACTGGCCTTCTAAAATATAAATATTGGGTTTGAAGCAGAGCTACTAGGTTTGGACGAAGAGTCGGATCCAAGATTTGAAGTTGATGGCTTCTTATAGTAACCTCAATTTAATATACAATAATAATTGGGTTCACATTCAAATATTTATAAGATATTTAGTGGATTGATACATATACACAATCTGAGCAAAAGCTACATGTTAATCCAAAAGTTCTGTTGTAGATCCGTTTCAGTTTGGACGAATCCACGACTAATGCACTAGGTCCGCCACTGTCAATTAATTATTCTTTATAGTATATAAGTGAATATCCATATAAGTATACATCCAAAAAAAAATAAAAAATCAGCAACTATAGTAAGAGCCAATTATATATCCAAAAAAAAAAAAAAACAGCAACTATAGTAAGAGAAACAATTTGAAAAACACTTACTTGTCATGATAAAGGGGCATGACTGCTTGGATATACTCATCGGGCATGAGAGGAAGGTCGTAATCACTGACAATGCCAATAGCATACTCTTTTTGGGCCATGCCCAATCTTTTCTTTTCCTTTTCCTTATCTGGCACCTTTCCGTATCCAGCCAGAAATTCCTTCAGAATTTCCTTGGTCAGGTGCTCTAAAACATAAGCATCCAAGATTTAGTATCAGCAAATTTAGAATGAAGTGCATGCAACAACATATTGAGTGTAATCCCATGAGTGGGGCTGAGGTGAATGGTGTTATGCAGCCTAACCCCTCCCTGTAAAGGCGGATGTAGCAAACTGACACCAGATTCATCTAAACCAAGTACTTTTGATGCAAAGCATAAATTTATATGTAAAAATACACAAAAATTGCAACAAATAGTAGATATGAACCCATAACTTTAAAGATACAATGGGCACAGTGCCAAGAACCTTAAATGTTGAACCCATAGAAGTTAAAATCCCGAAACCGCATCTGCCTACCTTATGCACTTCAATTTAAATTACAAGTATATGAAATCCATCTTTCTTTCTTGAACTTACTCCCACTTAAATTGCATCACAAAAAATGAGGCACAAAGTATTTTTCTTTTTTATTCTAGTATACGTATATATATGGCCCTAGTCGAAATCACCATTCAATTCAACCCCGTTCGACGAAAACTTACAGTGTTTATACATGATTAAAATTAGTTTTTATACATATAATATAGTTTTGAACCCCTTAGTGAAAATCTTGATTATGTCGTCTGAACGGACTAAAACTTGCATTGTTTATGCATGGTTAAAATTAGTCTTTTTATGCATATAATACAGTAGATCCCAAAAGCAATAAACAATAATGCATCAAACCCAGAGAAATTAAATAAAAGAAAAAGATTACCTGTGCTTAAAAGGGTGCCATCCAAATCAAAAATGATAGCTAACATTCGTTGCTCTCCAGGTTGTGGTGCAGAATGAAGATCACCCATTCTTGCTAATGAACTCCTGATGAAAATGAGCAGACAAATATGAGTGATTTAAAGAAAAATAGTAGTGGTATTATTTTATAAAAGGATCAAATTCCCCATTAGCAATTGGGCAAAGGTGCTTACACTCTGTGGGAAGGAGCTTTTCCCGCCTTGCTAAAAGTGTTTATTCAGTATTCCTCAAATAGAATATATCTATGTAAATATCCAATAATTTCAAATCCTTCTTCTCGTTTCTCCCTTTGCGAGAGTGGTGTTCCAATCATCTTGCATTTGCATCCCACTTCCTACATTTCTAAATATTTTTTTTATTGTCACGGCCCATAAGAGAAACATTAATAATTTGACTACATTATATTTATTTTAAAGCACATTTATTTTATAGTGCTATATTAATATTTATTTATATTTATGACTAAGAATAAAAATTAAAAAAGAATAATTAAGTATGTTTTGCTTTTCTAACATGACAGTATTATAGATATATTTTCAATAAGGACAACAAGTAAGTGTTAATAGAACTTTATTGAAGGGAAGAAAGGCTAAGGTTTACAATATAATCTGAAAAGCATGAAAATAACTAAAACAAGAGTAGGCTATATATACATAGCCAATAACCTAAAGGTCCATAAACTAAAGGCCCAATAACATATGGGCTAACATCCCCCCTCAAACTCACAATGCAACAGCAATAAGCATTGAGAGTTTGTCACACAAAAAACGAAATCGAGACGCCGACTGAGCCTTCGTAAAAAGGTCAGCAATCTGCAAAGACGATGGAACAAAAGGAAGCGATATGGTCCCGAGCTGTAAATGATGACGGGTGAAGTGACAATCAATCTCAATGTGCTTCGTACGCTCATGGAAGACAGAATTCTTTGCAATTTGTACCGCACTTTTGTTATCACAATGCAGGGGAGTAGGCATAGAAATGTGAACCCCCATATCTGCAAGAAGCCAACGTAACCAAATAATCTCACATGTAGTCACAGCCATAGCACGATACTCAGCCTCCGTGGAAGATCTAGAGACAACATCTTGTTTCTTGCTCTTCCACGAGATTAAAGAGTCTCCAAGAAACACACAAAAACCAGTGGTGGATTTACGATCATTGCGATCTCCATCCCAATCAGCATCACTATAGGCTCGCAACTCGAGAGATGACGTCGAGGGAAACAAGATATTCTGAAACTGAGTGCCACGAAGATACCTTAGAATACGAAGTACAGCTCCCCAGTGCACAGAAGTAGGAGCAGTAACAAACTGGCTAACAACATGAACTGCATGTGCTATATCTGGACGAGTAACCGTAAGATAAACCAAACTACCCACAATAGTCCGATAAAGACTCGGATCTGATAATGGAACACCATCACTAGGAGAGTAACGTGCATTGGTTTCAAGGGGAGTATCTACAGTCCTGTTGTCAGAAAGACGCGCCCGTGTAAACAAGTCAGATATATACTTAGTCTGAGAAAGAAGATACCCTTTCTTAGACTGAGCCACCTCAATACCCAGAAAATAACGCAGCAAGCCCAAGTCCTTCATTGCAAATCGATGAGCCAAATCATGCTTAAATAACTCAATACCACTATGATCATCACCAGTAATAATCATATCATCTACATATAAGGACAATAGAATTCGCCCTGCACTTGTACATCTAACAAACAATGCTGAATCATGGTTACTCGGGACAAATCCAAGGGAAGTAATAACAGTGGAGAATTTCTCAAACCAAGCACGAGGGGCTTGTTTGAGACCATATAAAGCTTTTCGAAGCCGACAAACTTCACCTGGCTGGTGGTCAATACCTGGGGGAGGAGTCATATAAACTTCTGCGTGGAGATCACCATTCAGAAAAGCATTCTTGACATCCATCTGAAATATCTTCCACTGTCGAACGGATGCAACAGCAATCATAGTGCGAACAGTCGTCATCTTTGCTACGGGGGAAAAAGTCTCCTCATAATCCATACCATATTGTTGTGAATACTCTTTTGCCACAAGTCTTGCCTTGTATCGCTCAACAGACCCATCAGATTTTGTTTTTATCTTATACACCCATCGACAACCAATCGCATGCTTACCAGGTGGGAGAGTAACCAAATCCCATGTATGTGTATGATGAAGAGCAGCAAGTTCCTCAGCCATAGCATTCTGCCAAAGAGGATCAGACACAGCCTCTCTATACGACTCAGGTTCAGACAAATGATGTATGTTTGCAATAAAGGAAGCAAATGAGGCTGAATATGTAGAATAGTAAAAATCTGGCAGTTTGGTGGACTTACAAGGTCGAGTAGACCTCCTCAGAGGTGGTGGGTCTCCAGTCTCAACAGTCGAAGGAGTAGACTCAGGCACAGGCGAGGCTGAAGCACTATCAGGTGGCACACCAGATGGCATGGATGAATCCGGAACTGGAACCTCTATGTCAATCCCAAAGGGATCAATAAGCCGAATATCTGACTTTGTCACATCATGGGTTTTAGCTGGAATGGAATAAAAAGGAATATGTTCCAAAAAAGTGACATGTCGTGAAACATATAATTTCTGACTTACAGGATCATAGCAACGATATCCTTTTTGTCCAATACCATACCCCAAAAACACACATATAGCTGATTTTGACCCTAACTTATTTCGTTCAACATGAGGACGAAGAACAAAGCAAGTACATCCAAAAACTCGTAATGCAGAATAATTCGGCGGGTGACCATATAGTTTCTCAAACGGAGACATCCCTGAAGTCAATGCAGTAGGAATACGATTAATCACATATACAGCAGTTAGAACTGCTTCTCCCCAAAAAATACTAGGAACCTCTGCAGACAAAAGTAAAGAGCGTGTTGTCTCAACAATATGACGATGTTTTCTTTCTGCCAGACCGTTCTGCTCAGGAGTGTCGGTACAAGATGACTGGTGTATGGTACCATCAGAGGCAAGTAACTGAGTGAAGTCATTAGAGGTATATTCACCCCCTAAGTCACACCTGAAACACTTTATCACAGCCGAATGTTGTGTTTTAACAAGGGCTCTAAAGTTGTTGTAAATGCCAAAGAAATCAGATCTGCGTTTCATAAGATACACCCAGGTATAACGAGTATAGTCATCTATAAACGAAACATAATAGGTCGATCCACCCTTAGTGGATACTGGCGCTGGTCCCCATACATCAGAATGAATAATATCAAAAGGAGCAACAGAATAAGACACACGTTTATTAAACGGTAAGGCAGAAAATTTTGCCAGTTTACAACCACTACAATCTGAAATATCACTAGTGTTCACATGACCCAAAGCACCACTAGAGACCAAAAAACGTAAACGTGAAACTGACACATGTCCTAATCTGGAATGCCAAAGATAAAACTGAGAAGACAAAGGACTCAAACGAAAAGAAGATAAATCTATGCTATAGGCAGCAACTACAGACACTTTGAGATTCTCCAAGACATAGAGTTCCCCCAACCTAAGGCCGGTCCCAATCACCCTCTGAGTGTGTTGGTCCTGTATAACACAAACAGAATCAGAAAAAAACACCCAATTACCAGCCTTACACAACTGACTGACCGAAACAAGATTTAAAGCAAGTTTGGGAATGTAATAAACATCAGAGAGGACAATGTGAGGGGTAGTAACAGAACCAACACCCTCGACTGACATAGGTACAGCACTCGCGGACATAACAGAGATTGGTGAAATGGGTGACAAAGAACCAAACGATGACAAATGAGGGGACATGTGATGAGACGCACCAGAATCCAATATCCACAAGGAGGAAGGAATACCTGAGGTACTAGACGAAACTGAACCCGAATGAGACATAGATGCTGACATGGCCGTAGGATTAGAAACGAAGAACTGTCTGAACTGTTCGAAAACCTGGGGATCCAACGCAGAAGGTGGCATAGTGCTAACAGACTCAACATCTACAGATGGTGCAGCAGCAGCGAACTGTGGAGGACGAGATGACCACGGAGGAGCACCAGAGGAGCGTGACGGAGATTTTTGCTGCCCATATTTCTGTTGCTGCCCAGATTGAGGCTGTTTGACCTTGTTAAGTAACAACGGACACTGAGCCTTCCAATGATTTTTCTGTTTGCAGAATGCACATTCATCAAATGCAACTTTAGGAGATTGTCGAGTCTGAGTACGTGGTGGCCTAGACTGATCAGTTGAAGCAGCAAACACGACAGGAGTAGTAGTTACTTTAGACCCTTTATCCACTTGAGACTTGATACGAGTCTCCTCTGCAATCAGTTCATGAACCACAGAATCAACAGTAGGGAGGGGAGATCGATGAAGGATTGTTCCACGTAGGCCCTCAAAGTCAGAACGTAGTGCCATCAAAAACTGAACCAAGCGTTGCTCTTCCCGTCTAGCAATGTACGGCCCAAAACCTTTTAACTCTGCAGATTCAGTAAGTGCCAATTGATCCCACAAATCCGACATGGCAGCATAAAAATCTTGAATACTGAGATCATGCTGTTGAAGAGCACGGATATCATACTCCAACTGGTACTGCTTAGCAAAATTAGACTGAGTGTACAGTCTTTCCAACTGATCCCAGACCTCCTTTGCTGTGTCATACTTAGCCAATTGCATACCAATTGACTGAGTTACAGAATTGTTGATCCAAGTGATAATCTTGGAGTTATTAGTTTCCCATAAGTCCACCAACAAATCAAAATTTTCAGTTTTATCATCGATAGGTCTTGGTTTTACTCCAGTGATATAACCCCACATATTCTTCCCACGAAGAAAATTCTTCATGACATAACTCCAATAGGCATAGTTCTTACCATCTAATTGAGTACTAATGGACTGGAGAGAATCATCCTTTCCAGTCATTGTAAACACAGCAACACACAAACAATTCAAAAAACAAAAAGATGCAAAACCCTAGGTTGAACAATTCCGAACGAACAACAATAGCAGCAAGCAAAAGAACGAAAGACGAACAATACCAGACAGCAAACGAAGACAGCAACGAATCAATCCAACCAAAAAACCCAACGAAAACAGCAAACGAATACAGCAGCACCTCAAAAAAATTCGGGGCTCCGCCCCGAACCCCGGACGGGGGCGCGCTGCCCCCCGTACCCCCCCAGCGAACTCACCGCGGAGTTCGATCCGCGCAGTAGGTGCCTGCTACAAAATCTTCAACCAACAAATCAAAGGACATGGATCGAACTAGCTTTGATACCATGTTAATAGAACTTTATTGAAGGGAAGAAAGGCTAAGGTTTACAATATAATCTGAAAAGCATGAAAATAACTAAAACAAGAGTAGGCTATATATACATAGCCAATAACCTAAAGGTCCATAAACTAAAGGTCCAATAACATATGGGCTAACAGTAAGAATAGAGTGGGTGCTATTATATATTTTTTTCTCTATAACTTAAATAAATAGAAAAGATTCTCGTATAGTGGTTTCTATGAAATTAAAAGCATGAACTTTTCAAGATTGTCACTCCAAGACATCACCTAAAAACGCTACATTCGACTTTATATTTGCACCATGTTACACTATTATTGGTGGAGTAAAATACCAAGAATAGCATAAGAAGTTAGTTTGATTAGTACACTTCTGATGATTAAGATTTCAATAGCTATATGAATATGAAATTTTTTTCAAGTTATTAACGTTTAAGCATGTCAGTAATAGAGTTGTGTCGGGTCAAAATGTTTCAAACTGGAAAGTACAAAAAGGGCTGAGATGACAAATTCTTTTACTGTTAAATCCGAAGTGACAATTTTGTATAGAAGGAATTGGACCAATAATATCATTCAATAGCCAAATTCCATGTTCTAAAACCGGCAAGACCCCGATTCGAGCTTTTTTGAGTCCAACCATCGATATTATGTCAGTCATCCCTTTATTTTTTGCTCTTGGCCCCTTTGTTTGGCAGGTTGCTGTGAGTTCTCGCACGCACGTTGCCCACGTTATAGTAGACCAATGGTAACACTGTATACTAGTGAATAGTATTTGAAATGTACTGACACACTAATATTTTTCTATTTTGAAAAGCGGGGGAAGGGGCAGAGTTGAAAGAGGACTTTAAGGTATTAAAGATGAGCAAGTGAATAGTACTTGAGAAGTACTATGCCGACACACTAATATTTTTCTATTTTGAAAGGAGGGGGGAGGGGGCAGAATTAAAAGAGGGCTTTAAAATGTTTTAAAGATGAGCAAGCACAGCTATACATCTCTTTTTTCAAGCATAGGCAACTGTCTCATGCTACTGGTCAAATATAAACAACTCCGATTGCAGTTGCTAGAGACAAATTATAACATAATCAACAGTAATACGTAACCATCCACTCTATTAAAGTGAGCAGAGTTCAAACAAAAGTTTAATAGTTCATCAAACGCTTATCTACAATCAATTACTTTGGCCACATACAAGGAAAGACAATATAAACCAATCCAACCTCCATGAAGGTGTAGAGAAAAAGGAAAGGTGCAATGACCTTCCCAGAAAAAAACTAACAGCACGTCTTTGAAAAGTCATTAGTCAACGATAGCGAGTTTAAAAAATCATCAAGGATCAATCGCCTTTAAAAAATCATCAAGAATCAATCTAACCAACCAAATTTGTCAAGGCATCTTGATCACTGCCTTGGGTCCACAAGAAAGAATAACCGTGCAAGCCATTTAAAGGCAACTAATTCTAGATATTCTAATTCTTCCAATCCTTTATCTTGGATTTGGAAACATGCATAAAAATGATTACTCATGCACAAAGAATAAATACTATTGGGGTAAAAGATGCCAATAAGATGCACCAACATAGAGCAACAAATATGCTCAGCTTCTAAATGAAAAAGGAAGAATAATATAAAATTGGTGACATTGAGATAACAAGGATGAGAGGACAAAGAAAGAGCTGATGTCCTCCATTTGGCTGCGGCAGTCATCTGAAAAATAAAACCACCTATAGACCAAACAATTATCTAAAAACTGAAACAACTCACTATATGGAGAGGAGATAGCACAGGGATACATTACACACACTGAATTGCAGACAGCCAATCAACATGTAAAGAAACAGGCAAGACATGCCCATAACATAAGTATCTACTAAGACTCAACAAACAAACATCCCACTTGGTGTATCCACGTCCTCACACCTCCAAATACACATGGTAGTTCTAATCATTAGGCCCAATCACTGCAAGAACACAAAAAATATATAAATATTAGGTTTGGAATGTCTACGGAATTGAATTACGTCTCGAAAAATCTAAAATCGACCCGAAGGACCAGATTTAAAGAACCTACCTCTGCATCTTCACCTCCAACTGCTTTGTTTGTGGCATCTCCTCCCTTTTGGCCATCTTCTGTGAAAGGGCAACAAATTTAAACATCAGAAATTCAATTTTCCCCTGAAATTCAGTAAGTTGGGCAATCTATTCAACTTACTGAGGAAACTAATATCACTAAGCCTCGGCAAACTATCTTGAACTGCATTTACCATATATTTCTAGAGGAAATAAATAATTAATTAATGAGGAAAAGCATTTTGTTTTGAAGGAAACATGTAAACTAACTGACAAAATTGTCCAAGTAACTGTCAATTGTCTGATTCAGCGCCTCAAAATACAAGCAGGTACCAGATTAAGCTGAAAGTTAGCACCAAAAAAGTGGTCTTGGTTAATCCTAAAGACCCCATGGGGCATGACATAAGAAAATACCCTTCAAGAACTAATGCTTCCTTGTCTGGTTCTCTTTTCCCTCTTCAAGAAAGAAGCAACCCCTCCCATCCCAACCCCCCGAACAACATTTCTTCTTTAACACCCTAGACTTATTTCCTGAAAATTGATAGTTAGCTTTACAATGCACTCCAAACCTCTCCTAATGCCATTTTTTTCCTTTTAGAAAACCAAGAAATCTTGAAGGGGCAATGGTGAACGATCCAAAACTCAGGGGACAATGTGCCCATCCTTTTACTAGTACACTTAAATACCAGACTTTTTTCTGTGACAGGGATCAAAACCCCTGATGTCTGCCTAACCCGAACATCACACGCTATGCTCTTACCAAAATACCAGACTTTTTTCTGTGACAGGGATCAAAACCCCTGATGTCTGCCTAACCCGAACATCACACGCTATGCTCTTATCACTAGACCAGTAGTTCTCTCTTAATGCCACCTAAAAGGTTGCAGAACCAACTTTAGTTCTTCCTGTAGACAACTTACATGTGTGATAAAGCTATCAAAATCACTGAAGAATCTATAGCAACTACTAGCGGAAAAGAGAGGCAAAAGGTTTCGACCAGGCCTGAGAATAATAATTTCAAGCTAAACGGGGATAGTTATAAGAAATAAATAAGTAAATAAATAAAGTGCCACCAACCAGGAAAAATTATGAACACTGAGAAAATTCTAGATTGTACAAACACCAAGGTGACACAGGACAATAGGATAGGAGTCAAAACACACCTGCATCCTCTGGAAGATCAGAAGTCCACAAGGTGAGATTGTCCCTTAGAAGCTGCATAATCAAGGTGCTGTCTTTGTAGGAATCCTCATTCAGGCTATCCAGCTCAGATATTGCCTCATCAAAGGCCTGCTTTGCCAGATGGCATGCCCTGGAGAAAACAGATTATAATCAGCTGAGCCTAGAAACAGATCCACACCGATTTTAAAAAAAGGTACGGATAGCTTCAAGAAGATGATAACTCAAAAGACAAACCTTTCAGATGAATTCATGATCTCATAGTAGAAAACAGAGAAATTCAAAGCCAGTCCCAATCGAATGGGATGAGTAGGTGGCAGATCCGCCTCCGCAGCAGTTGTAGCTGACTGCGCAAGGTTTAGCAACAAACAATAAGAGGAAACATACATTTTACGTTGCCAAACTAATAGGAAATTCAAGATCTAAATGCGGCAAGGGGAATTGGAGAAAAGAAATGACGAAAGAAGCTCTCAATCTAAAAATTGCATGTAAATAAAATACAAAATAGACTCTTGGAAGATCAACGTAATTGACATACAAAAGGTTTTCACTTTAACCCCAAGTAACCTGAATTGTGGCACATTTTCCATTGTTCTGCAATGTTATTTGCCAATACCAAATACCCCATATTGTGGTACAAATTTCATTGGATTATAAAAGAAATCAAAAATGTCTAATGGAAAAAAATCTGTATGATAGCTAATACCCACATTTATGTCTTTTAAACCCAAGTAACCCAATTGTGGCACATAAAAAGGAGGAGTTGCAGTCTACTGGTAGATACACTGTTCCATATCTCCTGATGCAGGATTCTAATCCGTTAAAAGAGGCTCCCTCTTCTACCTTCCTCCCACTATTCACGGGCCTAACCCCACCCAAAAAAAAAAGTTACTATACAGAAATGGGACGCCGACTAAGCTGGTCGAAAAGGCTTGTGCTAATACCAAGTACCCCAAATGAGGCACAAACAGCGATGATTTATACACCATTTACTGATAATAAACGCTACTTTTGCTGCTCAACTTTTACTTGTGTACGTAAGAACTACTTTGAAGTGTATAGCTAAAATAACTAAAGAAGCACTACTCTTACATATATTTCTTTGACAATCAGATTAAGTAAAAGTTACAGTTAAAAAAATTGATTCCAACAAAAAAAGATTCAAATGAGTCCAACATAAACAGTCTCTCTTATCTACCTTCACAAGCTAGGGGAAAGGTCTGTACACACCACCCTCTCCTTCCCAGACCCCACTAGTGGGATTACATTGGGTATGTTGTAGTTGTTTGGGAGGGAGGGATGATAATGCATCAAAGAACTCTATTTTTGAGAAGCCAGGTCGCAAGCAAACCATATACCTGATATGCTTTCAATGAAAGCTCTGCAACCTCCTTCTTGTCATTGCCAGCTTTAAATTCTGCAAGATAACGATAATAGTCCCCCTTCCTGCAGGCACAGACAAATCAGCTTAACCACTCCATCTTCTGAACTTCCCAAAACAACATACATTTAGAACTCAAAACTGACAAAAAACAGCAATCAGAATCCTCACATCTTGTGGTAAAACACAGTTGATTCTCCTGCAGTGCATGACGGAATCAGATGCTCATCAATGACTACCATAATATCATTGCAAATGCTGGTGAGCTCAGACTCCAACTTTTGCCGGTACTCCTTGATTCGCTTGACATTTTGCTCATTTCCTCTAGATTCTTCCTTCTGCTCAATAGAGGACAAGATCCTCCAAGATGCTCTCCTAGAACCTACCACATTCTTATAACCAACGGAAAGAAGATTCCTTTCCTCCACAGTCAATTCAACATCCATACTTGCAACATTCTTCATTGCATCAACCATTTCTGTACCATAATTCACAATTCCTTAAAATCTCAACCAATTACATAAAACATGAAACTTAGTTACACCTAACCAAACAGATCAATAAAAGGGAAATCTGTTCAGTACTTCCAAGCAAATAAGGAACATTTGTAAACATATTTATTTTTTATTTTTTTGCTAATCGTGGTGTCCGGTCCAGCTTTTGCGCACCTAGACTAAATCCACGAGATAGCTGCCACCTCCCAGCCACAACAAATTGAACACTAGGCCACACCCTTGGGTCATATTTATTAATTCTAAATACAATTTTTAAAATTCTTAATAAATCAGAAGCACCAATTGTAGCATATCAATGAAATTCTAGCTTCCATGTATTCAGAAATCGATTTATGAGTAATTCAACATTCTTCAAGTGCAGCAACCATCTATATGTTAATCCTTAGAGATGCTACAGTCCTGCATCAATCCATATAAATGGTTAGAGCTTAATTACATTTTTATAGAATTTAATCAAACAGGATCAACATAAGTTAATATGTGCTGAACTGCTTACATAAATTGCTACCTAAGTCCGTTTGCTAAAATATGAAACTTCAAAAGCACCAATAGTTGCATCTCAATAAAATTCTAAATTCTGAGTAACCGGAAGTCGACTTATCAGTAATTCAACATTCTTCACACACATCAACCATCTCTGTACTAAATATTAATTTTAAAAGTCTTCAAGTACAACAACTTACATAAAATGATGAGATCCAAATTGCACTCCTATTGCATTTAACCAAAGTGGATGCAAAAGCTAACATGTGTTAAACTACTCACCTAAGTCCACTAACTAATACATAAAACTTCAAAATCCAAAGCAACAATTGTAGCATCTCAAAAAAATTTAAAAAATTTATCATCAGTTCTCTGACTAATTCTAAATATATCTTTTAAATTCTCAATGCATTAAATGCACCAATTGATAGCATATCAACGAAATTCCCAAATCCTAGTAACCAGAAATCTGGCTTATCAGTAATTCGACATTCTTCAAGTCCTAAAATCTACATAAAATAATTAGAACCTAATTGCATTTGACCAAACTGGATCAACAAAAGTTAATCTTAGCTTAACATCGAAAGCAACAAGTGTAGCATCTCAATGAAATCTAATATCCTAACTTCTAAGTAACATAAACATTACTAATAACAGTTTCATTTTCGAAATTTCCCCTAGCAATCAGCAAGGCAATCCATCAAATTAAAGCATAAAATCAAAATCAACATGAACATCAACAGATCCACACACACAGAGTAAATGGAGAAACCCTAACCATCGTAGCGTTCAGCTTGTTCAGCAAGCTTAGCGACGTAGACGAAGTTCTCACATTCTTTGGAGGAGGCCATTTCCGATTTGCGAAGATATCTTTTTGTATTTTGTACTAACAAAACGGAGATTTTGCTTTGCCCTTTTCCTCTCCCTTTTTGGCTTCTATGCTTGTGTGTGTGAATGTGTGTGTGTGGATGTGTGTTTACTAGAAGACGATTTTACGGCATTAGTACTGTGAGTGGAATTTTTGGATTTAGGGCTTGTTTTCAAAGGGGAATACCATTTGTTTTCCTCTAACTATTGTTTTCTACTAGAATTGGCCCTAGAAAAGTTCCATTTCAAATTCCCCCTCCAAAAATGTGTGTTTTTTCGTGATTCTCCTTTTTGTTTTCCACGTGTCCGTGTTGAAACCTCAACCAATTCGAATTATGCATTACATGGCCTATTCTGGAGGGGAGCGCTCCAAATAGGATTTCCTCTATCTCCAAGGCTCAAATTCGAGATCTATGATAAAGGATGATACAGTTTCACCATTGTACCATAATCTATGTTGGTTACATGATTCTCCTGCTAATTGGTGACAAATAAAATATTGATGGTTGATGCTCTAAACATCTCAAAATCTATTTAGTTTAATTTTTCCTCTTCTTTAAACCAAGTTTTCATATTTCACCATTTTGAAAGCTAAATTATTTGAATTTTAATTAATATTTTAAAATGTATTTTTTCATTAAATTAACATACAAAAGATTGCAACTCATATTTTTCGTATGATTTTTGAGTATCTGACCTCTTATAAAAGATTTTTTCAGTACCAGCAGACAAAGGGAGGTTTTGCCATTTTTCTCTCCTTTTTTGTTTTGATGGTTCTGTGTGAATATGTTTACTCTATGACGATTTCACGGCAGTAATACTGAGAGTGAAAATTTATCTATCAAGGGTTTCTTAGAAAGGGAAATAGCACTTAGCATCCTTTAACTTTTGCTTTATACTATATTAGCTCCTAGAGAAGTTTAATCAAAATCTTCACCCTCCAAAAATATGTGTTTACATGATTGACTTGTTGATTCACGATGGACAAAACATTGTTGGGTCAATGCACTAAACATCTTGAAATATATTATAGTAGTACAATTTAAGTACTATGAAACTTTTTGTTGGTGCTATGACTTTATCATACGCGGACACAAAAGAGAGAATCAGGGTTAATTTGCTTTGGTTATGATCATTTTGCCTTGCCATTCATGTTGTGCTTTCGGTCCAGAGTTGTGGGGCTACTTTTCATTCTCGTTCTTGGCAATTAGCTCCATCCGAGTGAAGAAGAAAAACAATCAAATGAAGAAGGAAATACTATTGATTCGTCTAGAATCTAGATCTAAGACTGGTAGACAAGAATCTATCAACTCGATCTAAAGATCTAAGAATGTATCAGGATGTAGAATCTACGTTGAATCATCATTTTGACAGGATTACTACGACTTGGGCCTCTCTTTTGGGTGAAGCATCAAGTACATATATATTTTTACGATTAATCCATTTCAAAACGCTAGAGTAGAACTTAAAAGCTTCCTTTTTGACAAAATTAGGATTAAATGAGACATCCATTGATCGAATAAGATCTCCATATCCAAATCAATCTGTCCAGATGCTCCCCATTATCAGCCACAGAAAGAGCGTCTTAACCAACCTTATATCCTTCTGTTTTTCTTTCATATCTTGAAAACAAGACACACTGTCTCGGAGCTGAGCTACTTCCACCTCACCTCAACTAATCAATAATAATACTATACCTATATATTGATTTTCTTTAAAAATATATATGATGGATATATTATACAAGATTATTTTGAAAAATCACTTAACAACATTCAATCAGCATTTATTTTGCTTACTCTTTTGGTAAATACTACATGTTAATACTTCATTTTTCATAGTTAAGCACCATTTCTCATCAAAATTCAAGAAGTATACACCTATTGTAAAAATATTTTTTAAATTAACGCAATAGGTCTGATTGTATCTTTCATCCTCTCCCATAATTATTATATCAAAAGAACATATTATTGTCATCATACACAATCAATTTGTGAAATGCACTAGACAAGATTGGCTGTGCACCACCAATATCCATTAAGAAAGTAAATTACATTACAAGCTTCCATCCTTTTAAAAAGGATAATACCCACGAAAATAATACCTGAAGTTTGACCGGATTATCAGTTGAGCATACTGAACTTTGCGGGGGTCCTATTACCCCAAAACTTTTTTTCGTATTTTAATGACATTTATCTGCCACTTGGCACATTGCGTGTTAGTCATGCGCATTGAGCGCCTGAACAGTACTCAAAACATCTTTTTTTTTTTGCCAAACAACCCCTTAATTTTATAATTATTTAAAGTTTTATTTTTTATTTATTTAAAGTTTTTCATTCTTTTTCTCCTTTCTTCTTTCTTCTTGAGTTTCTGTTTCTTCTTCCTCTTTGTTGCAGTCCATTTCATTCCGTTTCAGTTTTCATTCTTGAAGATTCCGTCATCGAAACTGGAAACTCAATGGAAGAAAGTTTGGGATTTTGAGTTTAAGAAAGTTTGTTGAAGAAAGTTTTCAAGAAATTTGAGTTGAAATGGACTTGGAATTTGAAATTCAATGGAAGATTCATTTGAGTTGGCGTAATTTGAAAATGGAATTTGAAAACTTTTGCGGACCCGGATGAAGAAAATTAATGGAAGATTCCACTCAATTATTGAAAATTTAATGTATATTTTTTTATACATAAACTGAAATTCAAGTGAATTCATATAAATTCAATGTGCAAGAAAATTTTCGATTAAACTCAATGGAATTCAAAGTTTGAAACTAGAAATTGAATTTGGAAACTTGTGTGATAAGAATGGACTTGGAATTTGAAATTGACTCAATGAAATTATTTGAAATTTGATTTGTAGGATGAATTTGAGTTGTGGAATCTTTAATATGGTTGTAATGGTGAAAAAATGTTGAAAAGTGATAAAATAGAGAAGACAAAGCGCGTGTACCACACTTTCCACCTAAAAACTGGGGAAACTTTACAAGAGTATTCACGTTTCTAAAATCTTTACAAGAGTATTCACGTTTGTAAAATTATCTACCTAGTCTACTTTACAAAAAGTCTCCTAATAAGACAAAAATTATTAATACCTAGACTAATAATAGTCAAAAGCCTATACAAAAAAGTTATAATTTTTATTAACTATTTGTTTTAGTGTCCATTTGTCATATTCATTTTTTAGATTATATCTTTTAAACTTATTCTTATAATATGTAGG
>NC_061117.1:213050186-213068202 GCF_002878395.1 Capsicum annuum | reverse complement strand
AATATGCTCCACTAAAATTTTGGTTAAAGTTCAGATATTTTCATGGCTATTATCCTTTTAAAAATATTACTACTTAAAAAGCTTACACACATATAATGCATTTACACTTTGATAATTTAATCTATATATAGAATTCAACAAAAATTAAAACACCAAAAAGGTGCATTTATTTAAACCAATAACACTCACATAATTTTACAACCATGGGGATTCTCATCACTAAATGCATCACCAGCACGACTACCAAACGTGTTCGAGTTGCCCCTATAAAGACTATAAGCACGGCCATAGTTATCATAGCCGTGCTTACGATAGTTATAGGCGGAGGCTGGTGGCTCTCCGCTGTAATAAGTGGACGGGCCACCACAACCTTGCTGCTGATAATAATAATCAGTGACATGATTAGGGTTATTATTTCTCATGGCAGGATTGTGAGGAAACTGCCATATCTCAGCTCGTTTACCAGTTCTTCTTACTGTTTTGAGTATTTTCTTTTGGTCTGCCCATCCTGTTACTGTCACTTTTTGCATGGCCATATCTATTTCTACATTATCAACACCTGAAATATACATAAAAAAAAGTTACAAAATTAGATACTTAGTTTAACAAACTAATTTGAATTTTGTCATTCTGAGTTTAATACTTAAATTATATTTCCCATGACAGTACAAATTTTACTTTTAATAGTATCAGGCTAAAATATTAAGACAAGGTACCTGCTATAACTTGCTACAATATGTAAACTGATCAGTGATATATATAGTACTAAAATAATTTAAATCATCATTTTTCTAAGGTAGGGTATGAAACATATATTGTAGTAGTTACGAGTTTTGTGGATTTCAATAATTTTGATTCAAACTTTGTACTTCTTTATGTTAAAAAGATTATGTAACATGTACAAATCACATATATTCAGAATTTGGTAAGCAAAAAAAAAAAAAAATGTAATTCATAATTTATAAACTAATAATCTTAATATATTCCGTCTCAATTCTAAGAAGTATATTACGTTATTACCTTTAACTTTCTCGAGAGATTTTCTAACTTTACTCTCGCATCCAGCACAATCCATATGTACTCTCATCTCAGTCATCTGTACTCAACCAAAATATAGCATTAGAAATAATTAAGCCACATAAAATTGGTCTAAAAATTTTCGTTATGATCAAATCAAAGATTAATTAGACAAACATTAAAGATAGAAGAGATGGTGATTACCGTTGTCATCTTCAAAGCTGTTGATGAACCTTAGTTTTCTTTTTCTTTCTTTAGTTACAACAATATAAAGCTGTTGCAATGCACCATTGATCAGTATCTCAACTTTGGCTTATATAGACTAGTACATTTTATAAATAAATATTTCATTAATTCCTCCTCTTTCTCCGTTACCCAAATTGTCTCCTACATAGAAAATAATATATATGTGCACCGACTTGTCTTTTCTCTTGCCACACATAACAGCAACATAGGATGCAAGTGGGAATAAAAATTTATATTCTTATGGGCGTTTACTGTTGATAAGAAGCTGTCACTTAACACTACACATGTACATGTAACGTAGTTGACATTAATATGATTGCTTGAGCAATTAGAAAAGTTTAAGTGCTTTGACTTAGGGTTGAGTATCATCGATTTGGTTCGCTTTTGAAGTTTATCAGTTTGATTTATCGGTTATTATTTTGTAGACATGTTAAACCATTATATATAGAACCATTATGATATCTATTTATCAGTTATTGATCGTCATCGTTTGATAATCGATTTAGCCGTTAAGATTTCGCAAAAATAAATCATTGAAAAACACTTAGAAACAAGCTGACAAACTAAATGAGCCATACACGAGTTGACAGATTCCATCTTGCTAAAAAGCAAACACTGACACCTTGTAGAATAACCGAAAAGTGTGAGACATGTCAAGGAAAATGAAAGCATGAAACTAAATCCTAAGTCAAGGACTTTATATACCAAATGGTATAAACATAATATATTAATTTATTATCACGTTATCAATTAACCCGTTAGGGAAAAACCTCGAACCATTAAGAATCGATAACCCGATATAAAAGATAAATAGAAACCATTATCAAAATTGCTAAATTAATAATCCATTACCAATAAACCAATGACTTTCTTTTGGTTCAAATTATTGATTTCGATTGGATTCTGAACTAACCTACTTTGACTTTATGAAATGCTTGATTATTGTTGAAACAATATTGAAATAAGAGTTTAGATTATAGAATAATCAACATATAATTTAGTATATATATTCTAGAAAAGATATTATAGAAAGTAAGTAGGGTGGAAAGTGGACGATTGAAGGCGGAATTAGCGTTGAGAAAGTGCATGTGGAACATGTGTCGATTACGGATACTCTTATTTTCGACGTTGTGCCAAAATCTAAAATACATCATGGGTGATTTCTAAATATATTTATTGATATTTATGAAAAGTTCGAGCAACATAGATTGCATGTATACTATTTATGGGCGCTGCCGCAGCTTCAACAGAACGACTTCGATTACAATCTACTAAAGGTCATTGACAATTACAAGGTGTTAAATGGATATAAATTTAGTGGGTAAAAATGTGTTGAATAAATTAAACGAGTTGATTATTAATTTGAAGCAAATAGTCGCTTCTCTCATGTTGTGCACCTAGAAGCCCAATCTGACCTTGTACCACATATCTCCTTTTTATAATTCCATTTCTTCTGGTATATTCACATATTCATCATAATATCTTCATTTTTATTATACTCATTTTCAGTGAGTTCTCCGCTACCAACACTTCGTTTCATATAAAGTAACTAGTCTAACAACCGTACTCCCTCGAATCCGTTCATTTTTACTTGTCCAATTCTAACTTTGCACACCTTTTTAAGAAATAACAATTGATATGATTATTTTACCATAATATCATATTGATTTATATTCGTTAGCATTATGTCTTGAAAAATAATTTAGGGAATAAGTAATTGATGCATAGTATAAAACATTAAAAGATATTCTTTTTAATATGTAAAAAGTGACAAATAAAAATAAAAAATTATTTTTTTTGAATAATTGACAAGAAAAAGTGAACGAAAGAGAGTACCATATTGGACTTTGAAAAAATTGTTGGTTAGAAACAAATTGAAAGCATATTGAACAACTGAACAGTCACAACAGAGAAGTAGAACCAACATTACAGTCCACATCTCACAAATAAAACCAAGAAGAAAAGAGATATTTAACCACTTGAGGAGATCCTATTATAGGATAAAAAGAATGTCTGATTATTTGTCACAAGAGTTGATGATTGACATCTTCATAAAACTGCCAATCAAATCAATCCTTCAATGCACAAGCGTTTGCAAGTCATGATACTCTCTTCTTACTAGTCCTAGTTTTATCTACACCCACCTCAACCGAAAACAAGACGATTACATCCTAATGCAATATCACGCTATAAACCCGGAAGAAGAGATGTTTGCTTTGTTCCGTGACAATGAGAATGATGATCAATACGAGCAGTTTGATTTGCCATTTGAGCGAACAAGCTATTACTTTAATATTGTGGGTAGCTGTAATGGTCTTTTGTGTCTTGCGGATGATCACGAGTGTTGTAGGAACCATATCTATCTTTGGAACCCGTCCATTAGAAAGTCTTTAAAACTTCCAATACCTATTTATACATTTAAGACACTGAGTACCTTGGATCATACACAAGGGTTTGGATTTGACCGGACTACTAATGACTACAAGGTGGTAAGAATATACACACAACTTTTCGTCTAATGCCACACGTAGAGCTTTATAAGCTAAGTACAGGTGTTTGGGAAGATATTAGTCATGTCGCTCTATCTTATCAAATATCAATTCTTTTGCACTACACCTCAGGTATTGTTGGGAAAAGTACTACAATATTGATATTGGAACTGAATTAATAATAGTAAAAAAGTTGTCACAAACACTGTGTCGTGGCAAGCCACTGCCTTGAAAGCGATTTCGGCCTGACTCCAGTGCAAATCCTTCTAGCCGGTCGTTCCTCAAGGTTCCACAGCTACTTCCAAACACGTGCACTCGTGGCTGGAAGTTTGGAGGTTGTCCAAACCAATTCAAGAGGAAGAGGAAAGGAGAAAGATTGTTTCTTTCTTTATGTGGTATGTTTTTATCTTCTCCAAAGACACCCTTTATATAGTATTTGGAAGTGGAGTTGTAAGAGTTATAGTTAATAGTATTAAAGAACCATTACTTCACGTGTTACTTAATTCTATTAGAACGGATGTTTAGATGTATTCACATCTCCTTTGTAACGTAAAAGTTATTCATCTTTGCATTACACTAATTAAATTAATAACTGTAGAGTATTACACTAATTAAATTAATAACTATAGAGTTAATTCCACAGTCCCCCACTAATGCAAAGATAAAGAATAAGAATGAATTCTGGGCAAAAGGAAGGAACACGTACTTAAGTGTCAATATCTTTCGATTTGAATTGACATGTAGTGATATGAGGCAAAAACAAATATCCAAAAAGTGAAGTACTCTTGAACTAGATGGACATAAGTTGAGACCCCCACAACACATACCATATCCTTGATTTTAAGCAACCTCCGCGATACTACAAAGTGCGTTTATGGTCATGCACACAAACCTTAGGTCTCATGAGTGCTCTAGAAAGATAACCCAAGTCTTTCATAAAAAGGTGACCAACCTTTTACACTCACGTAGGTGATCCATCAAGTCCATCTCATAGACCACCTTAAGACTATGGATCATTAAGAGCAAAATAAGTTCAACCTTATAATACACTACCCCACGCCATAGGGATAGGATATGTAGTGTTTATTGAAGGCCTATATGGCTTCGTTTGACCCCAAATGGGTATCCACCATATTACCTCAATCCATGGGCTTTAGCTCCACCCTCTCGACGATTCAAGGACCATTTTCCTTGTCAAACCCTTGGTCATAGGATTCGCTAAATTTATTTCGGATCTTACATATTCCAAGGAAATAACACCATGTTTCAATAATTGTTTAATTGCACCATGTCTGATGCGAATATGTCTCTACCATTTTATACACTATTTTTAGCAATCTCAATTGCCGCTTGTGAGTCACAATGTAAAAAGACTGGTGACATTTGTCTTCCCCATAAAGGAACATCTGTCAAAAGATTTCTCAGCCACTCAGCTTCTTGCCCTGCCAACTCGAGAGCAATGAATTTAGATTTTATGGTAGAACATGCTATACAAGTCTGCTTTGAAGACTTTCATGAAATAGCACCTGCACCCAAAGTAAACATATAGCCATTGGTAGAGCTAACTTCATCATTGTTAGTCACCCAGTTTGTATCACAGAAACCTTCTAAAATAGCAGGAAATTTATTAAAATACAAACACCAATCTCTAGTATCTCTCAAGTACCTTAATAAGCGATGAAGAGCATGCCACTATTCATTACTAGGATTATGAGTATATCTGCTCAATCTACTAACATCATAAGCTATATCAGGCCGAGTATAGCTCATGAGAAATATTATACTCCCAATTATTTTAGCATATTTAGTTTGAGAAACACTGAAATCTTTATTCTTTTTTCAAGTGTATGCTACGATCATAAGGAGTTCTCATTGAAACTACATCAAAATAATTAAACCTTTTCAATATTTTTTCAATATAATGAGACTGACACAAAGAGAAACCATTAGCATTTCTTTTGATTTTTATTCCTAAAATCACATTAGCTTCTCCAAGGTCTTTCATTTCAAATTTAGAAAATAAAAATTTCTTAGTGTCATTTACAACATTTACTTTAGGGCCAAAGATTAACATGTCATCCACATATAAACATATAATCACACAGACTGATCCTATCATTTTAGAATAAACATAGGTATCAGATGAATTAACAACAAAGCCATTATCTATTAATGTGAAATTAAATTTTTTATACCACTGCTTAGGTGCCTGCTTAAGTTCATATAAGGACTTTCTCAATTTGCATACTTTATCCTCTTGTCCTGGGATCACAAAACCCTCAGGTTGAGTCATATAGATCTCTTCCTCTAAATCACCATTTAAAAATGCAGTTTTGACATCCATTTGGCGTACCACTAAATTGTGAATAGCAGCTAGAGCAATAAGAGTTCTAATGGTCCCTATTTTCATCTCAAGAGAATAAGTATCAAAATAATCAACACCTTTCTTTTGGTTAAAGCCCCTAATCACAAATCTAGCCTTATATTTATCAATTGTACCATCAGGCCTCAATTTCTTCTTGAATATCCACTTACTACTTATGGATTTACAACCTTTAGCCAAATCATACAAGTCCCATGTGTGATTACAAACTATAGAGTCTAATTCACTTTTAATAGCCTCTTTCTAAAATATCACATCTATTGAACTCGTTTCTTCATCATATGTCTTAGGGTCTTATTCTATTAAGAAGATAGACACTAATTCATCATTTGAAGTATCGATATCAAAATCCCCAGCTAAGAAGGTGGTGATAAAATCAGGACCAAATCTATTCTCAGTTCTACGTCTTTTACTTCTTCTAAGTTTATTTTCATGCTCATTAGCATAAAATGAGAGTTAACAGACACAGATATAAAAGTATTATTTTGCACATCACTAGGCACATCATTTTTCAAAGAAAAAACATGCTCAAAAAATTTCGCATCTCTAGATTCACAAATAGAATAATTATTTAATGACATAAATCTATATACAACACTATTTTGAGAATAACCAATAAAAACAGTATCAAAGGTCTTAGAACCTACATTTACTCATTTAAAATCAGGTAGACCAATCTTAGCCAAACACCCCCACACTTTCAAAAATTTCAAGTTAGGAGCATATCTTTTCCATAACTCATATGAGGCCTTGTCTAACTTTTTATGAGGGGCAATATTAAGAATATAACATGCAGATAAGACAGCTTCCCCCCCTCCCCCCACATATAGTTAAGTAGACTCGAGCTTAAAAGCATGGAATTCATCATTTTCTTAAGTGTTCTATTCTTTCGTTCGGCTACACCATTTTGTTGGGGAGTATAGGGAGCACTAAACTCATGAATAATACTATTTTTCTCACAAAATCTTCTAGAGTTTTAGCACTATATTCACCACCCCTATCAGATCTAAATATCTTGATTTTTCTATCTAATTGATTTTTTTACTTCTGTTTTGAATTTTAAAAACATGCTTTCAGCCTCATCTTTAGACTTAAGGAGGTATACCTTAGTATACCTAGAAAAATCATCAACAAAAGTAATGTAATACTTCTTTCCACATTTACTAATAGTGTTCTTAAAATCTGCTAACTCTGAATGTACTAGTTCAAGCAACCCGGTCTTTCTACTAGGAACATATTTAAAAGGTTTCTTGGCATGCTTTGCTTCTACACACAGAGGACATTTAGAAGTATCATCAATATTTACTGTAGGAATTAATCCCACTTTTCTAAGTCTTTTAATAGAAGCAATATTAACATGACCTAGCCTACCAAGCCATAAATTAATAGACTCAACAATATAAGCAGAATTAGGAATATTTGCATTATTGACAATCTCTTGATCAATGTTCAGCACAAATAAGCCCCCACTAAGGTATCCCTTCCCAATAAAGTTTCCTCCACGAGAAATAATTATTTTATCAACTTTAAAAACAAGTTTAAGGCCTACTTTATTTGGAAGTGCTCCAGAAACTAAGTTTCTACGGAGCGAGGGAATATACGGAACATTGTTCAAGCATAATATTTTTCCAGAAGTTAATTTAAGTAAAAATTTTCCTTTACCCATAACTTTAGCAGTAGTGGAGTCGCCCATGTAGACACACTCGCCATCGGTGGATTCCTCAAAGTCATGGAATAATTCTTTGTTAGCGCAGAATTGTCTTGAAGCGCCTGTGTCCAACACCCAATCAGTCTTGTTAGCTACCAAATTTGCCTCGACGATTACTGCAGCAATCACTTCATCACCCTCTGTAATATGAGCTTAGGAATCACCTTGTCCTCCCTATTTTAAGTTTTATCTTTTTCTTAGATAACACTGGACAGCCTTGTGGCCAAGTTTTTCGCAGACAAAACAAGACCCTTTTGATTTTTTAATTTGACTCTTTGGCTTGTTGAAATTATTTTTCTTTTTCACTTGTTCCTTATTCTGAACATTCTTTTGTTTTTCTTCGTACCTATCTTTTGTAATAGTACCAGAAGATTCCACAAGGTTAGCTTTAGAAGAATTAAGAGACAAAGCTTCCATCTTGACTTTGAGACGGTTTGCCTCCTCTGTTCTCATGTAACTTATAAGTTCTTGGAGATTTAAATTCTTTTTCTTATGTTTCAATTGATTTTCTGTAATCACTCCAGGATGGTGGAAATTTTTTTCAAGCAGAACATTAGCCTGAAGAATCTCATACATTTTCATGCCCTCATTGAGAACATCAACAGTTAAATTTTCATATTCGTGGACTTGTTCCATGATTGATTTATTGTCAACCATTTGAAATTTAATCCATTGTCCGACAACATATTTTTTCTTTCCTGCATTATCGAAACCACATTTCTTTTCTAAATTGTCCCATATTTCTTTTAGCAAATTTATAGGTAACAAATAAATCAAATAAATGATTAGTCATATGGTTCAACAAATGTCCGCTAACTGTTTTGTTATCCTTTTCGAATTTCTTTTTAGCTTTGCCATCAACCACAATAGTGTTAGATCTAGTAGTAATGTTAGAACTATCAGTTGGAGGTTCATTAAACAAAACATAATCAACTTCTAATTATTCGAAAAAAATCATAAGTTTTTGTGACCAATGTTTAAAATTATTTTCGTCCAATGGCTCTAGCTTTGACAAATCAGGAAAAGTTTTGTCCAAAGAAATAGCCATTTATCAATATTGTATGTAACGAAATCGCTTTCAAACTATTGAGAAAAGTACTACAATATTGATATAGGAACTAAATTAATAATAGTAGAAGAGTTGTCACAAACACTGTGTCGTCGCAAGCCACTACCTTGAAAACAATTTCGGCCCGACTCTGGTGCAAATCCTTCTAGCCGGTCGCTCCCCAAGGTTCCACAGCTACTTCTAAACACGTGCACTTGTGGCTGAAAGTTTGGAGGTTGCCCAAAATAATTCAAGAGGAAGAGGAAAGGAGGAAGATTGTTTCTTTCTTTAAGTGGTGTGTTTTTATCTTCTCCAAAGACACCCTTTATATAGTATTTGAAAGTGGAGTTGCAAGAGCCATTAAAGAACCATTACTTCACATGTTACTTAATTCTATTAGAATGGATGTTTAGATGTATTCACATCTCCTTTGTAACGTAGAAGTTATTCATCTTTGCATTACACTAATTAAATTAATAAATGTAGAGTTAATTCCCCCGGTATATCTCTGAATGGAGCTTCATATTGGATTGATTTCAAGTGGGAAGATTTAGAAGAACAAACTCGGATAAATATGATTGTTTTGTTTGATATGCATGATGAGACATTCTTAAGAGATAACGTTGCCAAGAAGTTTTACTAATTAGGTACGATTACACCGTGATGCAATGTTCCTTTTTGTGTCACACAAATTACTTTTTTTTGTTGATAATAACTATGACACAAGTAAACCTATTGATATTTGGATGATGAGAGAGTATGGTGCACCAAATTCACGGGTGAAAGAGTTCAACATTAGTCCTCGTAACTTTACGTGAAATATTCCTCTCCGTGATGACAATTTTTGGACAACTTATAATGGAAGGTCTACTTCAGATGAGCTTGCGGTAGCTCATTACTTGGTGAAACCAATGGGTATAAGGAAAAATGGTGAAATTTTATGGAAAGCGAAGCGCAGATTATTGGTTTCAGTTGATCATGTAGTTGAAAAATTTATAGATATTGGCATTGGTAACTCTACAAATGGTTGGCGTTATAATCCGCTTTATGTTGATTTTTACAAAGAAAGCCTTGTCTTACCTGATGAATGGATAAATAATTGTGTTGATGATGCTTGCAAGGAGTCATCCGATTTATGGAAAAGAGATCCCGAAGATGGAGAAAAAAGCTCCTAAAGGCAAAAACTAAAAATAGAATGCGGATTGCATCTCTCTTGAAAATGAGTGAGTTGCGTTATGTGTCGAAAATGAAAGGTAAATGGCCGCAGAAGAAGGAACGGAAGAACATGCAAGTCAAAAGATCACCGATTTGTTGCCTAATAGCTATGTTTTGGGATAACAATAGGGTTTTGGTCAGCTTGCATGCTCCTCAATTATGATCATTGTAAGATAAATTAATGACATGACTAAAATAGTTTCTTCATATGCCTTGTAAGTTTGTTGATTTAATCAGGGCGGCTCAAGCATATTTATGACCTAAGGCAAAAATCAAATAGAGGTCTTACGTTTTTAAGAAAAAATAGTTATTTTTATAAAGTCTATTTTTAAAATCATATAATCGTATTTAATAATTGTTTTTTAATTAATAATATAGTCAATGAATTAAAAAGTTGTTACTAAATTAAACTCCTAAATTTTTTATATAAAATATTTCTTTTTTCTATAAATAGTATTTAATATATTTCTTAAAATTTATAAATTATTATTACTAAAAAAAATGAGGCCCCTCAAATTTTGGTGGCCATAGGCGGCCGCCTTTTCTCCGAAAGGGTTGAGCCGCTCCTGGATCTAATAGTAAAGAATGATTGGCCAATGCTTTGCTGTTTCCTTCAGTGTTGGCACCATAGGTGTTTTTAATTACTAGTTTAGGTGTACGCGCCTCGCGCGTGTACCTCACTTTAATGAGTTCAAACGTTACACTAAATAAAAATTTTGTTTAAATAATAAAGATGAATACAATAATTAAATTCAACATCTTTTGAATATGTGAAGATGGAGAATTTATTTAATTAAACTTAACCTTTACCGAAAATGATTCTCAAAGCTGATTCTTCAAAGTCGACCGACATTTATCTATCACCTGCAAACTACAACAAAACAATACGATAAAAATGATATCAAAATAATACAATTAAATTTAAACTTTACACACAAAAATTCCTCAAACCCGATCGATATTCGTCTACAACGTGTAAACTACCACAAAATAATAAACTAATAGAGATACTAAGACAATAAAATTATTATACAAACTAATAATAAAAACATTTATTGAATTTATTATACAAACTCTGATGGCTTGTATATATTTATCCATACATTGATTGAAAAAAAGGAAAAGGTAATACTTTACAAAATAAAAAACCAACTACCTAACATCTAAGAAATACAAGTGAATCAATAGCTAACTTAAAAGACAAAGGAAGAAGAAGAAGAGAGAATAAAAAAAACAGTTAAAGAAAAACGTAAAAAAAGGGCATGCATATATGTTATTGAAAGACCTAATCATATTGTGTGCATAAATTAGTATAAATAATTATTCTCTAGATCTCAATATTTATAGAAATATTTTCTTTATAGAGTTCTGTTTTAGGAGTATTTTTCTAGTTGACCAGTATAAAGAAAAATATTAATTGATTCTCCTTCCATATAATTTAGAGTCCCATATATTTTAGGAGTTTATTATAATAAAAAATAATTAAATAATAAATTGAATAAAATAGTGAAAAGACAGTTTTGTTTAAATGAGAGTCTTTTAATGAAGGATAAAAAGTTCAAATCATTTTTCTAAGGGGTTTCACACTTTTAATATATTACACATAGATACTAGAACCCTGTGTTAAAATTAAGTAGCCATGTTGAAACCATTCTTTCTATAATAATAAAAAATAAGGAAAAACTATAAGAAGTAGCATACTTAAGACTTGAATTATGAAAAATAGTAGCACTTTAATGAAATTACATTGTGTAACAAACATACCATTATTTTAAGTGTGGTCCCACACTTACTGCCTTTGAGAAGTTACCATGTATAAGGTTTCCTTTTTTATGTCACTTCTCTTTCTCTTTCCTTTAACTGATTTTTACTTTACCTTTTATTGTTTGAAATCTCTTAGATTCTTCTTTCAATTTTTTTCCTTTCCCATAAATTACTCTTATTTAAATTAGTATATTCCTTTTCCAAAGCAAACTCAATTATAAAGATTATTATCTTCATGATATTCAAAATTTTAAAATATCACTCTCTTATATCTCTAACTTTTTTTTTCTTGCTAGTTTTTCATTTTTTTATCGTTTTATTTTAATTTCTTTTTCTTTTTCATTTTTTTCTTTCTACTTTATTTTCTCTCTTCTACTTTTTTTTTCCTTTTTTATTTTTTTCTTTATTTTTTCGTTTTCTTATTTTTTCCTTTCTCATATTTTTTTCTTTTTTTCTTTTTTGCTTTTACACTTCTATCTCTAGTTTTTATTTCTTTTTTTTTTAGATTTTTATTTTTTGTTTTTGTCTTTTTCTTTTTCTTTTTTCTTTTTAATTTTTTTTTACTCTTTTTTTTAAAAGAAAAATATCTATATCACATATACATAGTCAAAAATATACAAAATACATAGACATACAGATCTGCATATGTATTTACGGTAAAAAATATACATATATATCTACATATGTATTTATAAAAATACATATCTGACTCACACACACACACACACACACACACACACACACACACATATATATATATATATATAAACATATAGGATATGTATCATGTATTTTTTAATTACCTCTATGTATATGTATATAGTTGTCCTTTTTTGTTATAGAGATTTTGTGTCTTATATGTTTATATATACATATGAGTGAGATTTGTATTTTTACAAATACATATGCAGATACATATGAATGTTTTGTACTATAAATATATATCCAGATCTGTATGGATATATATTTTGTATATTTTTTGAATATGTATATGTGATATACATATTTGTATTTTTAAAATAAAAGTTAGAGATAAAAGAGTAAAAAAATAAAAAAAAATAAAAAAGAGAAAAAGAGAAGTGAAAAGGAAAAAAAAATGAGTTTGAGTAGCTTGAAAAATCTATTTTGATCACTATATTGTTCGATTAGTTCAATTTACTGTTGCATTACCTTTTTTTTTTTAAATTCGTTTACAAAATATTCAAAAATAATTTAACGAAATAAATTGTTAAATTGTACAACATAACAGAAAATTAATTTTGATCACTTTAACGAAAAATCGTTAATGGCTCAAAATATTCAAAAATAATTTAATGAAAATCAATTTTGATCATTATATTTGAACTAAACATCAATAATGGCTCAAAAAAATTTGAACGAAATAACAGTAATGGTTAGAAAAAAATTCAGAACGAAATTTTTTTGATCGATTTCAAACAACTGATGAAATTCATATAAGAAAACAATAGTACAATTAAATATCTTCAACAAAAGCAATGGTTTAATTTGAATTTTTGAAGACATTGAACAGAAGAAGTTTCAGTTGAATTTGATTTTGATTTTTTTGGGGGATGAAAATGATAATGTGAAACTGAAATTTGAATTTTAATTTCAATTGGTAACAAATAACGAAAATCATGTTAATTAAGAGGTTTTAATGGAAAAGGAATCTCCACATTTAATTCATGACTAATTATACCATATTTAACTCAACTAATTTGAGTTAAATATGGGCAGTAAAATGATTTGTATATATCTTTTTATAGCAACGGTTTGTTCAAATACAAAATACAAGTTGCTAGTTTAAGTAATTATGAAAGTGTTGCTATGAATCTCATAATTATGATTTTAAGTATGCTATTTATGAATTTTACCCTAATAATAACTAGCTAACACGGGCCCAACATCGATTATGTTTTGAGTATTTTAAAATTAAAAATAAATATTCAAAATTTGATACTAATTAGATGCTAAATTATAAGAATGCATAATAAGCTGGGAGACATTTTAAGTTGTTAACTATTGTAATTTATAATCTTTTTCATATAATTTTCAAATAATATTCATTATTCTCCTTGTCCAAACTTTTGTGGCATTGATAGTCAATTATATTTTAAAAATAATTTAAGTTTTTAATTATTGTGATTTATAATACATTTCTTCTATTCCAATTTCAGTGATACTAATATAATTTCGAGAGTTAACCAAATATTTTATATCTTTTAAATTTTTAAGCTGTTTATTACTGTAATTTATAGTATTTTTTACGTATTTTTTTGAAATATATAACAAATTATTTTTTTTAGATATTTTAAACTGTTAACTATTATAATTTATAATACTTTTTATGTAATTTTCAAATAATATATGTTACTCTCTTCGTCAAAACTTCTATTGCACTGGTAGTCAATTATATTTTAAAAATAATTTAAGTTTTTAATTGTTGTGATTTATAATACTTTTTCTTCTATTCCAATTTAAGTGACACTAATAGAATTTCGAGAGTCAACTAAATATTTTATATACTTTAAATATTTTAAGTTGTTCATTATTGTGATTTATAGAAATTTTTATGTTTTTTCTAAACATATAACTGGTTAAAAGAATGCAAATAAATTAAAATAGAGGAAAAATGAAGGCAAGGTAAAGGATTAATGAAGATGTGCCAAAGCAGCCATTTTGTCCTTTAAACGTTTTTACTAGTTAATTAGTGTGATTTATAGTATTTTTTACATATATATTTTTTTGAAATAAGTAACATATTAATTTTTTTTTAGATATTTTAAAGTGTTAACTATTACGATTTATAATACTTCTCATGTAATTTTCAAATAATGTATATTACTCTCCTTGTCCAAACTTTTACGACATTAATAGCCAATTATATTTTTAAATAATTTAAGATTTTAAGCGACACAATGCTTAGATGGTCATAATAATTGATTAGGGTGATATAATAAAATCACGATTGAAGCAGCGAAGTAGACATATCTTAAGTGACAACTAATTAGGATTGATTTAGCAAAATTACTATAAAAAATTCTTGTAAAAAAATAATTAAGTGGGTATCATATAAGACGTCAAGTTCATTTAAAATATCAAGAGTTAATTTATCATTTTATATCTATCTTATCTTTTCTATTAAATCTTATTAATTTTTAATACTTAAATGACTTATTATAATTAATTAAGGGTTATATTTAGTAATTAAAGTAGGTGAAGCAAACATGTCATAAATACCTATTTTATATTTTTTAATTAAATATTATTAATTTTTTAATATATAAATAACTTATAATAATTAATCAGGGGCGATATAGTAAAATCATGGTTGAAGCAACATAAGTAGACATGTCGAAACCTTAAAAAAATTTAAGTGAGTCTCATATAAGGCGTCAAGTTAAATTGAAATATCAAAAGTTAATTTTTCATTTTATGTCTATTTTACCTTTCATTAAATATTATTAACTTTTTAATACTTAAATGACTTATAATAATTAATTAGAATGATATTTAGTAAAATTACGATTGAAATGGCTGAAACAAATATGCCATAAATGTATATTTTATTTTTTATATTAAATATTATTAGTTTTTAATATATAAATAACTTACAATAATTAATTAGGGGTGATATAGTAAAATCACGGAGAAAGCAGTCTGCTGAATTTAGAGTATTTTAAAGTTAAAAAGTAAATATTCAAAATTTGATATCAATCAGATGCTAAATTGTAATAATGTAAGATGATTTGAGAGACATTTTAAGCTGCTAATTATTATAATTTTTAATATTTTTTTATGTAATTTTCAAATAATATATGTTACTCTCGTTGTCTAATTTTTGCAGTATTGATAGTTAATTATATTTTAAAAATGATATATATTTTTAATTATTGTGATTTGTAATACTTCTTTTCTATTCCAAGCTAAGTGGTATTAATATAATTTTGAGATTTAACCAAATATTTTATATTTTTAAAATTTTTAAGTTGTTCATTATTGTGATTTATAATTTTTTATGCATTTTTTTTGGAATATATAACAAATTAATTTTTTTTAGATATTTTAAGTTGTTAACTATTAATTTATAATACTTTTTATGTAATTTTCAAATAATATACATTACCCTCCTTGTCCAAACTTTTGTGGCATTGATAATCAATTATATTCTAAAAAAAATTTAATTTTTTTTATTATGATTTATAATATTTTTCTTCTATTTCAATTTAAGTGACACTGATATAATTTTGAAAGTTAGCCAAATAGTTTATATCTTTTAAGTTGTTAATTATTGTGATTTATTAAAAAAAATTATGTTTTTTTTAAAATATATAATAGATGAAAAGATAATACAAACAAATTAAAATAGAGGCAAAAAAATGAAGGTAGGGGAAAGGATCAATGAAGTTATGTCAAAGCAGGTATGATGAATATTAAATTTTTTAAATTGTTAATTATTGCGATTTATAATATTTTTTATATTTTCTTTTGAAATACATTTATTTTTTTTAAAAACATTTTAAGTTTTTAACTATTGTAATTTATAATACTTTTTATGTAATTTTCAAATAATTTATGTTAGTCTCCTTGTCCAAACTTTTGTAACATTGATAGTCAATTATATATCTTTTTAAATAATTTAATTTTTTAATTATTGAGATTTATAATTATTTTTTTCTATTTAGATTTAAGTGGAACAATGCTTATATGGTCATAAAAATTAATTAGGGTGATATAGTAAAATCACAATTGAAGCAACGAAGTAGACATATCTTAAATTACTTACTACAACTAATTAAAAGTGATATATAAAAAAACTACTATAAAAAATACCCATGAAAAAAATTTAAGTGAGCCTCATATAGGATGCCAAATTAATTAAAATATCAAAAGTTAATTTATCATTTTATATCTATTTTACATTTTTATTAAATATTATAAATTTTTTAATATTTAAATGACTTATAATAATTCATTAAGGATAATATTTAGTTAAATTACATTAAAGCAACTTAAGCAGACATGTCATAAATGTCTAATTTTTAATTATTGAGATTTATAGTACTTTTCTCCCATTTTAATTTAAGTGACACAAATATAATTTTGAGAGTCAGCCAAATATTTTTTATATTTTAAATTTTTAAAGTTGTTAATTATTGTGATTTATAGTATTTTTTAATATTTTTTTGAAATATATAATAGATTATTTTAGATATTTTAATCTGTTAACTATTATAATTTATAATAATTTTTATGTAATTTTCAATTAATTCATGTTACTCTTTCTATTCAGATTTTTATGATATTGATAGTTAATTGTATTTTATTTTTTTAAAATTTTTAATTATTGTGATTTATAATTTTATTTTCAACTCATAATTAATGAGGTTGATTTTGTAAAAATAAACCCATGATGATTTTTTTTAGAAGAGTTTTAGGTTAAGTAGGACTAACTATTTTAAAATGAACCCACAATTTCAATAGCTACTCTGGATCCACTTGTCAAAATGGCACAAACTTAATGTATATTATTTAGCTATGTACAAAATAGTCAAAGAAAACTTTAAATTTACAAAAGCAACTTCAAAGCTATTCATTTTCTCCAATCAAATTACTTCAATCTAACTGAAATGCCGAATTTGCCCTTCAAATGCCAGGCAGGCATTTGAAACCAACACTTCTAATCTATTATAATAATAATAATATAATAATAATTAAAAAAAAAAAGACAGGAAAAAGGGTTCAAATATGCTAGTTTTAAACTATTAGAAATGACTCATCTATATCATCGGTTAAAGTTTAGCTCATTTATGCCGTTACAAGACAAGTTCATTCGTATATTTTACTTTTAACTATGATTTTGCAAAATCATTTTTACCATGTGACCTCTAATCCTCTCATTAGAGGTCTACGCTACCAAATTCAAATCAACCAAAAGTTTGAGGTATAAAATTGCTGTTGGAAGTTTAGTCTCTTGGTTTGCTTGACAAGTTTTCTTTATAATATGTTTTCTTCCATCCATTTGATCTCTTTCACAGTTTATCTGTTGGAATTTTGAAGTAGATTATGCACCTAAGATGTTTGATGATATCCCTTCTTATTTAGTGCTACTTAATTTGGGTAAGTGCATCTTCTTATTTAGTGCT
>NC_061117.1:213045973-213050086 GCF_002878395.1 Capsicum annuum | reverse complement strand
CAAGATGAAGTGTAACCCTTTAACTAGTCAATTGGATATGACAAGAATGCTCTTGTACCACAATTAACTTACTTCCTCCAATTTCATATTAGTTGATCTCCTTGATACACTCATTAAAAAAATCTTAATTAGAAATTTATTTTATCAAATTAATATTATTAATTATACTTTGAAAATATAAATTTGAATAAATACACTTTATTTAGTCATTTAATATTAAGAATACTATTAAAAGAACATAATAAAATTTTTTTGGTCTCATCAAATAAATAATTAAATTAAAAGAAATATTTTTAAAAAAATGATCAACTAAAACGAAATAAAGGGAGTATATATTTTTCCTTTTTGACAAGAAATAAAGACGGACATGCACAGATCCTGTGACTAAGACACCCTTCTAGAAAGAGCCTCTGTCAGTTGGCTAGGTACATATATATGTAAATAATATTTTAAAAATATTTATGTATATATAATAACCCAATCATTAAAAATTTATCGGTATTGAATATTTATATCGACTTGTGTTAATTATTATGGTTAACAAGTTTAATAAAGTAGAATGGTTAACAAGTTTAATAGAGTAGAATACTTGTATGCCCCCACTCCCCGACTTTAATTTGTGTGAATCAATTGATTGAGCAAGAAGTTTAACGGACTAAAAGGGACAAAATGATAAGTTTAAGCTAAAATATTTTTAATTTCAAAAGTGATCGTTCCTTTCTAAATAGATTAAAAATGAAACTCAGCCACTTAAATTAAAACGAAAGACATAACACTCACAATAATGAAGTAAAAGAAATTTATATACAAATAACATATATAACATATAGGGAAAAGAACACTCTATAACACTTTTTAAAATAAATAGATCAAGTTAAAAAACTTTTTAAAAAGTGATCAGTCGGATATACTATTTTGGTTTTATAATCATTTCCTAATTTGGATCATTTTAACCTACGTAGTCCATATACAATACTGATACGATTTATATACAATACTGATACAATATTTAACTTGAGCAATCCGACCCTTTTAAAAATATTTTAATTTTTTTTGCTATACATTTTTTAACAGATCAAATATTCTATTTTTTTAATTGCTTAGAAATAATAATTAAATTATATAAAAACGATATAATTGTTAAATAGAATATATATCTATATAAGATATATGTATAGAAATTGTATAGTTCTATCAAATATGTATATGTATAAAATATATATATAAAAAATATATACAAAGTGTATGAAAATTATATAATTATTTTATAGAACACATAAAAAAAATGTACAGTTACTGTATAAATTATTATCAAAAATGTATAATTTTCGTATAGAATATTTATATGTATAAGATATGTATAGAAACTGTATAGAAGGTGTATAGAAACGATATAAAACAAGCCAGTAAATTGAAATGGCTAGAAAGTAAAATTTAAATTTGATGATCATTTTCATGGAAATAGTTTAATTTGAAGTGTTGTTTTTGTCCTTCCTCAAATATATATTCTGTATTTATTGATTTGATGTATAAAGTAATAAAATTGTTCCTATGATCTAACACCACACAAGATATATAAATATCAATTTGGATAAGAACAAAAAAATATAGGTTTATAAGCTCTACTGCCTCAAAATTTAAATAAAATTTCACATTGAGTTTGTGATAATGAATATATGAATATACGAATACTGCCATTTAATTTGTGGAAAATCTTGCGTACACTCCATATTGTGATGTTACGAACCACCAAGAGGTATTTGGGCGAACCACTTAAATGATATGTTTAAAATTGAAAGTTTATTTTCTTCGTCCAATAATACTTATTTATTATTAATGTATATATTAAGAAATAATACAAGTAATTTTAGTATATCACCCTTTGAATATAATTAATTTAATATATTGAGTAATGACTATAAATAATAACTAAAGGTAAAATAGATAGAAATTAATTAATTATTCGTTGATTTTTTAAACTGTACAAGTATTATTAGACATCTATTTTTATTATTGTTGGATGAAATTTTTTAAATGATTTTAATTTATTATTTCCTCCGTTCATCTTTACTTATCCACTATATTAAAAAATAGATGTTCAACAATACTTGTTCAGTTTTAAAATCCAATAAATAATTTATTCATTTCTATCCATTTTACGCGTAATTATCAATAACAGTCATTATCTAATACATTTCTCAAAGCATTGAATTAATCAATTTTCATAAATATACCTTATCCCCACACTTTTCAGAATTACATAAAATCTTGAATTTTAAATTGGTTGGATACATTACTTAGCTGATCCCATGATGTATCTTTTCAGTCCCGTAATGTATTGCGGCCCTAAGTAATGCATTACGATATAAATTAAAATCTAGAACTTTTGTAATTATTTTAAGGAGTTGGTATTTTAAACAATAATGGTGAATTAAGATGTGGTATTATGTAATTTCTCTTTACTTATTTTCAAGGGTGATATGATAAAATTACACTTAGCATTTACTAATATTTCTTAACCTATATATCAAGTCAATAATAAACGACTATTAATGAATGGAGGAAGTATAAAATAATAACTGGATCCACACTCAAATTTATAAATATTTGAGCAAAATTAAAGCTATCGATTTCCGTAAATCTGGGCTCAACATGCTATATAGGCTCGTGTAACTAAAGCCATCGAATGGATGGGATGGCCAGAATTTGAAAGAACCAAAGTGAACTAAGTTAATACTCCCTTTCGGAATAAATGAATTGTTGGAGTATTTATTAGTGTTTTAAAATAAGTGAATCATTGAATTTTTTTTTCAAATTTACCCTTATGATTTGACAACCAATTAACTTTTGAAAAGGTATTACAAGGTCAACCTTTTTTTTTTCTTTAGGTAAAAATGAAAAGTTGTGTTAAATTTATATCTTTAATGTTTTTTCCTTAATATGTGTGTCAAAATTCAATAATTCATTTATTATGAAACGAAGGAAGTATAATTAAAGAGAAAAAGACAAAAATAACACCTAAAATTAAAATAATTCCACAAAACTAGCACCTAAATTTAAAAATTCAGTAAATAGCCACAATAGTGCGTTTTTATTAACAGAAGTGTACGCTTCACTTCTTGCTTTTTCGCTCCAAGTCCTATGGCCTTGCCATTTTTTGTGGTTTTCACTTTATAAACACTGAACCACTCTACTGAATATTTTGACTGATATCAGGCTAACAAGTTTGGTAGAGCAGTTACGCGATCTGCGAGATTGTCATTTTTCTCATCGAAAGGCACAACAGTAATGGTATTGTATGGTGTTTAAGTTGTACGAAGGAATGTGCGATGCTATAGGCATTACCTGAAATCCATTCTCCTCGAAACAGTTTATATTTTCCTTCTAGAAGTGAGGATCTTTATGCATCGGGGACCAATCAAGATTGCCGAGTAGGACTTCCTGCTTGTACTTTTGTACGAACTCAATTTTTTGATGTTGTCCTTCAATCCTCCTTCAAGTTGATTTAGAGCAGCCAAAAAGTCCTAGAAAGAGTAAACGACAAATTAGAGTGATGTTGATAAATCTGCGAATCTAGAAATTCATCTCGACCAATTGAACCTTCTCAAACTGTTTTCTTATAAGAACCAAAATGATTTGTGTTTTAGGCAATAGACGATGTGTTTCACCTCCATAGTTTGATACAATAAACCAAAAGAGTAACTATATAATACAATTGTTAAAAATATACATTTATATATAATAATGATACAATTTTTATATATATACATATTCTATATAATAATTATAGCATTTGTATACACATTCTATATAATTTTTAACTACAATTATTATTTAGATACATATTTTATATGACTCTCTTTATTGCACCGAGCTGCTCTTTATATTTTATATGACTCTATACAGTTTCTACATGCATTCTAAAAGTGTATCAATCTAATATGTGTGAGTATCAATTGAGTATATAGACACTGCAAGTGTATCAATGTAATATAAAAGTGTATTAATGTGGTATAAAAGAGTATCAATTGGGTATAGGGATAGCATGTGCTTACATAGAATTTCCTTTTTTCTTTTTTAAAAAGTGTATCAATATAGTATAAAAATGTATCA
>NC_061117.1:213028392-213042973 GCF_002878395.1 Capsicum annuum | reverse complement strand
CAAGTGGTGAGCTATCCATCTTTTGGAAGGCACATGATTTTATTTGCATAAACTTCGATTATTTTGTTTTTATGGTACAACCGGGATCATGTTCCGACTTAGAATTTTTCATTCTTAATCTTGTAGACTTTGTAGACTGATGTTTTTATGTTGTGTTGCAAAATTTTATTTCTTAATTCTTATTTAAGTTGAACCCCGTATCTTATGGGTCTATTTTCACGCTCTATTTATGACTATGCTTATGAAGAAATGCCAAGGGGTCTTTTTGGGCCTTCATCGATCTGAGATGTCCATTACGTCCAGAACTTAGGCTCGGGTCGTGACAACTTACCCTGCATTTGTGCTAGAAATATTTCCACATCTTGAATGATGAACTCTTGATCACATTGACAACAACTTTAACAACTACACCAATGCCCCTCCAACTGTGCTACGTAAATTGTGATACAGAAGTAAGTAATACTAATATAATGGTTTGTTTTCTTGAAACTAAAAATTTTCTGCACTAACAATATATTATGAACATCTTTCAGTTTGCTTGTCTTTTATATTTTGTTACTTAGTTTATTTGTCTTACACATGCTAATCTTGTTATTCATCAAATAATTTGAAGCAGTCCATGTTGGGTTAAAGATTAAAAGTGTGAATGGAAAATGGAGGGAACCAAGTGGAGGAAAAAATTGAGATAACACTCCAAATGAAAAGTGTACTAAAAAATGGAAAAGTATACTAATTCTTCCACATTGGTGGGAGAATGAAACTTTCAAGTGTTTATATTAAGAAACACTTACTCTACATGGTAAGTGAGGCAAGAACCAAGAGGTTCCTTGCGCTATCGTCATTGCGGCTCGGCTTCGGATTTGGATTTGTCAAATGATCGATCAATGAAATTGATTTTTTAGAAAAAAATTATTTACATAGTCCGAAAATCCAATAGTTTTGCTTCTCCATTAGCGCGTGCATGCTTCTGCATGCAGAAACACTAAACGTTGCTTTGAAGAGACGCAACTCTTCAGGTAAAAAGGTACACTATTTTGAAAAAAGGAATGTCTACTCGGATGGTTGTGACTGTTCATAAATAGACGCAATGTTTCGAATGGACATACATGACTGTTCCAAAGGATACACCTTTCTGAATAAACCAGTGCCTCCTTTTAGAAGAGGCACATAATGGCTATACAAACTTGCATTTTTTCACAAGTTTGGTAATAAATTTTTCAGCACTTGAAAAGTACTTCTTATCTTCTAAAATACTCCGTGTGATCATCTACCGTCGAGTGAGTTTGAAGAAAATCCGATCGTTTAAAGTATCACTACTGTCGGATTGTTAAGCCATTTTATCCTGGGAGAAGAATTCTGCAACCTCGGGTACTTGAGGAGAATTATTTCCTTAAGAATACTCCGTGAATTCGGAGGACTTGGCTTTTTCTGCTTCATCTATTCTTCTTTAAGAAACTGAAAACACACTTCTTTGAAAGGTCATTTTGATCTTGTGTTGAAGGTGTTCGAAAACTTCATAATTGTTCTTGATTTATTCTTGAACTTGTGTTGAAGTTGTTTTCCCAAAATACAAATTTTGTGTTCCCGAAACAACAATCTTAAGGAAATAATTATAATCTGTATTATTTTGGTTTCTCGAGATTAAAGCTTTAAGCTTTCTACTCCGTTTGAACTTAACAAGTGATTTGAAGTCATAAAAACTTCATCACAATTTAAAGGTCACTCGGTTAACGATTGGAAGTCATAAAAACTTCATTGTTAAACTAGAAAAAAGGAGTGTTTAAAGTTGATACAACTTTATTAGTAGTATTTTAATATACTAAAGTTAACAGTCTTTTTGTGACAGAAAAACGACTATTGATAGTCATGTGAATGATGCTGCAATGATTGTGGCAACAACTAATGTTGCCATAACGAATTTACGGGTGTTGATTTACGGGTTTTGATTTTAAAAGGCAGCGACAGAAGATATTCTTCTACCTTATAACGTTGTGTCTTAAGAGATTTACATCTGAAGAAGCTCCAGAGGTGTCCGAAGGAACTTCGAACCAGGAGAAATTTATCGTTATAGAGGCGTGGAAACACTGATTTTTTATGCATGAATTACATTCTAAGTGGCATTCAAGATGACCTATACAACGTATATAGTGGAATGAAAACGTCAAAAGAGTTGTGGGGTGCGCTAGAAAGAAAATGCAAGTCTAAGAATGCTGGAACGAAAAAGTTCTTCGTTGCAAGATTCCTTGAGTATAAAATGATTGACAACAAGTCTGTTGTATCTTAAGTACAGGAATTGCAAGTTATCATCCATGATCTTCTTGCGGAAGGTATGAGTTTGGTAAATATCTTAGTTGAACATGTTAAAAATGTTCTTAATGTTCACATAAACGTTTTTATAGGTTTAGTCATGAACGAGGCGTTTCAAGTCGCGACAATAATAGAGAAGTTTCACCTATGTGGAAGGACTTGAAGAAATACATAAAATATAAACGAAAGGAAATGACAGTCGAAGATCTCATAGTGATACTAAGCATTAAAGAAAACAACAAAGCCATGGAAAAAAGGTCGAAAGAAAATTCTACAATGAATAGAGAAAACATTGTAGAAGACGACCACAACAACTCGAAAAAGCGAAAGAAAACTGGACAAGAAAGCAATCAATCTAAGAAGAAATTCAAGGGAAAATGATTCAATTATGGAAAGATTGGCCACAAGTCAACAGATTGTCGTGCCCCAAAGAAAGAAAAAAAGAACCAAGCAAATATGGCTGAATCCAAGAAAAAAATGGATGATCTGTGTGCTATGTTGTTTGAATGCAACTTAGTGAGAAATCCTCGAGAATGGTGGATGGATTTTGGTTTCACCTACCACGTTTGTGCAAATAAAGAGTTGTTTGCTACGTTCGCTCCTGCTCAAGGCGAAGATAAGATTTACATGAAAAACTTTGTAACTGCAAAAGTTTTAGGAACAGGAAAAGTATGCTTGAAAATGACTTCAGGCAAAGTGTTGACTTTGAACAATGTCCTGTATGTACTGAAGTTATGGAATAACTTGATTTCTGTATCACTTCTTGATAAAAATGGATTCACATGTGTATTTATTTATGAGGAAATTGTACTTAGTAAAGGAGAAGTGTACGTAGGAAAAGGCTACCTCACCAAGGGCCTATTCAAAATGAATGTTGAAATCAATAAAAGTTTAGTTTCTTCTTACTTGCTTAAGTCTAATGATTTGTGGCATGAACAATTAGGACATGTCAATTACAAAACATTACAAAAACTAATTAACTTAGAAGTCTTGCCAAACTTTTAGTGTAATAAATCAAAATGTCAAACGTGTGTAGAATCAAAGTATGCTAAGCATCCGTATAAGTCCATTGAAAGGAATTCCAATCCCTTAGACTTAATCCACACTGATATTTGTGATATGAATTCAACACCATCTCGTGCTGGGAAAAAGTTTTTTATAACTTTTATTGATGATTGCACAAGATACTGTTATAAAATAGATGGATTTCAATAAAAGTTGAAATCCATCAAATGGATGCGAAAACAACATTGTCGACGGTATATAGACTTGAAATCCATCAAATGGATATGAAAACAACATTCTTAACTGGAGAATTGAAGGAATAAATTTACATGGAACAACTTGAAGGTTTTGTGGTTCTAGGAAAGGAAAATAAGGTGTGTAAACATGTTAAGTAACTTTATGGACTAAAACAAGCACCTAAACAGTGGCATGCTAAGTTTGACCAAACCAAGTTGGCAAATGGGTTCAAGATAAATGAATATGAGAAATATGTGTACATTAAAAACACTCCAAATCACCAGGTCATTGTTTGTTTGTACGTAGATGATATGTTGATCATCAGTAGAGACATATCTGACATAAATGCTATGAAATAAATGCTTGAGAGCAAGTTTGATATGAAAGATCTTGGAGTTGCGAATGTGAGATTAGGAATAAGAATCCATAGAACTCCATAAGTAGGGGTGTGCATCGGCCGGTTCGGTTTGGTTTTATATACTATCGGTTCGATTTATCGGTTTTTGATTTTTAAATATGATAAACCAATAACCAAACAAATAAGATATTTTTTATCGATTTATCGATTTTTATTCCTTAACGGTTCAATTTTCGGTTTAACCGATAAGAAAATAATCATAAAATAGAAATAGTAGTAACTAACATGAAAAAAATGAATCTTAGTTGCAACCAAAAATCCTATATGATGTGTTTTAATTTACAAGAATCTTCAAGTTTGAACTAAATGTTGTCTGGAGAAATTAAGAGTTTGTATAATTGAAATAATAGGTTTATTAATTTATAGAAATTAAAGAGAAATATATAACAAGTCATATATATATATATTCTTATTGGGTTATCGATTTACCCAATAACCCAATAAGAAAAAAATCAAACCAAACCAATAACCCAATAATTTTTTTTTTTATAAAACCATTAAAAAACTGTCAACCCAATAACCTAATAACAATAAACCACTAATATTTTTATCAGTCGGTTTAGTTTTTGCACACCCCTATCCACAAAGGTTGACATTGTCACAGTCTCATTACATCGAAAAGGTACTTGACAATTTAAGTATTTGGAATTTGGTATAGCCAAGACTCCATTGGACGTGAGTTTCGCACTTTAAAAGAATGAGGGTGAAAGTGACTCACAGTTGGAATACGCAAGAGTTTTGGAATGTCTAATGTATATCATGAATTGTACACGACCAGACATAGCATGTGATATTAGTAAGTTGAATGGATACACGAGTAATCCCAATAAAACTCATTAGATGGCAATAAAAAGAGTTTTGGGGTATCTTAAATACACTCAAGACTACGCTTTGCATTATAATAAATATCTCGTGGTACTTGAATGATATACGAATGCAAATTGAATCACCGGATCGCATAAAGTAAAATCCATAAGTGGTTATGCATTTAATATAAGTGGAGGAATAGTCTCTTGGAAATTGTCCAAACAGACATGCATTGCTCGCTCTACAATAGAATCTGAGTTTATCACATTGGATAAAGTCGGTAAAGAAGCAGAATGATTTCGAAATTTCCTGGAAGATATTCCTTATTGGCCCAAACCAGTGGCACCAGTATATATACACTATAATAGCCAAGCGGCAATAGGTAAGACAGGAACCATGATGTACAACGGTAAATCTCATCATATAAGACGGAGGCATAATATCATTAGAGAACTTCTCTCAAGTGGAATTATCACTATTGACTATGTGAAGTCAAAGGATAATGTGTCGGATCTACTTACAAAAGGCCTATCTAGAGAAGGAGTTGAGAGAACATCTAAGGAAATGGGTTTACGGCCTAGGACAAGTCAACATGACGGTAACTCTACCTAGAAGATTGGAGATCCCAAGAGCTAGGTTCAAGGAGATCAAAAAAAGTTGTGTCTGGCAGGTTCAACATTATCAATATACACAACTCATTCTCATGATGTGATGTAGACAATGTTTAGTAAACAAAGATAAGACTTATAGAGTGAAGTCTTTTAATGATTATGTAAATTTGGAAGATTTGACCAAATAATTTAATCTATAGGATAGAATTTTTAGAAATCACCTATGCGAGGACGAAGTGGAAGCCGCTTTAAAGAGAATGTTAGTGTAATACCCCGTATTCTCCCTAGTTCAATTCAGCTTAGAATTGGCTCATTAGAGTCTTAGGACCTAAAATTTAGAATTGGCTCATTAGAGTCTTAGGACCTAAAATTTTAGCTAAGTGTTGAAGACTTAGTCTTATTTTTGGCCTCGAGACTTTGATGACTTTATTTTTTACCTTCCCGATCTTGGAATGTAAATTTTAAAGTTGTTTCAGCATCGGGGTAGTCCATAGTACCTCTCGGATGAGTTCCAAAATTTTTGGAGAAGGTTTGGGGCATGTTTGGATGGATGAAATAGAATGTCAATGCGATATGGACGCCCCGTATCGGTGGTCGTGTCGAAGAGGACAACGCGATGCATTGCCTATTGCATCGCAGTGAGCGACATGACGTATTTTTTATCTCATCGGTGCCCAGTTTTGTATTGTTAAATGATGGGTCCATGGGGGTATTTGAGTCATTTATCCTCACCCAAATCCGCCCAAAACACATAATTTGAGCCCCAAATAGCTTAGATACTTCATTATTCAACTTTTTCCTAAGAACAAAACCCTTGCTCTAAGAAATCAAGAACAATCCCATTACTCCTTCTCCAAGAAAGTCAATAATCCAAACTTTCTAATTCAAGAACTTTAAGAAGAAGCTTCAAGAACATCATTAAGAGTTCATTCAAGTTTTTACATTCAATTAGTCAAATAAGTTATGTGGAGTTATGAACAAGGATACTTTTTTCATTCTTGTGCCCAAAACTAGCTTTTAAAAATGAATTTACATAAATTTACATGAATTGTAATTAGGGTTCATACCCAAAGTATCTTGTTTTGAGTTATGGATTTATAAAGTGATTGAAGTATGAAATTCCATATTGTGTTAATTTAAAGAATTCTTTTTTTATGATTTGGTTACCATGAATATGATTTGAGACATTGATTACAGATTTCCAATTGGGTTTAAGCATGATATTATATGTTGATTTCATTATCTTAACATTGTTGAAGTCTTTCATGAAGTATATTGAGCATGATATTTTGCTATGAATTTACATGAGTTTAAAGCCCTAGTTTAATTGTTTATATTTCAAGAAGATTATATTCTTAAGTTTCTTTTGATTTGTCATATCAAGATTTTAAGCAAGATTTGGGCTTTTGATCCTAAGCTAAGATAAGGAATCCTCATTGTTCAACTTGATTATATTTTAAATAAAAAGAAGAATAATTGATTTTCATTATAAACCCTTGTGCTATTTTAAAGTGGATTTCCTTTAGAATAAACATACAAGTTCGAGGGAGTAGTATTTAGCATCGAGTTGGGTATGTGTCCTAGTTCATATGCCCCAGAACTATGAGTCAACGTAGGTAAAAATTTAGATTATTTCCATTTATATGGATGCAGATACAGATTGTGATCACTTAGCTTAGGTTATACTCCTTGGAAAGAGTATAATACCTCTTCCCAACGTGAGGTTTTTCCCTTAGGGGAACTAGATATTGGACACTATGACAGCTCACATAGAAAAGCTTTTAGAAGAACCTTTCTAAAACCTACATCCTAAAACAGAATAACAGAATAGTTTTTAGAAACTAAGTGTAAAGGCTTACAAATTTACTCAGATATTGTCTTACCTAAGACTTCAGTTATCAGATTTCAATTTTTAAGAGTTAAGATTGATAAAAGTGAGCCCTTTTCACTTAGCCTGCATGATTTGAAGGACAAAGTCAGAGTACAGTTTTATTAGAACTAAGTGTGGAGGCTCACAAGAATCTCTTTTACTCTTTATTACTCATGACATGATTTTTCAGTTTTGATTATTCAAGCCAAAGTGAGTCACTCACATTTAGCATGCAGTTTTGAAAGATTATTTAAATTATTGCATTATTGTTTTACTTATGCATTCATCCCCACATGCTCAGTACATTTCAAAAGTACGGATCTACATATATGTCTATGTTCTACATTGTTTAATACTGTAGGTTCAGGTGTTCGGTTCTAGCAGCGCGATTGATCGCGAGAAGCTCTATCTACATTCCGACAGTTAGTGAGTCCTCATAGTTCAAGGACCCAATTATTCATATTTTCAGCCTTATGCAGGAGTTAATTAGTTGCTTTTAGTTCAGATCGAGTTAGCTGGGGGTCTATCCCAGCGGCTCTCTAGTTGTTGGTAGTATAGGCTTATCAGACTGCCAGTTATATTTCAGATTTCAAGTGTTGGTTGTCTAGACTATTAAGCTAAATACTTTAAGACATTATATTCAGTTAAATTAAGTATTTTAGTAGTTCATATGCCTAAGTTATCTTTATTATGAGTTTTAGAATTAGTAGAAGGCTCGAAGGGTTAGCTTGGGGCTACTCGTAGTCCTGAGCACCGTGTGACATCTCGGGACACATGTTCAGGACGTTACAGTTAGTAAAGGCCTATTCTTTAAGCTCCCATGAGACCGAGACGTGTTCATGGCTGAAACGAATAAAACCGTGAGAACCATAAAAGGTAAAAGATTGATTGTGTGACATGTGGTGTCTAGGTGTACATTAAAGCTCGACGGTTTAGAGATATCAAATCTACCGATTGGCCTGCATGTTCACTATGAAAAGTTTAAAGAAAAACCCATTTATCCAGATGCAATCAGTCTTTGCTTGATAATCACATACCTCTCCGTAAAAATTTTCAAAAAAAGTAGCCATTCCCCATTCATATGGGGGATTTTTGGGTTCAAGATTAAAAGTGTGAATGAAAAATGGAGGGAACCAAGTGGAGAAAAAAATTGAGATAACACTCAAAATGGAAAGTGTACTAAAAAATGAAAAAGTATACTAATTCTCCCACATTGGTGGAAGAATGAAACTTTTAAGTGTTTATATTAAGAAAAACTTACTCCATATAGTAAGTGAGGCAAGAACCAAGGGTGCCTCGCGTCGTCGTCGTCGTCGCGGCTCGGCTTCGGATTTGGATTTGAATTTGGATTTGTCAAATGATCAATTGATGAGATTAATTTTTTAGACAAAATTTATTTACATAGTCCAAAAATCCAATAGTTTTGCTTCTCCATTAACGTTGCATGTTTCTGCATGCAGAAACGCTGGACGTTGCTTTGAAGAGACGCCACTCTTCGGGTAAAAAAGCACACTGCTTCGGGAAAAGAAATGTCTGTTTGGATGGTTGTAAGTGTTCATAAACATACGCAATGTTTCGAATGAACAGATATGACTATTTGATATGTTATATTTATCATTAGAGAGAAAATTAATAATATAATTAGACACTATAAAATTATAAGAGCTAGAACAAAGAAACTGATTAAAACTTAATAAGAGTTGAGGTGGTTGGTTGTGACCAACATTTTAGACCACTTCAGCTTCACCCGTTTCAACCCATGTATTATATTAATTCAGTTTACTTTGATCCATTCAAATTCAAGTCATCTCATCCATTTGATACCTTTGGCTACAAGCCTATTTAGCATGTTGAGTGCAAATTTACGAAAATTCAATAGCTTTAATTTTGCTCAAATATTTGTAAATTTGATTATGGACCAAGTTATTATTATATATTGGAAAAAGGGTCAAATTTATTCCTCTACTTTGAAAAATTGGCTAAATATATCCTTCGTCATACTTTGAGGCCAAATGTACCCTGTTGTCATACTTTAGGGTCAAATTTACCCATCTACTTTTTGAAAAATTAGCTAACTTTATCCTCCTTGATAATTTGGGGTTAAATTTACCCTTGATGTCATACTTTGGGCCATATTTACCCTTATTGTTAAGAAACTTTTCTCATGTACCCTTTCCTTAACAGCAAAGTCCAAATTAATGTTAAATTGTCCATTTTTTTTTTTAAAAAAAATCACATCCTAATTTAATTCGTCCGATTCGATGCACAAAAAAAAAATACATAAACAAATATATCCCTCCGTAAGTTCTGTTTGTCAAATTTTTCCAACAAACAGAAAAATACTTTTGTTTCAACGTGCATTGCTGGTAGGTTGTTTACAAATGAACAAAAGGTAAAATAAAACAGGATAACGTAGAAGCATGAAACTAGAGAAAATTTCTATTGCAAACTCTGTTCCAGTTCAGTTATATTAAATTTTAAATTTTTATATGCAATTCTACGTGCATTTAGATTCTAGAATTAGTGAATCAATTTTCTGAGGAAATAATATGATGAAAAATTTGTGTAAATCCAAATTGCATATAAAGACATATGAATGAAGAGATATCACTATTGACCCATAGAGATACTTCTTAACTCAATCATTTAGAGAAATATTCAGTGGGCCTAATTTATTGCATCCGACCGTCCTGTGTCATTTTTCATGAGCTCTGCACTGATGCAAATCCATGAACTGAGAGAGTGGTATATTTCTTTATTTTTTCACTACGATCATTTTTTACATGATGAGCTATGCACTAATAGATATTCACTGGCTTAATCTCATTGAAAAAATGGACCAACATAATTGAAGGGGATATTGTTGGACAATAAAATTCTTGAGGTCGAAAATAAATAATCGAGACAAGAAAATATAACAACAACCAATTTGTTGATTTCAATGCGAGTGTTACAATCTCTATGAATCCTCTGATTCGCCTTTTTAAATACAAATTCAAAGGCTTAAAGCTTGATCTTGAAGTTGAACTTGATTTATTGATTTGAGGGACTTGATCTTGACTTGTGCTTGAATTCAAGGGCTTTTGAGCTTGTTCTTGAATATTACGGTCTTGATCTTGAAGAACTTGATTTGGATGCTTGATCTTTTAGACAAATTGCAGCGTTTGAATTTTGTATGAGAGAAGAAAATCAACCTCCAATTTGAATTTGTATGGGAGAAGAAAATAACCTCCAATTTAATTTTGTATGGGAAGAAAATAATCTCCAATTTGAATTTGTATGTGAGAAGGAAATAACCTCTAATTTGAATTTGTATAGGAGAAACAAACAATCTCCAATTTGAATTTGGAGATAGGGAGAAGGAAACACTCTATAAAAGGATGTATGTTCCCCACTTTCTCAATGTCAATTTTGGTATTTTCAAGCAATCAACAATATTGAGGTAATTTCTTTCCCTCCTACTTTTCTCTTATTTTCATCACTTTTTTTAGCACAACATGTTTGTGGTAGAAAATTCATATCTAATTGTAGGATTATTAAAATCATGAACTGTTTGATACTTCAAAAATTAGACTTTGAGATCTATAACATATCCAAAATTCAGCTTCAAATTCCTTCAATATAATTCTCGATAATTTTTTGAAGTTAGCCCTGAATTTTATCATGCTAAAAATTTCAGATCTGTGCGTCTTTACTAAAACTTTCATATCTTGAAGTAGGAAGGATGAAATAACAGGTCTCTTAATTCTTGTGAAACTAGATACAAATATCTATAAAATATCCAAAATTCATAATTTAATACAATAGATATATTTTCAGGTATTATCCTGAAATCAACATTGAGTCTTGATGCATCAACAATTTCAGATTTATGCGACATCACTAAAAAAATTATATCTCAATGTGAGAGTATCAAAATTATGATCCGCTTAATCCTATAGATGCCGGAAACATGCATGTATAACATATCCAAAATTTGGATTTTAATACTTTTTGGATTGTTCTATATGATTTTTTCAAGTCGATCTTATATGCTGTCTGACAGAGGATTCTAGATTTGCATCGCCTCACCAAATAATTTATTTCTTGATATGGGACCATCACCATCAAAGGGCGTTTTGATGGCCTTAAACTAGATTTTAAGGGCTTTATTCTTATCAAGGTATCTTGTCTCCATCAAAGTTGGTGGTATACAATTTTCAAAGTCGCAATGCTCTGACCGGTAATATCCTTTCTATTTATGTTTTTTACTTTCTTTCTTGTTTCCTCCTTTTCTTTTGTAGGGTTGAAAAAAAAATACAACAATCGTCTTAAGGTGCGAGAGTTTAACTTTGCCTCCGTACACCTTAAGAGCAACCAATTTAGCTTCAAGATGGTGACTATGTAACAATCGGCTTAGGGTGCGAGAGTTTAACTTCGCCTCCGTACACTCTAAGACCGAGCAATTTGACTTCAAGATGCTGACTTTGCAACAATCGGCTTAGGGTGTGAGAGTTTAACTTCATCTCCGTACACTCTAAGACCGACCAATTTGACTTCAAGATGCTGACTTTGCAACAATCGGCTTAGGGTACGAGAGTTTAACTTCGCCTCCGTACACTCTAAGACTGACCAATTTGACTTCAATATACTGACTTTGCAACAATCGGCTTAGGGTGCGAGAGTTGTCACACTCCTTTTTCAACTAAAAAGATTTGATTGTAAGTTCGAAAGGGTTTTTATTATCAATTGACAAAATGAAGATTGTTTCGAAAAGGATTAGTTTTACAATTAACTCTGAGTTGCCACTTGGCATATGTGCCAAATCACCTTTAAAAATCCTTTTCCAAAACTGTTTTTGACTCTAAAACTGATCTGTGAACAGAGATTCCGGCTAAGGAATTCTGTTAACTGAGGGGAAGGTGTTAGGCACCCCTCGATCTTATGGTTCGACCACGATCACTTGGTGAGTGTATCGGCTAATTTGAAACTAAGGATGTATAAACCACATAAAGCACGCAACAATCAAGCAAACAAACACAAACCAAAACAAATCCCAAAATATAATGTTCAGTTCAATTATACAATCCAAAAATAGAAAAAAAATACAAAAATGTAAATCCTATTCTAAACTAATCCTAGACTATGCTTTACCCGATGCCTCGGGCCTTCATGACGATCATCCTCCGCCAATATGATACGTCGGGGCATTTCCCGGTGAATAAACACAGATACCTCGGGGCATTCCCCGGCCAAATTATACATTTGATCCAAAAACGATAAAACCAAGCTATCCAACACATGTGAAGCATTCAAGATTTCACTATTCTTATATTTGCCTAGCCCCTATCGTTTGCCTAACAGTTCTCGACTAAAAACACGCGACTATCAAATATAACAAAATTCAATATTTATTCTGAATCAAGCGACTATCAATGAATTAACATAAAACTAATACTCACCTTTATCAAAGTTTTAATTCTCGCCCCAATTTATCCCAACCAATGCTTAACACATGCTTCGATTATCTAATCACCTTTCAAAATCCGAAACCAACATCAACCAACACACAACAAAGATTCAAACATCTCAAACAAATTATTTACATTTGCGTAAAAAAGTAAAGGGAGATAAAAATAGTATTGGACCTCAATACCGCTTTCAAACTCGATGTATTATTCAATTAAATCCGGTAGAATCCACGTCCAAAACCTCTAGTCGAACCCAAAAATGACAAATCCAACCTCAACAGTGACCAACGACTCGGTATTAAGATACCCCAAACCGATTTGGAAACCAATGGAAAATCTCAAAACGAACGACACCAGACCCACATACCTGAAATTGAGATCAAAGATTGAAAGGAAAACTAGATCCCCGTGTGACAATTTCTGATGAAACTCAACCGAAGTCAAACTAAAACAACTGATTCAAACGATCTGGTGACCGGAATTAATGTTTTTCAGTGGGATTTAAACAGAGAACAAGAGATGGAAGCTGTTCGATCTAAGTTTGGTTGAAATACAGTTGGTGTGGTCGTTTTGCAGTGAGTCTCAACGGAAAAACGGCTAAATCGTGGTTTTTGAGGGTTTTTTGCAGTGATTCCAATGGGTCACAGGCGAGAGACTTATCGGAAATAGTCCAACAACCTCTCTCCCTCTCTCGATTTTGGCTTCCACCCTGTGAGAATGGGTGTCGTGTTTTAAAAACAAGAAGTAAAGAAGAAAAAAATAGTGTTTCTCTCTCTATCCGAATGAAGAATAAGACCTCTTTTTTTGGTCTTGTGTGTGTGAAATATATATTGTAAAAAAAAAAGAATCCCCTGGTGGTCCCCCCTAAAATGGCCTCCTTTTTTCTTTTGTCATCATCTGTACGTTTATAATGGGCATGGGTTTGATATGATGGAATTTCATTGAGGGTGATATGTGAATTGGTTACTGTGTGCCCCTCTTTTTTGTAGTGTGTATGTTTATCCTTTTTTCTTTGTGGACAAAAAATGTAAGGAGGGGGAGGGGTCACGTGGGTAGGGTAGGGGTATGGGGTAGTGAGTAGGGAGTGGGGTAGGGGTAGTTTGTTAGGATGATTAAAATAAGATAAAATTTGTTAGGGATTTTGTTAAGGGTTGTTATTTTTTGTATTTTTGTGGGATATAATCATACGGGTGAGGGCACACAGTAAGACGGGGTTAAAGATGGTAAAAATTCTTTCAGGGAGGGACAAAATTACGTGTCTACAAGAGTTTAACTTCACCTCCGTACATTCTAAGACCGACCAATTTGACTTTAAGATGCTGACTTTGCAATAATTGGCTTAGGGTGCGTGAGTTTAACTTCACCTCCATACACTCTAAGACTGACTAATTTGACTTCAAGATGCTGACTTTGCAACAATTGTCTTAGGGTGCGAGAGCTTAACTTTGCCTCTGTACACTCTAAGACCAACCAATTTGACTTCAAGATGCTGACTTTGCAACAATCGGCTTAGGGTGGGAGAGTTTAACTTAGCCTCTATACACTCTAAGACCAACCAATTTGACTTCAAGATGCTGACTTTGCAACAATCGGCTTAGGGTGCGAGAGTTTAACTTTGCCTCTGTACACTCTAAGATCGATCAATTTGACTTCAAGGTGGTCCCTTTACATAACAAATCCATCAAAATGCCAGCTTAAGGTGCAAAGGGACAAATCTTATCCACCTTAAGGCATGGAAACTTTGAGATCCTTTTAAGGATAACCCGCGAGAGGCCAGCTTAAGGTACAAAGGGACAAATCTTGTCCACCTTAAGGCATGGAAATTTTTATATCCTTTTAAGGATAAACACGTAAGAGGCCACCTTAAGGTGGACAA
>NC_061117.1:213025521-213028292 GCF_002878395.1 Capsicum annuum | reverse complement strand
GGGATAAATCTTGTCCACCTTAAGGCATGGAAATTTTTATATCCTTTTAAGGATAAACACGTAAGAGGCTAGCTTAAGGTACAAAAGGACAAATCTTGTCCACCTTAAGGCATGAAAATTTTTATATCCTTTTAAGAATAAATACGTAAGAGGCCAGCTTAAGGTGCAAAGGGACAAATTTTGTCCACCTTAAAGCATAAAAATTTTGAGATCCTTTTAAGAATAAACCCATGAGAGGCTAGCTTAAGGTGCAAAGGGATAAATTTTGTCCACCTTAACGCATGGAACTTTTGAGATCCTTTTAAGGATAAACCCGCGAGAGGCCAGCTTAAGGTGCAAAGGGATAATTCTTGTCTACCTTAAGGCATGGAACTTTTGAGATCCTTTTAAGGATAAACCCGCGAGAGGCCAGTTTAAGGTGCGACGGGTAAAATTTTATCCACCTTAAGGCATGGAACTTTTGAGATCCTTTTAATGATAAACCCATGAGAGATCTGCTTAAGGTGAAAATGAACAAATCTTGTCCACCTTAAGGCATGTAAATTTTGAGATCCTTCTAGTTGTAGGCTTAGAGAACTTTGGCATTCCCAATCCCATTGAAGGAACTCTTTTTCCTTGATGGGTTGCCCCCATTGAGTCACAAATATTTAGAGTAAGTCCAAAATTTAATTAGAATAGTTTCATACTTGGTATCCATATGGTAGATACTGCAGGAACATATTTTTATTTTTTGACACTCATGCAACTGAACTCAGAATGAAATTCCAAGCACCTACGTACCTCAGTAAAGAGGATCATGTCACAACGTAGTTCTAGGTGAGTGTTTTTTTGTGTCATAACTTTTCCCTAGGCCGTCTCTTTCGAGGTTTTCAACCTAGAGGACTTTTATTTTTTTGAGCCGTAGACAGTTTATACTCTTGCGAGCCAGGAATGGATATGCAGTTTATACACGTGCCTTAAGGAGTGTACATGCAGTTTATACTCATGCCTTAAAGAGTGTACATGTAGTTTATACTCGTGCCTTAAGGAGTGTACATGCAGTTTATACTCGTGCCTTAAGGAGTGTACATGTAGTTTATACTCGTACCTTAAGGAGTTTCATCTTCCTTCAAGGATAGTTCTTTTTCAAGAAATTGGCATTGATGGGGCCAACCCTCACACCATCTACATCGACAAGCTTGTAAGCACCGTTTGAATATGCCTCTTGTACGATATATAATCCATCTCACTTCAGGGTGAATTTGCCCCTAGACTTATGAGATTTGATAATGGGTCTCCTTACTGCAAGGACTTGATCTCCAACTTGGAAGCACCTCAAGCGAACTCTTTTGTTGAAGGAACGAGATAGACGAGCTTGGTAACATTCAAGATTTTGTTGAGCCTCTAGTCTCTTCTCATCAAGAGCTTTTAACTCCGTAAGACACAACTTAGCATTTTATTCATCAATGAGCCCTTCTTGAATAGCCAGTCTCAAATAAGGTATTTGACTCTTAAGTGGCAGGACGAATTCAATGCAGGATGGCTTCAACTCCAAAAGTAAGCAAATATAGGGTTGCTTGCGTTGGTGTGCGGTAAGTTGTTCTATATGCCCAAAAAGCTTCTTCTATTCACTCATGGCAGTATCATTTAATTTGGAGACGACTTTCTTCAATAATTTGCACAAAGTCTTATTGAAGGCTTCAGCTACACCATTAGCTGCAACATGGTACATAGAAGACTTGCGCTGCTTGAAGCCAAAGAGATCACAAATCTTATTCATCTGTTTGTTATCAAACGGCTTGCCATTGTCAGTTATTATATATTGAGAGATTCCAAAGTGGTAGACGATATTCACTTTGATGAAGTTTACAATATTTTCTTTCTTTACTTCCTTAAGAGCAACAGCTTCGGCCCACTTTGAGAAGTAATCTGTCGCGACCAAGATGCATAAGTGTCCACCAGAAGATTTTGGTAGTGGACCAACAACATCCATTCCCCAAGCATTGAACGACCAAGATGCTATAGTTGGATATAGTACCTCTGGAGGTTGATGTATGAAATTTGCATGGAATTGACACACTTTGCATCTTCTAGCATAGTCTAAGCAATCTTTCACCATCGTTGTCCAATAATATCCTATTATTTTAATGTAAAAATAAATCTTCGATCCAGACTGATGTGATCCACAAACTCCCGAGTGTGCTTCTTGCAAAGCTTGAATTGCTTCTTCCTCTCCCAAACACCGTAAGAGTACTCCATTAAATGATCTTCTGTACAGTGTGTCCTTATAGTAAAGAAAGTGAGGTGCACGACGACGAATATCTTTCCTTCTCATTGGGTACTCTGGAAATATCTCATAACATAAGTAATCAATGATAAGTTGTCGCCAATCTTCTTTTTCAGCTTCAGATATGGCAACAAGGTATTCAACTTTATTTCTTCATCTTCAATTACTGGCGGTACTACCCATTCTTGGCGGATAGTGAACTGCGTATGATTTGAAAGAGTCAGGGTTAAGACCAAAGCAGCAAGGGCATCATCTTGCTTATTTTCTTTTCTTGGCACATGTTGGAGGGTTACTTCTCCAAGACACCCCATCAAATTCTATGCATAATCATGATGTGGTCGTAGCTCAGGCTTTCTGACTTCATAGATTCCCAAAAGCTACTTGATCACTGATGATAGGCGAAATTACGCGCCTATATCAATATATTTTGCCCATATTTTAGCCTAGTTTCGAGAACTAATTATCTATTTCGTACACTTTTAGTCCTTTTTCCTGTAAATGAGCT
>NC_061117.1:213017528-213025421 GCF_002878395.1 Capsicum annuum | reverse complement strand
CGTAAGAGTACTCCTTCAAATGATCTTATGTACAGTTTATCCTTATAGTAAAGGAAGCGAGGTGCACGACAACGAATGTCTTTTCTTCTCCTTGGTTCCTTTGGAAGTATCCCATAACATAATTAATCAATGATAAGTTGTCGCCAATCTTCTTTTTCAGCTTCAGATATGGCAACAAGGTATTCAACTTTATTTTCTTCATCTTCAATTACTGGCAGTACTACCCATTCTTGGCGGATAGTGACCTGCGTATGATTTGAAAGAGCCAGGGTTAAGACCAAAGTAGCAAGGGCATAATCTTGCTTATTTTCCCTTCTTGGCACATGTTGGAGAGTTACTTCTCCAAGACACCCCATCAAATTCTGTGCATAATCATGATATGGTCGTAGCTCAGACTTTCTGACTTTATAGATTCCCAAAAGCTGCTTGATCACCAATTGGGAGTCACCAAAGACTTGTAATTATAGTTGTTTTATGTCAACTGCCATCTCAAGTCCAAGTATTAAAGCTTGATGTTTAGCAATATTATTATAGCAATGATTTATTAGCGTAAAAGAGTATGGGATGACCTCTTCTTGTGGAGTCATGAACACCACACCGGCACCATCTCTATCTCGATGTGCGACACCATCAAAGTACATCTTCCATAGGGGTCTTGCTTTAATAACCATAGCATCTTTATCAGAAAGTTCATCGCTCAGTTCCCAATCATCAGGTATCAGGTGGTCTGCCAAGAAGTCTGCCAATGCTTGTCCCTTTACAACCTTTTTGGGTATGTACACAATCTCAAACTATTGGTATTGAAGGTACCATCTTTCAAGTCGATCACTAAGGACTGGTTTCGACATTACAAACTTAATGGGATTTGCCCTAGACACAAGACGGACAACATGAGCTTGAAAGTAGTGTTTCATATTTTGAATTAAGAAGGCTAATGCCAAACATAAATTTTCAATTGGAGAATACTTTAGCTTATTCTTCATCATTATTCTGCTCAAATAGTAAAGAGAGTTTTCTTTGCCTTCACTATTTTCTTGAGCCAGTAGTACTCCAACTGGCCTCTCTTGTGCCGCGATATAGAGTATCAATGGTTTCCCAAGTATGGGTACCAAAAGAACTGGTGGCCTCATTAAGTATGATTTGATACTCTCAAAGGCATTACTACAAGCTTGGTCCCATTGGAAGGGAGTATTCTTCTTGTTGAGATGACTAAATGGCTGACACTTTCCAACGAGGTTTGAGAAGGCTTTTTAACTCATAAATATTTTGAGGCTCGGGCATCTTCAAATTGTATCGACCTTGTCTTAATCAATTTTAATTCCTTAGTGTCACACAATAAAGCCAAGAAACTTTTTAGAAGTAACTCCAAAGGCACACTTCAATGGATTCATCCTAAGTTGATATCTTCGAAGTAACTCGAATACTATTCTTAGGTCTTTTAAGTGGCCGTCTCTCTTTCTTGACTTTACCACTAGATCATCCACGTAGCATTCAACATTTTTATGGAGTAGTCCATTAGTGATGTTCTGCATAGCCCGTTAATAAGTGGCTCCAACATTTTTCAAACCAAAAGGCATCACCTTATAACAATAAATACCTTTGGGCGTACGAAATGCGGTGAGTTCTGTATTCTTTGGCGCTATACGGATTTGATTGTAGGTGAATAAACCATACATGAAGGACATTTCCTCATAACCAGTGGTGGCATCAATCATCAACTCTGGTATAGGGATTAGAAAGTCATCCTTAGGGCAGACGTTGTTGAGATCTTAAAAGTCGACACAAACTCGAATTTGGCCAATCTTTTTCCGTACTGGAACAATACTTGAAATACATGTGGGATATTTGACTTCATGAATAAAACTAGCTTTAATGAGTTTGTTAACTTCATTTCCAATCAAAGGAACCAACTCCAGCCTAAAGCGTCTTTGGGCTTGCTTAACAGGACGGGTACCATTTTTGACTGCCAACTGATAGACCGCTACTTTTGGATCTAAGCCAGGTATTTCCTTATAGCTCCAGGAGAAGACATCCATATATTCTTTGAGTATGTCTATATAAGCAATTTTCTCCTCTACTTCTAGAAACGCACTCAGGTAAGTTGGTCTTAGGTCTTCATCGGTTCAAAGATTAACTTTCTTCAAGGGATCTATTATGGCTGTTACTCCTTCTTCAAGTTGTGATGGAGCATCTCCAACATCTTCCTCCTCTTGAGGATCATCGTTGTTGATGGATATATGATAACACCAAAGGCATCTTTTATCTCTTCATCAACCTTCATTTGAGATGAGACATCTTTCTCGTTCTGGGTCGTAACATGATATGAGTAGCCAATACTCTCTTCATCTTCTTATCATTGCTTGGTATAAACCGTAGTATGCACCTTTTCTTTAGCACCTCGTTGCATAAAACTACCAATTTCGTCTGTCGCTTCATTCTAGAAGGAATCAAACTTTGGAAATCCTTCTGTATTTTAAGTGAAGAGTGTATCATCGTGCTTTAACGAATCTTCTTACGCTTGTTGATTTTCTTCTTATTTAGAGGTCCCAACCTTTCAAATATAGAAGTTCTTACAGTTGATTCTCCAAGTCAGTCAAATACAAAGGGTCTTTTATTAGCAGCAATGGATTCTTCTTCCACGGTGATGTAATTACTGACTGTCCTTCTAATGAAGATGTGAATTGGAGGTGGTTGCCTGTATCCTAAGACTTCATGTGCCTTCCTGGTTGTACCCTCCAATGAAAGTTTACCCAACCTTGATGGCTTATTAGGATTGTATCCATCATTTATAAATAGCTTATGTGTATTTGGGTCAAAGCCTTCTTTCGTACGCTTCGTTGGGAGCGTCATATCTTGTGGCAGATTTTGAGCCACAGACTCTTCAAGAAGTCTTGAGGATGGATTTATTGCATCAATCTTACTGATAGGTAAAGTTATCAGCTTTAGCACATTATCTTGGGAATCCGTTGGATGATCTTTCTCTTTCCTTACCTTCGGTACATAGTGAAGAATGGGAGTTGCCTTTTTTCTGTAGAAGCGACACTTTTTTTATTTGAAGTGGAGAGAGGCTTCTTGGTGGAAACTTTTTCGACAGTCATCGTGACCTTCTTAGATGCAAAATCTTCATACTTGGTCTTGGTGACATCTTCAACCCTTTTCTCATCCACAACATGATTCTTTAAGTAAATTTTTCATTGGCAAAATGTGACTCAGCTTCAGTGAATGGCTTGTCATTGACAACTATCTTTCTTTCTACTCCGCCTTCGAGGTAATTTAAGCATTGATAGTAAGGGGACGAGATAATTTTGTTCCCGTGAACCCAAGGCCTACCAAGCAATACATTGTATGAAGTTTTGGAATTAATTACATGCATTAATAGGTTTGATTGAAAATCATCCATACGAATCCCCAAATTGATACATCCTATGGCGCTTTGACCCCCTTGGTTGAAGACTTGGATCATTATACAACTTTTCTCTAGTTGAATAGTAGCGATGCCAGATCCCTCATCTATCAAGATTCTATTCATTTTCTTTCCTAGAATTTGACGCACCATGTATGAGAGACAGTTATATAAGGCCTCACTAAGTAGAAGATTGTTATTTGTGAATGTGATTTTTGTATCACACGTATATGCCTCTCCGCCAAGAGTCTCAGCAAGCTTTTCGGAAGGTGAAGGAACCTCCATAGGTAAATTCTCACCCTTTGGCCCCTCTTTGGCGGTATTAAAACAAGACGCCTCAAGGTAGACTTGGGCAGTCTTTACACGAAACCAACTCGGTAAGAATTCCACTAACATCATTGGATGCTGAGATTTTTGGTGGTGAAGCTCCGTCACCCTCGTCTTCTTTGAGAATTCAACCAACTTCTGTTTCCTTGGTTTCTTTACCATTCTCCTTCTGGTTGGCTTCTCGAATAACTCCTTTTGTAGACTCGTCCTTCTGCGTCTGCCCCTCATCACCAGAGTCCAACCTTTATCATTGCCTTCATCAACTAAAGACCTGTCAGGCTTTAATATTTTCTCATTATGCTCTTCAACATATATTTGGACTGGGTTGAGCGAGCCAAAAGTAATAGAGATTTGATGAGAACTGGCTATCTCATTGTCGAAGAAGATCTTCTTCTCTTTTGCCAGTTGCATGACTTTATCTTTATAGACAAAACACTTTTCCAGAGAATGACTTATGAGCCTATGATATTTGCAGTAATTAGAGTCATTGGTCCTTCCAGCTTCGTTGGGATGCTTCATCTCTAAGAGTTCAATGAGCTTATGCTCAAGGAGTTCATCAAAAATCTCAGCAACATCAGAATCAAGGGATATTCCTTTTCTTATATCTCCTTTAAAGTTTTCTGATTAAGACGTGCTCCATAAGTCATTTTCACACTTTACTTCTTGCTCACTTTTGTGGTGACCTTTACAGGAGACACATCGATATTTATGGACTCCTTGTTTTCATTTTTAAGGACAAAATTGCCCCATATTTTGGGTTCCTGCTTATCCTTTCCCCTTCGAGGGTCATGGGTAGACGTTGTCCCCTTTCCAGCAGAAGACATGATCAAATCCATATCATGAGCACGAGTAGCTAGCTCTTTAAAGGAGTTAGGATTAATGCCTTACAAGATGTAGAGAAGCTCCTAGTGAATTCCTTGGATGCACATCTCTATTGCAGAATTTTCATTGAGCCTATCTTTGCAGTTTAGGCTAGCATTTCTCCACTGATTGATGAAGTCAATAACTGGCTCATCCTTTCTTTGGGGAGTATTTGTGAGCTCTACCATGCTCACTATATGCTTTGTGCTATAAAATCGATTTAGGAACTCATGCTCCAATTGCTCTCAGCTATCGATGGAATTAGGCTCAAGGTCCGTATACCAATCAAAGGCGTTTTTCTTTCGGGAATGAACAAACTGTTTGACAAGATAGTCACCGTAAGTTCCAGCATTATTACATGTCTCAACAAAGTGTGCGACATGCTATTTTGGGTTTCTTTTGTCATCAAATTATTAAAATTTGGGGGGTTGATAGCTGACAGGCATTTTGAGGATATCTATCCTCGCAATGTAGGGCTTGGCATATGCAAGGGAAGATTTTGTGACAACATCATACTTGTCTTTGAGGGTCCCTTTAATGAATTTCCTCAATTGCCCAATCGGGATCATTCCCTCAGAAGAAACTTGCACCTCTTTAAGCGGTGGTGTTTGTTTCACAGGATTCTTTATCTCATGAACCACTGAAGATTTTTCAGGTGCATGACTAGATTCTCCTTCTATCATACCTTCCACCCTATCCACTATCTTATCAATTCGAGCATCTTGATTCTGAATATATTTAGTTAGGTCATCAATTGTCTTTGCTAGATTCACAAGATGCTCCTTCATAGACGAGGCATTAGTTACCATCGCTTGTATAATAATTGGACATTTTAAAGAGTAGCACGAATTATCACGTAAGTTGATCTTTGAAGTGCTCTACTTATGCGGTATAGTCAGAGATAATGAGTTGCTTGAACAACCATAGCCCTTTACGCTAGAGTATTTGGAACCGGAATGCTCAAGTAGAGCTAGAGTCTTTTTATGAGATTCTGCCACATTGCTCCCTCCTTCTGAAGCACTTGCATTGGACTTTTATCCTTTTGAGGTTGAAGATCCAAAAATTAGAGTTGGTATGGACGACATTGAATTTGTTTTTTGTCCTAGCAAGCCTGCCTTGCTTCTTGTGACAACTCCTAAGCTTCCGAAAGTAATACGCAGGATGTTTTCTACTTCAGCAGAGAACTTTGATTCAGTAGCCTTGGAAGCAGTTGATTGAGAGTTGACCTTCTTGGAAGTCATTTCAGTGTTGTTGAACTTTGCAGTTGGAAAAGTTGAGATGAGAGGTAGAGATCGTTCCACTGGGCGTGCCAAAATTTGTTGGACAACAAAATTCTCAAGGTCAAAAATAAATAATCGAGACAAGCAACAATCAATTTATTGATTTCAATGCGAGTGTTACAATCTCTATGAATCCTCTGATTCGCCTTTTCAAATATAAATTCAAGGGCTTAAAGCTTGATCTTGAATTTGAACTTAATTTGTTGATTTGAGGGACTTGATCTTGACTTGTGCTTGAATTCAAGGGCTTTTGAGCTTGTTCTTAAATATTGCGGTCTTGATCTTGAATCTTGATGAACTTGATTTGGATGCTTCAGCTTTTAGAGAAATTGCGGCGTTTGATCCACAAGCTTTCTCTTTCTACTTGTTAGAGTTAAGGGGGTTTCTTTTTCTGAATTATGAGACCCCTATTTATAGTTGTAGGAAAGGAAGAGTCATGATGAATATGGACTTCCTTTGACTAATCAGATTTAAGTGATGTGTCTCCTTTTTATGGGCTTTTATTTCATGGGCCTGATGCATCATTTTGACATGTGGTATGGTTCTATTGGCTACTTTACTTGACTTGGCATGCCACGTCATTTGACATATGACGCTTATTTGGGCCTCTAGAATATGGCAATATCTTGGGCTTATTAAAATAGGCTCATCATTTGTAGCCCAAATCAATGGGCTAACCCAATAGAAAAATAGACTTTAATTAAATTCATATATGTTTGGACTTAAATAATTAATCCAATTATATTAATCCTCAATATTTATTTGGAACTAATATACTTTGAATTTAATATAATCCAAATTTTGTACGGATTTAAATCTTAAAAATTACATCGTCCACAAATATATTTCTTTATGTATTTTTGTGAGCCGAATCGGGCGAATTAGATTAGGGTGTGATTTAATTTTAAAAAATGGGCAATTTAATGTTGATTTAGACTTTTATATTAAGGAAGGATACATGTGAAAAGTTTCTTAACAATGGGGGTAAATATGGCCCCAAAGTATAACATCGAGGGTAAATTTATCCCCATAATATAATGAAGGATATATTTAACCAATTTTTCAAAGTAAAGGGGTAACTTTGATCCTTTTACCTTATATATTTTATCCGTCTATTCATAGTTGTCTATTATTGACTTTGTACATAAGTTAAGAAATAGTAACAAATAATAGATGTAATTTTATCATATCACTCTTTGAATATAATTAATTCTGTACTTTGAGAAATATATTGGATAATGATTGTTATTAATAACTAAGGGTAAATGGGTAAATTATCCTTTGATTTTTTAAACTGAAAAAGTATTGTTAGATATTTATTTTTAGCAATATGGATAAGTATTGTTGGATGAAGGGAGTATGAGTTGATTATTTTAAGTTACTACCCTTAGTTATTAATTATAGTCACTACTCAATACATTTTTTTAAGCATTGAATTAAGAGAATCTTTCACAAATAGCTACACTTTGCTATAAATTCATCTTCCATAGTCATATGCTACATAATTACCATTTATAGCCGTTATATTCAATTTATGCCTGCTATATTTGATTTTATCAATAGTTTGTATTCAAATAAAATATAAATACAACACCTATTTAGTCGTTATATTCGATTCACGGTCGTTGTATTCACTTTTTTACTCAGTGGTCTATATTCATAAAAAATATAAATACACTACATATTTAGTCTCGCCAAAAACACTACCATTTTTTTTTCATTTTCTTATATTTTTTCTTTTTCGTATTTTCCTCGTTTTTTCTTCTTCTTTTTTTTTTTTTCTTTTTTTTTCTTTTTTTTTTTTTTCTCTCTTCTATCTCTAACTTCGATTTCTCTTTCTTCTTTGATTCTTTTTGTTTTCTTTTTTTGTACTTATTTTCTTTATCATTTTTTATTTTATATCTTTTGTATTTTCAAAAAATATGATTACTCGAGCACAAGTCATGGAGTACCGCTGGCATATATCAGAGTAATTAAGGATATGTATGATGGAGCGAAAACCCAGGTGAGGACGGCGGGAGG
>NC_061117.1:213011660-213014528 GCF_002878395.1 Capsicum annuum | reverse complement strand
TCGCACCTTATATATTCGAGGATGGAGGTAATAAAATGTCGTTTTCCCTGAGTCTTAAGTTTTATATTATGAAATTTGGGTGCATTACTAGAAAAAGAAGGAACAACTATATTAAGTGAGAATTGATCCCTAATTCACAAGTTAAATATTTCAACATTCACCCAAGTGTACCATTAACATACTTAAATAGCATAGGTGCATGTAAGGTAAGGTTGCGTACAGTAGATCTGTGTTCAATATTATGAACTTCAATATTAAGTTCAAGTTAAAGTGTGAACAACCAAATGAAGTTCTAACTATGTATTCACAAGTATGAACTTCAATAATAAGTTCAAACCAACTTATAGGTGAATATAACAACGAATATAACTATAGGTGAACCAACCCGGTCCAATAAACAAGTGATTAATTGTTGATGATATACATATTGTTACTGATTGTAGGTTTTTGCCTACTAAGAGAAACAGAAGGATGAAGGAGATTGACAAAGATGTTCAAGCAATGATTAGAGGAATCATTGATAAGAAAGTGAAGGCAATGAAAGCAGGGGAAACCAATGCTGATGACTTATTAGGCATGTTGTTGGAGTCCAACTTTACAGAAATTGAACAACATGGTAACCAGGATTTTGGTATGACTACACGAGAGGTCATCGAGGAGTGTAAATTGTTCTATTTTGCTGGGCAAGAGACCACCTCTGTATTGCTTGTATGGACAATGATTTTGTTGAGCAGGCATCCAGATTGGCAAGCTCGTGCTAGAGAAGAGGTTTTGCAAGTCTTTGGTGATGATGGAACACTAGAATTGGATGGATTAAACCGCTTAAAGATTGTAAGTTAACATTTTACCTTCTTTTATGCATCCAGAATCTAATATTTGTTAAATTTTTGTACTACTTCCCACACACATATACACATATGTTCTATGTCGAATTGGCTTCAATATGCTATTTCAATGTGGAACTCCTCCTAATCATATAGGTGACAATGATTTTTCACGAGGCATTAAGGCTATATCCACCAATTGAAGCGCTTTGTCGAATGACTAAAACTAAAACCAAGCTAGGGGAACTAAATTTACCGGCTGGAGTGATGCTCTCTATGCCAATAATGTTAGTGCATCATGACAAAGAAATATGGGGTGAAGATGCATCGGAGTTCAAGCCAGAGAGATTCAGTGAAGGCGTTTCAAAGGCAACAAAGGGCCAAATGACGTTTTTCCCATTTGGTGGGGGACCTAGGATATGCATTGGACAAAACTTCGCGATGATAGAAGCCAAGATGGCTTTGGCTATGATTCTACAACGCTTCACATTTGAATTATCTCCTTCTTATACACATGCTCCACAGCCTGTTATAACTACCCAGCCTCAGTATGGTGCTCCTCTTGTGTTGCACAGATTGTAAAAAGAGTGAATAAACCCTCTTATGCAAATTAGTTTACACTAGTCACTCTTTCCTCTTTTCTAGCTTGGAAAAAATAACACTATCTTTATATTTGAAAAGTTTTTCATTTGAAATATCTCATTTTCTGTTAATGAGATGAACTTGTACATATAATATTCCGTTATGACATATTTTTGAGCACAAGTACCAATAATTAAGAATACTTTTGGTATTTTGTAATTGTCTTTCCTCATTTTTCTTAAATTTTGTGTTCAATCAAACACTATCATGACAAGAATCACATGGAGCAGTAATATCTTTGTAGAATCAGTCAAATCTCTCTTAACGTGTTAATATGTTAAATTTTAATCTGCCTCACTACTTGATCACCAGTCTTGAATGAATTTGGAAATACCTTGAGGTTTCTGATTTGCCAAATATAGTATACAGTGGCTTCCATTGCATATATATATATATGTATTGCCAACTCTTCTTTAAATAAAACTGTCTTTTCACTATTTTTCTTTATTTTCCTAAAATATATAGAGTAGGGGAATTAATTAATATTTTCCTTCTACTAGACTTCCTAAAATATATGAGGCTCCTAAAATATATGGTAGGAGAATTAATTAATATTTTTCTTTCTACTAGACTTCCTAAAATATATGGAACTCCTAAAATATATGATAGAAGAATTAATTAAATTTTTTTTTTTTTACTGTTCAATTAGAAAAATACTCCGAAAATAATATTCTATTAAGAAAATACTTCTCTATATATTGAGATGTACCTTAAATTAGAGAACAAACCGGTTTGCCTATTGAGAGAATATGATTGATGCTCATCAAACTTGATTCGATTGCATGTCTAGATTGGTGGATACTTGATTTTCTAACTCTCAACTTCTTCACTGTTTTTGTCCGCATAATAGAATTCAATGTGTGTGTATATATATACTAGTTTATGGGTACGCGCTTTGCACGTGTATCTCATTTTAATGAGTTCAAACATTACACTAAATAGGATATTTGTTTAAATAATAAAGATGAATAAATAATTAAATTTAATTTCTTTTGAATATGTAAAGATGGAGAATTTATTTATTAAACCTAACCTTTACCAAAAATATTTTTAAAAATCGATCGACATTCATCTACCATCTGTAAATTGCAACAAAATAATACAATCATAGAGGCATCAAAATAATACAATTAAATTTAATCTTTACAAAAAAAAAAATTCTCAAAGTCATTCGATACTCATCTACCACCTGTAAACAATAACAAAATAATACGATAATAGAGATATCAAAACAATACAATTAAACCAAACTTTTACACAAGAAATTATTCATAGCCAACCGATAGTAAACTATAAAAAAAAATAATATAATAGTGATCACAAAGCTTCAATTTTGATCTAACTAATTCTTATCTGAGCAAAAGTTTTGACCCTAAAGAATGATTTTGAATGAAATTAAAGA
>NC_061117.1:212978536-213011560 GCF_002878395.1 Capsicum annuum | reverse complement strand
TGAATGAAATTAAAGAAGATATATATATATATATATATATATATATATATATATATATAAAAATATATATATATACACACACATATGTTGAATTCTATTATATGAGGATTAGAAAATCAAGCATCCACTAATCTAGACATGGAATCGAATCAGGTTAGATGAACATCAATCATATTCTCCCAATAGGCAAACCGGTTTGTTCTCTAGTTCAACGTATATCTCAATATTTATAGAAGTATTTCCTTAATAGAGTCCTATTTTAAGAGTCTTTTTCTAATTGAACAGTAGAAAGAAAAATACTAATTAATTCTCCTACCATATATTTTAGGAGTAACTATTTTTTTAAGTAATTATTGCATCTTTTAATCACATCCAACAATTATTAATGATTAATAATAAACACTAATTGTGCAAGAAATTCAACTTCTCGAACCAAATCTTCTTTCAACTAATTATATATTTCTCTTAAAACAAAAGGGCTTTAGAAGTCGCACAATTAATCCTAATCATATATATATATATATATATGAATATAAAACAGAGAACAAACTAAAAAGAATAATATTACAAAAATCAAACAAGGAAGATAATTAAGGACCTCTAACCCGATCAACACATAAATACACCCGTATAAAAACACAGTGGATTATTATAGAAACAGATAATTAATAATAATAAACACCTACATTCAAAAAAAATTATTTGAACAAAGAAATAAAAGGTATAGAGATAAACTTTTAATTTTTTCGTCTACTTCATTCGGCAACATGCTTGTTACGTTGAGTTTTTAATCTGAATTTTTCAACTGCAAGAAAAACGCGAGAAAAACCATAAGGGAAAATTCATTGTCAATTGTTCATTGTGTATAATGCATATATAATCAATCTATAAAACTATTAGAAAAATAAAAGGCAAAAGAATGAACATGGTGAATGAAAGAAGACGACTTGAATCAAATAAGAAAAAATATAAGTAGAAGTTATGTTTCTTGTAAGATTGGTTTAAAATATTATTTAAATAAAATTGTATGAATTATTATTTTTTTACATAAGGTAAAATTTTAATAATTTAAAAGTGTTAAATATAATGAATGTTTACCTATTAAGGACCTGAATTAATTTTAAAATCAATTAAATAATAATTATTTTATAACAAAAGTTACTTAAAAAATAATTTATACGTTTTAAGTCATATTTAATATAGAGTTGTTTGCTTAATTAGAATCCTAATTTTGGTATGTTTTTTTTTGTTGTTGGTAATACTAATTGTGGTATGCTACTAAAGAAGGAAAAAAAGGAAATTTTGTGTTTGCTTGTCTTGAAATTTAATCCCGTTTGTTTTAATATTTTTTTCCCTTAAAACCAATCTACTATTATTAGAAGGGAATCTAAGTAATTATAAATATTAATTAATTATAGCCGACACCTAACAAAATTTTCCATAAAATTGGGAGTGTTCCCATATATTTGAGGTTTTAATTTTTTTTTATATTTATTAAAGTCAATATTCAATATTAATAATAATTATTTGAGGAAAAAAATAAAAAGATGATTTTATCTATTGTGAAGTCTTTTAATGAAGTGCAAAAAGTTCAAAACACTTTTTTAAGGGTCTTCACACTTTTAATATATTATATATTATAGATATAAATATAGATTTTATATATATATATATATATGTGTGTGTGTGTGTGTGTGTATATATATATATGTGTGTGTGTGTGTATATATATATGTGTGTGTGTATATATATATATGTAGCTACTTTATTTTCATTTCAAAATCATTTTTTAGGGTCAAAATTTTCGTTCAGACAAGAATTAGTTGGATCAAAATCGAAGTTTTGTGATCCCAATTATATTTTTCTTTTATAGTTTACAGATCGTAGATGAATGTCAGTCGGCTTTGAAGAATTTCTTGTGTAAAAGTTAGATTTAATTGTATTGATTTGATATCTTTATTATCTTATTATTTTATTTTAATTTAAAGGTGCTAGATGCATGTGGGTCAGCTTTAACAATATTTTTTTAGGTAAAGGTTGGGTTTAATTGTATTATCATAATATCTCTATTCTTGGGCGGAGCTACATGTAAGTTAGGGGGTTCATCCAAACCCCATTCGATGAAAAATTATGCTATATATATAGTTAAAATTATTTTTTATGTATATATAGTAGATGTCGAACCTCTTTCGGTTAGATGGTATGTTCACTTGTGAACCGCCTTGCTGAAAATCTTGGCTCCGCCACTATCTCTATTAGTTTGATATTTTGTGGTAGTTTACAGTTCGTAGATGAATCTTGATCGGCTTTGAAAAATTTTTGTGTGTAAAATTTAAGTTTAATTATATTATTTTGATATTACTTTTATCGTATTATTTTGTTGCAGTTTACAGGTGATAGATTAATGTTGGTCGGCTTTGAGAAATTTTTTTATGTAAAGATTAGGTTTAGTTGTATTATTTTGATATCTTTATTTTCATATTATTTTGTTATTGTTTACAGGTGATAGATGGGTATCAGACGACTTTGAGAAAATTTTTGTGTGTAAAGATTAGATTTGATTGTATTATTTGATGTCTCTATCATTGTGTTATTTTGTTGCAATTTATTAATAAATAAATTCTCCATCTTTACATACTCAAAAGATATTAAATTTAATTATTATATTCATCTTTATTATTTAAACAAATATCCTATTTAGTGTAATATTTGAGCTCATTAAAGTGAGGTATACGCGCAAGGTGCGTTTAGAAAAGTGATTCGAACTTTTTACCCTTTACTAAAAAGTTTTGTTTTAGACAAAATCGTCTTTTCACTTTTTTTTTTCAATTATTATATTATTATCTTTATAATATTAAATATTGACTATAATAAATATATGATATGAGAATATTCCTAAATATATGGAAAGACTCCTAAATTTATGAAAAGTTTTAATTTGTTGGGTATGTATTTTTTAATGGAAAATTAGTAATACTATTTTTTTAACCAAAACTATTCTGGCGTGTACAAAGAAGAACCCCAAAAATTTAAATTACTACTAATATTAAGTAAAATTTAACTTAAATAAAACGTTTTCCTTATATAAATCCTAAAAGTCATAGCCACCAGATTTATGATAGTCCCTTTTTTCCTCTCACGTGTATCCTTTTTGGGTATGTTCTCAAAACAAATAATTTGGTTTGTAATTGTTTTAGGTTTAGTTATTTGATATAGGTAATAAATTATAATATTTAATATTTTAAAATTAATTAGAATTTTACCTTATATAAAAAAAGTGATTTCTAAAATTCTATTTAAGTAATATTATGAACTCAAAAGTTACAAGAAACATACTCCTATTTCTACGTTTTCTTATTATTTTGATTTTGCTTCATGTGTATTCTTGCATTTATTATTATCACCCTTTATGTTTTCATTTATTTCTTTTAATTTATAGCTTTAAAAATTATGTAGGAGTTATACATAATCAACAATTAATAATCAATACACTTCATTTAATTTTTCGTGTCTCTCTTTCAGAAGAGAATTTTTGATTGAAAAACTGAAAGAATTTCCCGTCGAATGAAGTAGCTACAAAAATAAAAGGTTTATTTCTTCTTTTTTTTTTTCCATTTAATTGTGACTTAGTTTTGATAATGTTATTGAACTATATTTTGATATATGATTCGTTAGTTTTATAGTTGAATCCTTGATTAAACTTATTAGTTGAGTTTGAATTATAAGATAAACTAATAAATTGGAGTAGCTTATTGTTCTTTAATCTTTAATTGGTTGAGTAGCTTAACTCGAAGAACAACCTTAAAACTCTAAGTTAGAGTTAAATATATTTAGGAATGATTCATAGTGCTTTAGCTAATTTAGCATTGTAATGAGACATTCATTTTTAAGATGTTGTAGCATTAACACTTTTAGGGTGGAGAGAATATACACACGTGCAACACATGTATACTTGACTAGTATATATATGTGTGTGTGCGCGCTCGCGTGTGTAGCCAGTCCTCTTGGACAACCAAGAGTGTTATGTAAAAAGGATCAAGGAAGATCCTAGTCGTGAGGAGAAGGGGTAGGAGTAGGCGCTAGCTTTAGGGGCGTAATCGAAGAAAAGAAATTCATTTATGCCACGACGATCTATATGGAAGGGAAGTTTTGTTGATGCATTCCTCTTGAGAATGAAGAAGAAGAGAGATCTTATTTTTAACAGGAAAATTTGGTCATATAGATCTTCTATTTTGCCGAAATTCATTGATTGCTCTGTACGAATTTATAATGGAAAAGCTTCTGTTTGTTGTAAGATTATTGAAGGAAAGGTTTTTCATTAATGTGGAGAGTTTGCTTTTACGTGGAAAAGAAGACCTTCAAGAACAAATATTGGACCGGGAAGAAAAAAGGCATTATTCATATACTCTCCTCCTTTAATTTGTTTGACCTATTTTCCTTTTTAATTTATTTTTAAAAAATATTTGACATGTTTAGGAGCACAAGATCAAAGGACATTTTGGTACGTTTGACATATCTTTGATTTAAGACTATAAGAAGACATTTGGTGTGAGGTATAAGGTATAATAATCCAGAGATAAAATGCAGGATATCTAGCATTTGGTTGGAGGTATTAGTTAGTTCCAGAATTACTTATCCCACCATTTAAATCATAGTGATGGGATAAACTATCCCATATACATAGTGCTATATCTGATTTTGAGATAACTAATCCCCGGATAACTTGTTACCAACCAAAAGATTAAGGAGTTATTTGACACATTTGACATATCCTGGTTTATAATAATAAGATTCTAAAATATTCTTTATTTTCTTAAATTTTATACCAAGTCAAAAGAGATCAATCAATTTAAAATGAAGGGAATGTTTATTATCACGACTCAGTGTAAAATTTTATTTTGAATTTAAGGCGGTGGCATTTTTTAGTATACTTCTTATATCCAAAATGATATTTATATGTCTTAAATAACAATTTATTCCAGGGGCGGATCCAGGGGCTTGGGTGGGGGTTCCTAGAACCCAGTAAGTTTTGCGGATCTTGTATTTATATAGAGAAATCTAGTAAATATATAACAATTATAAGTTGTGATAGCATACAAACTACGAAATCGGAAACTAAACTATGATACAAAATGAAAGCTAAAAGGATAGATAGAAAGCAAGAAATAGATAGACAGAATGAATGAATGGATAGCAAACTAAGGGTATATTAAAACCCTAACCCTTTATTCAATATCAATCAAAGCATCTAACTCTCATGTAGACCTCAAGGGAATCGGATTCCCAAGCAACCCACGTTTCTAAACAAGGTATCAACACAAGCTTATCCAAGCTTGTCTTACACACTCAAAAGAGTATACATTCATAATTCATCAAAATCTCCCTCCTAAATGAAAGAAAGGTCCTATTTATAGTCTTGGTTAAATTATTACATCTTATGGGCCCAAAAATGACCCATTTGGAAAGAACAAATCATGGTTGCCCACTTAACATCTGTTTAAGCATTTATGGAGTATATGGGGCGCATCTCAGGTGTATCCCAAGGGAATAGTGGATTGTTTTTACTTGATCTAGCAGATATAGAGCTGGTTGGTCGCACCTTCAAAGCGGATGGGGCATATATCCTCTTTTGGAGGCTTTCTAGCCCCGTCTTGCACTCCCTTGGCCTCTTTAATGTCCCTTGACCCTCCTTAAAGATTATCACCATCCAATTGGCACCTTTTGATAGCACCAAGGAGTTATCAAGTGCCTCTTGGACCATGAGCCTCTCATCCAAAGATCGGGAGGTAATTGGGATTATATCATCTCCTCCTTCTTGAAGAGAATTCGTCCTCAAATCTACAACCTTAAAGCACAAGAGAAGAACACACAACCAACAAATCCTCAAAGCACGAGAGTTAGCACAGTGGTGAACATAAACACATCTATGCCAAAGAGGTACACATTTGACATACAACCAATGATTTTTTTATCAACAAAATGAATTCATCATACACTACACAAAAGGTGTTGGCTATAAGGAGTCTTATGAAACAAGGAAACTACCAAGGTTGTAAGACACAAGTATTTCATTATTTCACCATAAGTCTATACCCAAGAACTCCTACCTCTATCTAAAATAAATCCCACATCAACATGGATATTATCAAATGCAAAGAAGATGAGTCTCTTCCATGGTGTTTCCATACTTAAGAGTAGCATGGTACTTAAGAAATCTAGTAATAAAGTCACTAGAAGTTGTAACAACCAAGGATAGAGTCAAGTCATTAGGATGCACAACACCCTTCCTTCAAGACAACTCATGTTCACACTAAATGCATTTTCAACACAAACATGGCAATTATTATAGGCAAAAAGATAGAAAAGAAAAGAGTTAAGGACACTATTCTCATCTAATTACCCTTAATAATAAGTCTACAAGAAGCTGAGATAAGAAAATTTAAGCATATTACATTTTTTCCTTTCTAGCAACTTCCCACACGAAGTGCATTCACCAACTCAATCATGCTATAAGAGAAAATAGAGGATCTATAAGAAACCAATTCACTCCAAGCCAAATGGTATACCCAAGATGTTGGGTGACTTCTTTTCATGGCACATAGCATGTTTCTAAGCGTCCTTCCTATTACCTCAACTCGTCCAATCACACAAGTGTAAAGATGATTGGGAAACATAAGTCATACATTAAGTACACACCAAGGACTTTTCCTAAAACCACAAATAGATTGGGTATCTAGATTGCAAGACCCACACAATTCAACCACCAAAGACAAACACCATAAAGGAATCTTGAAGACACTAATATTCTCATGGTGTGACATGATATCAATCAATTTCAAGGGTCTATGCAATATGGGAGAAAAATCATCACGCCTCCAAGGATCACTAGAAAGAGGAAAGGGTACATATACCTTAGAAGTGAGGCCTTGAACTTTTTATCTTGTCCTTCAAATGTGCTTTGTAAGGACCTTACCTCCCATGTATCAACTTGGACCAATAGACTTGATACTTTTGCCTCTTTGTAGGAATTTCCTTAAGAGGTAACTCCTTCTTTTGATTCATGGGGTTAGATGCTTCACCCCTTGTCATAAAATATCCATCGACCCATAGGAGTTTGACTAGGTGTCTCCTTTGAGTCAGGCCTTCATCAACTTTGAAGTCCTTGAATAAGAACTCATCTAGGACTTCAAACTTATGCTTATGAGTAGGGGTGTGCAAAAACAAACCAAACAATAAACCGAACTGATAAAAATGCTATGGGTTATTGGTATTTGGTTATTGGGTTAACGGTTTCTTATTGGTTTTATAAAAATTTTTATTGGGTAAACGGTTCGGTTTTGGTTTTAGCTTATTGGGTTATTGGTTAAACCGATAACCCAATAAGAATACACTAAGTTATTATTTTTCCCTATTTATGTAATATATATATATGTGTGTGTGTGTGTGTGTGTTATATACATTGCTTATTCACAGTTCTGTGATTCACAACGTATTAACCTATTCAGGGAAACAAAGGAACAATATAAAGCACGAGTATTATCATTGGAAAGCTTGAAGCATTTAGTAGCTTTCAACAATTAGGATTCAGTTTTTTCGGAACTAACATTCAATTCAAGTCTGAATATTCTTGTAAACAAAAATGCATTACGTAGGATTTTGATGGTAGCTAAGATTTTATTTTTATGTTAGTTGCTACTATTTCTATTTTATAAGTATTTTCTTATTGGTTAAACTAAAAACTAAACCGATAAACCGAAAACCGATAAGAAAATATCTTATTGATTGGTTATTGGTTTTACATATTTAAAAATTAAAACCGATAAACTGAACCAATAAAAAATAAAAACTAACCGAACCGACCGATACACACCCCTACTTATGAGAGTTCTTCTTTGAATCCATATTTGGAAACATTGGCTCATGATCTTGGAAGAGAGAAATATTAGTACTAGGTGAAGGGACACTGTGTATTGATCTTCAACTCAGGACCTATTCCCAGATACACTCATATAATGAGAACTAGGAGATATATAAAGCAAGAAGTGCAGGAATAAAGTAAATAAAAGACACAAGGTTTTTATGCGGAAAATCCTTGCTCAAGGGAGAAAAACCACGACCTACCTTCAGGCTTTCTAAGCTTCACTATACTCAAGCAACTTCTTAAATATAGACTGAGGATTAACCTCCTAATCCTTTGTTTCCTAGCAACAACTCTATCCCAAGGAAACACAAATAGTACCTCTACTACTTCAACCTCTAGCTAACTCTAACTGGACTCCACAAGCTAAATCTATCTTGAACAATCACCTAACTCTAGGTGATTACAATGAAAGGTTTACACCTCAAAACCTACTGACAATTATAAGAAATGTAGGTAAACATTTTAGAACAAAGTACAAAGACTTAACTACAACAAAGAGATAAAGACACGACTAGATAAATAATTAGTTTTCTATTGCAACTGTAGTCTTTTCATTCACCACTTCAGAAAGATATTTAGTTGTCAGAATATGGAAGTGTTGGCCTTTTTATTGTAGGAGATGAGCAATATATATTGTAACATAAGAAAACCTTGGAGAGATCCCATTGGTTGAGGAAAAAAAAGTGGAAGCAACTTTTTCTCCCAACTTTTGTACTTTGTGTCAGTTGTGACTGTTGATTGTGATAGTGATAGGTAAGCCCAACCTATTATCTACAAAAAATCTAAGAAATAGGTCCCAACATATAGAATTCATATAGTTTGTCAATCATCAAAACTAAGGACTTAACAATTTCTCCCCTTTTAGATGATGATAAACCTATGCAAGCATTCATCATTTTCAAACCATCCACACAAAGAACAATATACACCTTAGCAACACCCCATAAGCCACAAGGCCATGTCAAACCAGTTTGTTCAACCAATTCCTCCTATCATTGATACCTATAAGTATATAGGCATCCTACACCTTATTCCCTCTATCTATGAGCATCAAGTTCCCCTTGAGTGAGAGAACTCCTATCTTCATTAGTACAACCCAAACACATCCCAAACTACTACTTCCCAACCTAAAGCCTAGCTAATGTCCAACCTACTACATCCCAACATGCTAAAGCAAGCTAACACAAACTATGTAATCTACCTCAAACTTTCCCCTTTTTGGTATCATCAAAGAGGTTAGGCAATAAATTAAGCATAGATAAGCATATATGTTAATTTATGGCCATTGAGGTAATACTTACATGATCAAGAAAAGATCAAATAAGAATGAGAGAAGGGATAACATAGAGAAAAAATCACAGTTATTCAACAATCAGTACCGAAAACCATTCAAACATAACAACCATTAAAAATGTCAAAAACAATAGTGCCAGGTACACATCAGAGACAAAAGAACAAGAAGAATCACAGGGCTTAAAGATAGGACTAGGAAGGTGAAGGAGTAGGTACCATAAGAGAAAGATTTAGGAAGAAGTTCCTGTAGCTCGATCTAGCTTCCTGAGGAGTATATTCATTCTTTCATATTCTGCAGCATGAGCCTTAAGAATCTATGAATCAACGCTTCATTTTTTGCAGTCAAGGGTTAAACTTGAGCTTCTAACTTCTCCATCCTTGCATGTAGGGTAACATTTTCTTCTTTTAACTTTTCACCAGAGTTGGTCCCCTCTTCAACTCCTTTGACTGATGCAACTTTTAATGTAACAATCTCAACATCCTTTATAGCAATTATGATAGTCATTGACTCCATTTCTTCCTTCAAATTCTTCTGTGGTTCCACCAGCTCAGACACAGGGGACTTAGACTTCTCACCACCTCTCCTGGGAACACACTCATTGTCCTCTAGAGTAGTTATATTAAGTATTTATTTAACCGATCCAAATTTTCCTTGTTCACACACCACATTAAAGTAGTCAAAAATATCGTTAAGTCAAAACCCATATACCAGGCCATGTTTTCCATCTTTAGCAGTAATCACTGTATGCATGTGTTCAATAATGAGAGTAGAAAGGTTGATTTTCTTAAATTTTGCCAACATCTCCATGAGATATAGATCAGGACCTGTGATAGTGGTTTTTTTTTCTAATCTAGGTAGAAGATACTTATTTACCAACTCAAAGAATAGTTAGTACTCACCATTTAGGGCCTTATTGGTTACATTCTTTACATTCATATCATCAATATTACTACAAACCGTTAAAAACTTGGTTGATCCTTCTTCCTTTCTTGCAGATTTTATTCCCTCAGTAGGGACTCCCAAGATTTTAGACATTATCTCCTCATCAATAACAATATTTATTCCATTCACCTGAGAGATCATGTACAATCCATCTTCAGAGAATGTTAGGTTGCGATAAAAAATGCAATTCTTATTCATATAACAGAGGAACATGTCCTTCCAATAGATGCTCCCATGCTTGAAACTTAACCCATTCGATTAATTCCTTCATTACAGGAAGCTCAACCACAGTGGGATCAAATATTATGCCTCTCATCACTTTTTGAGTCTTCAAAATTTTTTGCCTTGCCTCTTTTGACAGCACTCTACCTTTCACAATGAAGGAGGAGGCCTTTTCCAGGGCACCAACTCCCTTTTCAGATGAACTAGAAGCTTCAGAGGTATTAGCAACCTTGGGGCTGGGACCTGATACATTGTTCCCTACAGATTGTACCCTTTTTCTCTTCCTAGTTTGCTTAGATATATTCTTTTATCTGAACTCACTTCTCTTTTCTCGAAGAATAGTTTACTTATTTACTTTAGAAGAGTGACTAAATTTACTAGTCTTAGTGGGGAGATTCATGAAGTAGGTATAGTAATGATAGGCTTAGATATTATGATTGATGAAAACACAAACTGATAAGCTATGTGGTTAGTACTCCATGAATTAAGACATGAGGTTGTTGGATTACAGTGATGAGGTGAGGTTATATTCTTAATGGGAGGTAGAGTACAGGGTTCCATAGCTTAAGCTAGCACCTTTTTACCCCGAGTTAGGCTTCAACATAAAAAGAACTATGTAGTGAAACTCAAACTCTTGTAGTTAGGTATGTTATGGAAAATTATAGGTTGGAAATAATGAAGTATGTTATTTACTTATTTATTTATTTATTATTTGGGGCATAGTCGAGTAGTGTCTCTAAGTGTAAGGTCTAATCATTTTAAATTGTACGGTGGAGAATGTTTCTATTCCTATCTTCTGCGAAACCTCATTTCATGAATAGTACCAATGTAAATCAGGCCTATTATCACCAAATAAGATCATGGCTTATGTTGTGATGATTATGATCCCTAGAACTCATATGCAAGGTCATCGCTATGTTAATTCTTGTTATCTCACGCTTTGTGCTTACACGTTTCACTAAGGGTTATCATGAATCCCTTTTGATGCCTTTGCATACTTAGTTGAGGAGAAATGTTCAATGTGAAGCTATGTTCTTTATTTCATACTTTTTGAGCTTTAACAAGTTCCTACCCATCATTCGGGAATGAATGATCCCAAGGGAGAGATAATGTAACACCCCATAGTTGTAACGCTCTATTAATGCATTTAAAATGACCTTAAGGACACCTATAGTGATGGTAGATTATGTATAGACATTGTGGGAGGTGTTGGGGGTGTTTTAGGACCTCAAAACTTAGTGTGTGTTGCATTGCCATCGCCTATAGCCACTGGAAAAGCTAGGCGATGAGCTAGGCGCCGCTCACCTAGGAGCTAGAAGATAGGCAAGGCGCCACCCATATTGTGGCTATGCCATGGACAAGGCGTCACCCACCTTGTGGCTACATAATAGGTTGGGCACCGTATGGCCAATGCATTGCAGCGTAGGGGCTCTATTTTTGTATTATTTTAAGGGTAATATGGTCCTTAAATGTTCCATAACCATCCCTAAACACTCTTAGATGAAATTAAAGTCCATATTCATGTTATATAACTTACTACATCCCTAATTCATCTTATTTAAGCAAGAAATGGGAAAATTAACTAGGGTTTTAGAGATTAAGCCTCAAGAGTCAAAATTTCTCAATGTTTTCATCAATCTAAGATATGTGGGGATATCCTAAACCTCATGGACGTAGATTTACTATTTTTAAACAAGCTATAAAGAGCATATATTTATGCGTACGAAATAGATTTTGAAAGTATTGATGAACATGCATTAAAAATCTCGTTTTACAATGAAGTCTTATAGAAATTATGGTGTTGTACCCTAAATATGAAATGTTTTCATGTGTTCATGTGCTATTAAGTTTGAGAAGTTAAATGAGAGCATGATGTATGTAATTCCCTTTCTTATTATTAAACCCATTGTTTTTACATGTTGTGGGTTGATTATACGAATAGCTAAAAACTTGAGTTTGAAGGTTTACTGTCATGTATGAATTATACTGTTTTTATTACTAAATGAGAGGGTGTTTTCCTTGATTTATAAATGTTCATGTTCCCAAAAGAGAGTTGCATGTAACTGAATAAGGATTTGACCACTGTAGATAAAGTATTGAAGAGAGATAGTGTTTTGTTTTCATATGCTTTTGCAGTATGAAATCTCGCCTGATTTTTTAATATTTTGGGTGGTCAATAACATGCTTTGCAATAAGAAGGGTAATATAGAAGTTTTGGTATAAAAGGAAGGACTTGCAAGTCTGGGTATGACTATATCTATTAAAATGTGCCCTAAATAGAATAAGAGAGAAACAATTATAAGAAGAAAGCATGATTTTTTTAAGAGTCTAAAATAGGGCTTAAGAAAGTTAAATGGTTACCCGAAGAAGGCACAAGTTTAAATAACTTATTTCTCAACATAGTGATTTGCCGACACAGGTTTTATATTGCCCTGAAATAGGGGAATGTACGCTGGTGATGGCTTTATGGCATAGTAGAGATGCAGAGACTCCAGCCCTTATGGGAAAATTGGCTTAGGGGCTTGGCCGTCAAGTCAAGATCGGATTCCATATAGCCTATAAAATTACAGATTGTAGGATATACCATCTATCTCAATAGAGAAATGAAGAGTTGAGTCATGATTTCAATAAGTTATTTTGAAGCTCATCACATTATGCCCATGTGTTTTCATTTACCTTATGTTAAATGTTTTTATAAAATGCTCTCACATATGTTGTATAAAAATATATTATTTTGGATTGTTATATGTACCAGTATTTTTTTGTATTGACCCCCTATATTTCAGGTTATGCGGTATAGTCCCATGGTCCATCACATCAGTAGAACACTTGGGATTTGACAGAAGTGATGAGCCATCCATCTTTGAAAAGGCATTTATTTATATGTTGAATCTTTCAGTATATGATCCAGTCGAGGGCTTTGTCTCGGCCTAGACAGTTAGTATTTAGTAGAGGCTTCGTAGATGGTAGTTGAAGTGTTGTATTTTCATATCTTATGACACATTTCAGATTGTAAGTTTTCCAATAATTGTTATATCTTCCGCACTTTAATTTATGTATGGATTTTGCTTATAATAGTATGCTAAGAGGTCTCTCGGGCTTTGTGGTTCGGGATACCCGTCGCGAATAGGATCCTAGCTCGGGTCGTGACAATCTTGGTATCAGAGCACGGTTTATGGTTCCAGGGTATCTACGAAGCCGTGTCTAGTAAAGTCTTGCTTATGGGTGTGTTGTGCACCACACTTATAATCAAGAGGCTACCGGGCATTTAGGAGTTGTTTTTCATTTTTTCATATTCAAGTTCATGCTATAGTGTCATCCATATGAAAGGTATCCAATTTTCTTCCTTCCTATAATTTTATGGGTCAGGCCTCATTGTCGAGGCGATACAAGTTCAAGAGTTTAAATCCCCAACAATGTGGTCCTTTTTTATTGAGTTATCCATGAAGTTATGAGATAGCACAAGGACTTGAGAGGAGTCCATTAGTGCTTCAAAGTTATTGATTCAAGTGTATACCTCTATCTTAATAAAATCGTGATTTTCAGCCTGAGGTATGAAGTGTACTCAGTCTCTTTCAAAATCCCTATTATGGATGTCATGCTTAAGGATAGAGATATGTGACAAAATGTTGGAACAATATTTTTACCTAAGTAGTAGTATATGATAAGGTGTAATAACCTATTTGTAGTAAGATTATCCCGAAGTTAGTTTTATAAATTCGCAAGTCTAGAAGTTAGAGTGAGGGTGACTTTCACATAAATAAGTTGTTGTAGTTGTATAACCCTTGACTGGGGGGTGGTTTGCTCTTTTATGGTGATGGGCTGATGTTGTAGAAAGATTTGTAGATTGCATGGTATTATGTGAAGGAAGTGATTGGCTATGATTGTTATTTATTCAAAATAGGAAAGGATCTCAGAGTGGATAGTTATGGTGGTTATAGAAATCATTTATAGGCTGTGAATGAAAAAGGGATAGATTAGTTAATAAGTTATAGGTAGAGACTCATTGGTGTATATAGAACTTGAAGGTAGTGGGGATATATGTATGGGTAAGTAAATATGATGTGAGAAAGTGGTATATGTTGATAAGATCGTAATGGGTTATGTTATAAGATTAAGATCGACTGTCCCTATTATGTGACTTTACCCCCTTGATTGTCTTTTCTCTAGTAGTTGTAAACTAGTAGTTCATGTGAGAAGGTATATAGTGAATTTTGAGATGTAGTAGTGATACATGGATAGGATATGATTTTAGGTAGTAGTTAAGTGAAATGGGGTATTGGTTTGATTTCCCAATTTGATGGACCAGTATAGTATGTGGCATGCCTCATCGGTGGTACATAATTGATGCTAGACTCTAGGCTTGAACTTTAGATGTGGAGTGTGGTGGTAAGTATATTGGCTTAAGATTAATGATGTATGTTTTGTAGGAATGAACTAGTAGGCTTAATGTAAGATATGAAATTTCCTAGGTTGGCAATTTATGAAAGAAAGAGTGGATAATTGTTATATATGTACATAAGGACTAAGGTGAAACGATGAATTGTGGTTGAGTCGTTAAGAGGGTAAGAGTATTAGGTATATAAGAATAAGTTGAAACCCCCTGATAGTATGTTGTTAGATAAGGTTTTATGGGTATAAGTGTCATGTGTACCTAGTTCATGTTCTTGAATTGTGCAGTATGGGGAAGACTAAGGAGTTGCTGTGTGATGTTCTTTAGAGCTGAATTGAGAAAATATAGGTAGGCGGTATGTGCCTTTGGTATAGTTTTACAAATTTTGTAAAGTTATGAGTTATGCGATTAGAGGTTTAATACGAGTATGTTAAGTAATAAAGGATGAATTATTATATGATAAGGATATTCGGATATGTATTCTCATGAGAGTGTGAGTTGTAGGGTGATGGCTATAGAGGCTAGCGAAAGTTAAGAGTTGCACTTCTGGAAAGCGAGACTTCAGAGTATAGTTTATCAGAGGAGTTTAGCATTTATGTGTATGGTGATACCCCATTGTGTTGAGTGTTGTTCCTGTAGATTTATTGAGAAGATATGCCCTTAAGTTTAGGATTGTGACTTTAATCTAAGGGAGAGATGATGAACTAAGGTAGTTCTTGAATTTTCTCATGGTGGCAAGTTTCAGGGAAGATTTATGATAAATCTATTCCTATTCAAGCAGACTCCTTCTACTTCAATTTAAGAGGTCATTCTACCAATGCCTCATGTATTCAAGTGCCTATACCTAAGGTTTAAATTATCTATGCAACTTATGTCTATGTTCCGTACTTCAAACTAAAAGCAATAATGTCCCCCGACAATCCAAGCTTTCAAGTATTCAAGCTCTATGTTATGATGCTCATGATCTATAAATCTATGTCTCACATCATGCTTGGTTCAAAGAAAATATGTTTTCCATATGTCACCGATTTATTTTATGTCGGGTTTAGCCTAAAGTGATATGGTACATGTAAACTCATGACTATCTCAGCTCTGAAAATGAGGAGCAATAACTTCAAGTATCAAGTCTTGTCTCAATCAGTAACTTCATGAATTTTGGCCTTATGGTATATGACTCATGATATATGCGCTCATGTTTCTCACCATAAGTTCAGTCCTACAAACTCATATTGTACTATGTTTATACCCGAACGACTCTCTATTTATGATTTAGGCATCTAATGTATGAAGTACTTCATTCCTATTGCATCACATCTACCATTGCATCCCCCACCTTGAGTAGTGCAACAAGTATGAGTTATAATTAAATAGTGTTACTCCTATTCATGATGCTTATGCTCGGGTCGCTCAATGACCATCCATATGTTTGTATGATGGTGGTTGTGTGAACATAGTAATGTCTTAGGTAGGGGAGTAGATGTTCTTGAATGTGAAAATTTTAATGTGATTCTCGAGTTATGATTATATGTGAAGGAGGAAAAAAAGAGATGAACTTTCGTTGTGTGAAATAGTTAGGAAGGAGATATGTGGTGAAAATCTTTGTGAGAGTGACTGAATTTGTTGGTCTTAGTGGGGAGATTCATGAAGTGGGTGTACTAATGATAGGCTTGGATATTGTGATTAATGAAAACACAAAACCAATGTGCTATGTGGTTAGTACTCCATGAATTAAGACATGAGGTTGTTGGATTACAATGATAAGGTGAGGTGATATTCTTAATGGAAGGTAGAGTACAGGGTCCCTAGCTTAAGCTAGCGCCTTTTTACCCCGAGTTAGGCTTCAACATAAAAAATACTATATAGTGAGACTCAAACTCTTGTTGTTAGGTGTGTTATGAAAAAATATTAGGTTGGAAATAATGAAGTATGTTATTTATTTATTTATTTATTATTTGGGGCATAATCGAGTAGTGTCTCTAAGTGTAAGGTCTAATCATTTTAGATTGTACGGTGGGGAATGTTTCTATTCCTATCTTCCGCGAAACCTTATTTCATGAATAGTACAGATGTAAATCAGGCCTATTATGTAACACCCCATAAAATTTTTGAGTCATTAGAGCTTCTAAAGCATGTCAAGAAAGGCTTAACACTTAGAAAATTTGACTAAGTGTTGAAACTTTTTCATTTCCATAAGCCTTCGAAACTTTGATGAATTATTTTGTGACCTTCCCAACCTCTAATTCTTGATTTTCTTGTTACGCTGCGAAGGGGCAAGTCAAGAGTACATCCCGGGTGAGTTTCGAAATTTTTGGACGAGCCTAAGGTCGTGTTTGGGTTGGAAAAACAGTAGATAAAGGCTACAGAGGGGCACCCCCAGCTTAGATCCTTGGCCCCTTCCCTCAGTAGCAAGGCGCCGCCCTTCTCCCCTGGGAATAGTAGGGCGCCGCCCAGGCTGTAGCCCTGAGCCAAAAATCTGCATTCCAAGTCCGTGTTTTCAAGGGCAATTTGGACAAATACCACCCCTATATAAGCTTCTTTAACACGAGAGTCATCATATTTTCACCCAAAATATAAGGTTTTCCCTCAATTTTCCTCAAGAACAAGAATAAGGGTTTCTATTGAAGGTTCAAAATCAAGGAAATTCCTCCATGAATCTTTCAAGAATCATATAGGAAGGTATGTTGGATGTTGATTCTTGGGTTCCTCCCACCCAAGAAGTTCAAGAATCCCTTTTTAAATTCAAGATCTTATGTTTATGAGTTTTTCATGACTGGAGTTGTTTGAAGTTGAAGCCCACGTTAATATTAAGTTTTAATTCATGTTGTGATCATAAAGATACAAGTATTGACCTTAGTATGTGTTGGTTATGTGATGTTCATGATAAAGTCCCTTCATGAAGCATGCTGAGTTATGTAATTATGTTAATTTGGTGTATTGAATGTTGTATGGCCAAAGGATGCCTCCCACATGTTTGATAAATTGCTCATGTGAAGAAAATAGTGTCATTGTAACATGAAGTATGTTATTCCCAAGCATATGTCAACTAGTGCATGCTAAGTGTTTGTTAAAAGGCCTAAAATGAAAGAATTATGAAATGTTGCATGTATTCCTATTCATGTGAATTCCTTGTTGGATGAGTTATGAGACAACAGCATGTTTCTCATTACAATTACATGTTTAAGATTCCCAAGTGCTTGAAATGATGCTTCATTGGTTATGTTGCGAATAATAGTCTATTGTCATGATTGTTACGCAAGAGTTTTCATGTCTTATTTATTTATGCTATCGAGTCCTGGGGGTATTTAATACCCGAAAACTTAGTTTCTTGTCTAGAGCTGAGTCAGTCTCAAGATAATCTCAGTCGTGCTATGATTAGCAGGATTCAGACAGTTACAGAATGTAAAGAAATTCAGTAATCTCAGTACTAGTTCAATCCAGTCTCAGTATTCAGTCTAATCAAGCTCAGTACTCAGGTCAGATTTTAGTAAAGCTGAGTGAGTTACAGAACTCAGTCACGTTCATACAGAAAGTAGAATCCATAAGCATTCTGTCAGACAACGGAATCAAGCAAACTCAGTCAGATCAGTCAAGTAAGATAATCAGCAACAGATTCAGTTCAGTTTAGTTTAGTGTAAGAATCAGTTCAGAGTCCTTCAGTTGGGAGTAGGAACTAGCACCAAGCGAGTGCAGGGATGACGACTTCCCCTTTAGAGAGGCAGAGTCGTTAGGAGCAATCCCTAAACTCCAGAACTGCGTAGCCAGCATAGGAATAGGATTCACCCGTTAGATTAAGGCTTGATTATCATATTGCCTTAGGCTTGACTTTCTGTTCAGGGTCACCCGTTAGAGAGGCTTGACCATAGCAGAGGTCTTTACCCATGGCACGGTATTGACACCCTTCCAACCCACTAGATTAGAATCGGGGCATGTCGGTTAGGTGAGAACTCCTATAGTTGCAGTTTTAGTATCAGTCTTCAAACTAGAACTCAAAAATCAGAACTGTCAGATACAGCCACCCATCTTAGAAAGGAACTTAGATAGTTCCATAGATTCATAGACCACCCGCTAGATAGGCCTTGTATCACATAAAGTTAATCAGTATTAGTACTAAAAGATCCAGAGATCCCCCGTTAGATAGGCCTGATCTCAAACTCAGTCCATCATTTCTATTATTACAAGATTCAGAGATCTTCCGCTAGATAGGTCTGATCTTAGATATAATTATTCCTTATCATTATTAGTAGATTCAGAGATCATCCATTAGAGAGGTTTGATTACAGATTTAGTCAGTCGATAGTAGCAAAATTAGAACTCAGTTATTGATATAAGTAGATTCAGTTAATCAGCTTCAGTATCATCAGTTTCAGAGATCACTTGCTAGATAGGACTGATCTCAACTTCAGTACTCATTTAACAATATCAGAAGATTCAGTTATTCAGTACCTCAGTATTAGTAGTGAGTTCAAATATCAGTAAAACAATATCCGAGTCTCAGTATTCAGAGTCATGATGATTTTCAGTTATGGTTTGTGCATTCATGCATATGTCCTTATTCAGTACTCTCATGTTATTCAGTTAAGTTATGTTCATGCATAAGCCCTTGCATTTAGCCTTACCTCATATAGCATACTAGTACATTCAAAGTACTGGCATACTTTTTTCTTACGCTATGGTGTTTTATACCATAGGTTCATAAGCGCGAGATCTAGAGCACCCATAGCAGTCCAGACTCAGTCAGCAGCAATAGACGTAGTAGTCAGTCCTCTTCATTTGAGGATGCCTCATATTTCAGTTTTATATTAGATTTATTTTATTTTCAGTAGACGGAGTTAGTTGGGGACATATCCCATCAACTCTACAAATCAGATAGTTAGAGGCTTTTCAAACAGATATATTAGTATTCAGTTTTTAGTTTTGTGCATTTTAGACGTTTTGAACCTTATGGCAAGTTTTCTCCAGTTTTCTGCATTTGTTATATTATATTATGCAGTTCTCAGGTACAGATATCAGTAGAGGGTTAGCTTGTGGTCCTTCGGGATCATGAGCACCATGTGGCGTTATGATTTCGGAAAATCGGGGCGTTACATATTATCACCAAAACTCATGCTTTATGTTGTGATGGTTATGATCCCTAGAAATCATGTGCAAGGTCATCTCAATGTCAATTCTTATTTTATCACGCTTCGTGCTTACACATTTCACAAGGGGTTATTATGAATCCCTTTTGATGTCTTTGCATACTTGGTTGAGGAGGAATGTTCAATGCGAGGTTACATTCTTTATTCCATATTTTCAGAGCTTTAACAAATTTCTACCCATCATTCGGGAATGAATGATCCCAAGAGAAAGATAATGTAATGCCCCGTAGTTATAACACTCTATTAATGCATTTAAAATGACCTTTAGGACCACCATAGTGATGGTAGATTATGTGTAGACATTATGAGAGATGTTGGGGGTATTTTAGAACCTCAAAACTTAGTGTGTGTCGCACTGCCATCGCCTACTGCCGCTGGAAAAGCTAGGCAATGGGATAGGCACCACCCACCTGGGAGCTAGGAGATGGGCAAGGCGCTGCCCACGTTGTATCTATGCCATGGACAAGGCGTCGCCCATCTTTTGGCTAGGCCATGGGCTGGGTGCCGCATGGCCAATGCATTGAGGCGTAGGAGTTCTGTTTTTGTATTATTTTAAGGGCAACAGGGTCCTTTCACATTCCATAACCGTCCCTAAAAACTTTTAGACAAAATTAAAGTCCATATTCACGTTATATCACTTACTAAATCGCTAATTCATCTTCCTTAAGCAAGAGAGGGGAAAACTAACTAGGGTTTGAGAGATTAAGCCTCAAGAGTCAAAGTTTCTCAATGTTTCCATCAATCTAAGATACGTGGGTCTTTCCTAAACCTCATGAGCGTAGATTTACTATTTTTAAACAAGCTATAATGAGTATATATTTATGCATACGAAATGGGTTTCAAAAGTATTTATGAATATGCATTAAAAATATTGTTTTATGATGAAGTCTTGTAGAAATTGTGGTGTTGTGCCCTAAATCTGAAATATTTTGATGTGTTCATGTGATATTAAGTTTGAGAAGTTAAATAAGAGCATGATGTATGTAATTCCCTCTCTTATTATTGAACCCATTGTTTTTACATGTTGTGGGTTGATTATACGAATAGCTAAAAGCTTGAGTTTGAAGGTTTATTGTCATGTATGAATTGTATTATTTTTATTACTAAATGTGAGGGTGTTTTTCTTAATTTATAAATGTTCATGTTCCCAATAGAGAGTTCAGTGTAATTGATAAAAGAGATGATCATCGTAGATAAAGTATTGAAGAGAGAAAGTGTTTTATTTTTATATGCTTTTGAAGTATGAACTCTCGCCTGATTTTTCAATATTTTGGGTGGTCAATAACACGCTTTGACATAAGAAGGGCAGTAGAGAAGTTGTAGTAGGAAATGAAGAACTTGCAAGTCTGGGTATGACGATACCCTATTAAAATGTACCCTAAACAAAATAAGAGAGAAACAGTTATATGAAGAAAACACGATTTTTTTAAGAGTCTAAAATAAGGCTTAAGAGAGTTAGATGGTTACCCAAAAAAGGCACGAGTTTAGATAGCTCATTGCCCAAAATCGTGATTTGCTAACATGGGTTTTATGTTTCTCCTAAATAGGGGATTGTACGCTGGCGATGGCCTTGTGGCGTAGTAGAGATGTAGAGACTCCAGTCCTTGCGACAAACTTGGGTTAGGGGCTTGGCTGTCGAGTCAAATTTAAAGTCGGATTTCATATAGCCCATGAAATTACAGATTGTAGGGTGTACCATCTAACTCAGTAGAGAAATGAAGAGTTGAGTCATGATTTCAAGAAGTTGTTTTGAAGCTCATCACATTATGCCCATGTGTTTTCATTTACCTTATGTTAAATATTTTTATGAAATGCTCTCACCTATGTTGTATAAAAATATGTTATTTTGGATTGTTCTACATACTAGTATCTTTGTGTATTGACCCCCTATATTTCAGGTTATGCGGTATAGTCCCATGGTCCATCATATTACTAGAACACTTGGGATTTGACAGAATTGATGAGCCATCCATCTTTCGAAAGGCATTTATTTATATGTTGAGTCTTTCAGTATATGGTCCACCAGGGGCTTTGTCCCGGCCTAGACAATTAGTATTTAGTAGAGGCTTTGTTGATGGTAGTTGAAGTGTTGTATTGTCATATCTTGTGACACATTTCAGATTATAAGTTTTCCAATAAACATTGTTATATCTTCCGCATTTTGATTTATGTATGGATTCTGCTTATGATAGTAAGCTAAGGGAACTCTTGGGCCTTCGTGGTTCGGGATGCCCATCGCGGCCAGGTTCCCGACTCGTGTCATGACATAATAACTTAAAATCACCATAGAAATTTTTGTCCAACAATACTCGTCTATCTATAATCTATATCTACAATATATTAAAAGTTTGAAGAACTTTATAAATGTTGTTTAAATTTTTTGTCCTTCATTACAAAACCAGACAATAGACAAAACAATCATTTACTAGTTTTTTTTTATAATAAATTGTAGTAAATAATTTTTAAATTTTAATTTTAAATAATCAAAGACTACACGTGTGAGGCACACGCATTTAACCTAATATTACTAAAAATAGATGTCTAACAATACTTGTTCAGTTTGAAAAATCAATGAATAATTTACTCATTTCTATCCATTTTACCCTTAATAATAATTTATAGTCATTCCTCAATATAATTTTCTAAGCATTGAATTAATTATATCCAAAGGGCGATATAGTCAAATTACTCGTACTACTTATTGTTTCTTAACATATACATCAATGATGGATAAGTATTATTACTAAGAAAATAAACTTTAAATTATGAAATCACATTGGTCATCAAATCTACTCTCCCGTCCCAAATTTCCTAATTTGATTTCCTATTTTACTTGTCCTTTTTCATTAATCAAGAAGAGACAAAATTATTTCTTCGTGTTTTACCCTTTGCATTAATTATTTTTTTTTCAAATTAAAATATAAACATTATTTAATAGGGGCACTATCATAAATTAGTCATGTTATTAATTATTTTTTTTAATCAATATGTCATCTCAATTTGAGATGGGTAATTTGGGACGAAGGGAGTAATTGAATGTGGGAGTTTGGGACCAACACGGATCAAACATATCATTTAAGTGGTCCGCCCAAACAACTCTTCGTGGTTCGTAACATTATAATTTAAGTGTACGCAAGATTTTCCACAAATTAAATGGCAGTATTCGTATATTCATTATCACAACTCAATGTGAAATTTTATTTTGAATTTGAGGCAGTGGAGCTTCCAATCCTATAATTTTTTTTTCTTATCCAGATTGATATTTATATATCTTATGTGGTGTTAGATCATAGTAACAATTTTATTATTTTTTTAATGTGAAATCAATAAATATTTTTTGTATAAAAATTTCTTTTACTTAATTATGTGAGTTATATCTTCCATTTTAATTTAAGTGACTGAATTTGTTTCTAGTCTATTTAGAAAGAAACGATCACTTTTAAAATTTGAAAATATTTCAGCTTAAACTTATCATTTTGCCCCTTTTTGTCCGTTAAACTGCGTGTTTGGTCAATAGATTCACACAAATTGCTTCTTCAGAAAAGGAACATCAAACGTTTACTTGGAAAACACGTTATACATGTATGATCCAAGTAAACGTCCAAACATCCTTTCTAGCATACCCGTCCGAAGAGTCATGGATAGGATGAGTGAAATGGTGGACAGGTAGTGCCTGAAAAACAGAAACAGATATTTCTGAATCCCAAGGGCGAGTTTTCCGGGAGAACCCAACAGTTGATGAAAGATTTGAAAGCGCACAAGAAGAATTCATTCCCACCTCGGACTAGTAGGGGAGTGGAGGCATATAAATATTCTACTTTATTAAACTAGTTAACCATAATATAATAATTAATACAATTTAATATAAATATTCGATGCAGATAAATTTTTAATCGTTGAGTTATTATACACAAATAAATATTTTTAAAATATTATTTACATATATATGTACCTAGCCAATTGACAGAGGCTATTTCTAGAAGGGTGTCTTTGTCACTGTTTACGTCCGTCTTTATTTCTTGTCAACAAGGAAAAATATAAGTTAATTGTGGTGGAAATCAAGAGCATTCTTGTCATATCCAGTCGATTAGTTAAAGGGACACACTTCTGGTGTAACAGATCATAATTATAATAAATTAGTGGTGAAATAATTAATGAATAAAAATTAAGAGGAAAATAAGAGAATTTCTTCTTAGATGAGACACAAATATCTCGCTCTTTTTAAGAAGATTCAAATTCACTACGACATAATTTACATCGATATAATAGTATATCTCTTGACTTGTCCCCTACAAGATACAACAACCCATCAACGATATACAACTCAAGCAATTTCAGATTAGTTGAAGAGTCCAAAGCTCCATCACAAAAACACCTTTATTAAACATATTAAAACACTCTTTTGTATAGTGAATATAGTTGTAGATTCAGAATATTTTCTTTGTCTCAACTCTTTGTTTCACTAATACAATTTTCACACTTATCATATTTTGTTGTTCATAATATATCCAACACAAATGAAGAAACACCATTATTTGTAGGTGTAGAATTTTTTCATGTAATGAATATGATGAATGAGGCGTAGTAACGTGGGTAGATAAATAGTCTTGATGTTACATATGTTACATGCAGTTAATGACCATGGAGTTATAAGAAACTAATGGTCATATGAGTTACAAGAACTAATAATCATCTTTTACCATAATTTATACCCACTAACACACAAAAAAAAAAATATGGTGAGTTACAAGAATAATGACACTGCTTTCTTCATTTTATGCCAACTAATTGTCATCCACTTTAATATTTTTATTTTAATATGAAATGCACCAACACTTCATTCCACCTCCCTCTGTTTCAAAATAAATAAACTAAAACAAAAAAAAAATATATCTTAAAATAATTGTCGCTTTAGAAATTCAAGAAAAAAAAATAGTAAGTGTTTCAAAAACATTTTTGTACTTCTTTTATTTTAATTTGTTTATCTACTTTCTTTTTTAGTCTGTTTAAAAATGAATGTATCTTTCTTATTTTGAAAACTCTTTATCTTCTACCGGTCAGGTTTAAGACCACAATATTAATAGTTTGAGAAATTTTACATACTTTTAATTTAAGATCATAAAATTCAAAAATTATTTTTTACTTTCTTAAACTATAAACTGTGTATCAAACCAAAATCAGACAAATACATTGTAAAAAGAGAGTACTAAAGCATTATTTCTTTTTAATAGTACTCAATTATTAAGAAACATCGTCTAACAAATACTAGAAACGGCACTAGAAATAACATAGTAAACTATATTTTTTATTTATTATTTTTCGGTGTGAAATAAGCTAATATGACAATTATTTTTTGGACGGAAGGAGTATATCACTTTGAATTCCCCTCTTATCAACTTCAAACACTAGTATAAATAACACATTAATTTCCATAGAGGAAATAAGTTAAGGAATGGAGATTGTTGCTTCCTACTTAGTCTCATTTTTGTTTGCAATAATTTTAGTAATATATGCATGGAGGTTGTTGGATTGGGTATGGTTTAGGCCAAGGAAACTAGATAAGTGCCTAAGAAAACAAGGTCTCAAAGGGAATTCTTACAAATTAATCTTTGGAGACCTCAAAGAGTTGTCCAAAAGCTTTGAAGTTGCCAAATCCAAACCATTCAATGTCTCTGATGACGATATATCTCCCAGAATTCTTCCTTATTTTGTTGAATCAATCAAGAAACATGGTAAGTTTTCGTTTTGTTTCGCACCTAATGGGTATTCTGTGCCTGTTTTTCAGTCCGACTAATTTGAAATACTAGTGGAAAATCTCACTAGGATAATTCCATTCCTAAGATTCGAATCCAAGATTCTTAATTAAGAGTGGACGGATACATTAAAAATTCGTCACTAGGTGGGAATTAGCTAAGAAGTTTGTCGCTAATATGTCAAGAAATAACTTGAAGCTAACATGATTTGTTGATAATAATCTATCGTTAAATAATATTAGCGGCTTGTATTTACTATTTATTTACTATTTAGTGACAAAGTTATCCATTGCTAACATTTTTTTATAGTGCACTTATCAATCCACAACTTTTTTTGTGGATATGTAAGAAAAAGGAGTGCTTTGAATTTTGGAGAGCGAATGGTCCTTTAAATTTGACTAAAACTATGAAAAAAAGTGATATTAGCACAAACTCATATATATAGGAACAAGTTTTGTAGTTTTTGTTATTTTTGATTTATTTGATCTAGAGTGTTTTGTAACTTTTTGAAATGTAATTTCTGCTAAGTTTTTATATTTTCTTGGTGTCGAGTTCAATTTTCTTGTTATTGCATATTATAGGACTAGTGCAATTATTCGCGCTTCACGCGGTTGATCGAAAAATTAATATATTTCACTGATTACATATACAAATATTAATTCTATAAATTGTTAGTTTCTTATTTTAATGAAATTGTAGATAATATTTATACTTAGATCAGAAAAAAAAAATGTAGATCTATATCTTTATCCGAAATAATAATATGGTCTTTTATTTTTTTTCTCAATCTGTACAATCAAAATACTTTACATCTGTTGAAGTAAGCCTTTCATATGTACATAGTTGAATTAAAAAAAATCAACATGTGTTGTGATGTAGTGATAGGACTACTCTACCCTTAACCAGAGGTCTGGGATTCGAGCCCTGCGTATAAAGAAAATCTTGTTGAGAGCATCAACCCTAAAATGGGTACCTAACATCGGATGAGAACAAAAAAAAATTAAAAATAATTAAAGTATATGAGTGGTGAATTACATAGAATAAGAGGTTATATTTCAAAACAACAATTTACGTATTGAATTAAAAATATTATTTTTTTACTTCAATTTCCTTCATCTCTTGTTTGAGTACCTATCTTTCGTACAAACATCAATTCTTTAAAAAAATTTAATTTCTATGTCATGTTTTTATTATTACATTTGTTTATATATTTTAAATAATTTTTAAAGAAATTATGAAAATGAAACAAATAAGAGTTATGAATAATATTTAAAAATAGAAGTTATAAATGATTCAAATAGCTTTAATGTAAAAGAGGCAGAAAAAAAAAATTAAAACTTTACAACATAGTACTTAAACAAACAAAAATAGATTATACTAAAAATCAAAAATCATTATCTCGTAAAATTTAACAAATATTATAAGCAATTGCTTATTAATTTAGTGTTTACCGCAAGTTGATTTTTTTATCAATCACACAGAATAGATATAATTAAAATATCAATACTATCAAAATTACTTCATGACGTGAAGATTTTCTTGAGTATACTTATTTTGCAGAAGAATACGAATACATATAAAAAAAATGCTAAAATTAAGAAAGCAGGGCTAAGTACATAAAAATCGATTAAAAAATTGAGAATGAAATATTTCTTGTCTTCCAATACTCCTTTTGTTTTACATATTATAATTCACAAGGTAAAATGATAGAAAAGAGAAGAATGAGAGTCTTCATGAAACAAAATATGAGTTTATATAGCAAAATAGAGGAAAGTCATGAGACTTTCAAATTAAAGTTTGGAGGTTATAAACATAAAAATTATGAAAGTTACAAATATTATCATACGAGTCACAAATATTATGAGTTATGAGTAATTACTTCTTATAGATACATTAAATATTAAATAAACTTAAAATATTAGAAGATATAATTGAAAATCCTACATTTTTTTTTGGTAATCAAGAGATGTATTAAGAAGGAATAGTTACAGAGGAGTTAATCTGGTTCAAGAGTAAAAACCTTTGGGCTATGCCCATGAGAAAGTACTGGAACCTTTCTCACATTAGTAGTACCAACTACATCCGCTCATACATTTTAGGCTACAAAAGGGGGGAGAAACAAAAATATTACAAAGACTTAGTTGTTCCTTCCTTGCTCCATGTTTAGCTAAGGCATCAGCAACTAAGTTTTCCTCCCTATAGCAATGCTGAATTGTTGTTGGTCCCAGCTTTCCTAATAGCAACCTACATTAATGGAGGGGAGGGTTATAAACAAGATTCCCCTGCTGGAGCATCTGAATTATTTCTTCAAAATCAATATTAACATGAATTGGAAGCAAACGATGTTCAGTACAAGTTAAAGACCTTGAATCAGGGCCAACAACTCTATCAAATTATTGGTAGCATAAGAAAAATATTGGGCAAACCCCAGTCCCCAGTCCCCAAACAAGAACCATCAGTGTTGAGTTTATAGGTACCTCGCGGGGAAGGTGTCCAAGTAATAGAAATGGAAATCCTAGTAGGGAGAGTGGTTTGGTCAGTGGGGTGAGCAAATTCAGTAGCTTCTACATAAGCTTGGGTGAAGGAAGGAGGTAAGGACTTATTATTAAAGAGGTTTAAGTTCTTGTTCTTCCAAATAGTCCAAAGAACAAAGGGAAGAAGAGTAGACCAGGAGAGAGAACTATCAAAGCTTGAATGCTGAAGCTGCTTGACAGTGCTGAACCAATGTGCAGTATGAAAGAAGTCTAGGGATAAGAAAAGCTCACCCTTGTAGAGCTTGATCAGGTTATTCCAAAAGGAGGTAGTTTGAGGACACTCAAAGAAAAAGTGAAGGATGTTCTCCAAAGGGTGAGTGCAGGAGGGATAGGAAGGGGAAAGATTGATGCCTCTATGAGAAAGCGTAGCTCTAGTAGGGAAGCTATTATGGCTCAAAAGCCATAGGAAGCACTTAATCTTATTAGGAATAGGTGTTTTCCAGATCCATTTCCAGTGGAAAAGAGCAGGTCCAGGCCCATTAATCCTGGATAGCAGAAGGTGGTAAGCAGAAGCACAAGTAAAGGATCTATTACCATAAAGAAGCCATCTAGGGGAGTCAGTGTTGATAGAAGGATCAGGACTAAAAGTATTATGAATTCTGGCTTGAAGTGGAGCAGGGATATGGAAAGGGAAAGAGTCAAAGAATAACACACCGTTAGAAAGATATGAGGCAAGTTTAGGTGGCTTGGGGTCATACAAGGGGCCCTGAATGAAAGATAAAGAAGTAAGGAGAGAGGAAACCCAGTGATCATGCTAGATATCAATTTTTTCCCCATCATAAGTAGACCAGAAGAGAGGATCCTTGCATAAGGACTAACCTCTCTTAATATTCCTCCAGGTAGAGGAGGAAGGAGAGGTTTTGAGGTTGGAATTACCATATTTCTTAGCCAAAAGTTGGGTCCAAAGAAAGAAAGAGGAGGTGTGGAATCTCCAAGCAAGGCTGCAAAGAAGGGAATCATTTTTTATATTGGCTGTTTGGACCCCCAGACCACCTTGATGCTTAGGGAGAGTGACAATGTTTCAATTAACCAGGTGCATCCTCTTTTTAGCTCAGTAGTTATCTAGATAAAGTTTCTTTAGGTTCTATCAAGGAGCTTGTGAAGTTTGCTAGGGAAAAGGATAAATTGAATGACATAGTTGGGAATACTGCTCAGGTTAGCTTTAGCCAGGGTGAATCTCCCAGCCATATTGAGGAATCTAGTTTTCCAACCAGCAAGTTTGGAATGCAAGTTATCAAGGAGAAAATGAAAGTCAACAAGTTTTGGAGGCCCTTGAAACATGGGGAAGCCCAAGTACTTCCCAAAAGAAGCACTAGCCTTGATACCAAAAATAGAAGACAAAGTAGATTGGGTAGCTGGACAGCAATGAGCAGAAAAGATAACCTTAGACTTACTGAGGTTGACCTTTTGGCCAGAGTGAGAACTAAAGCTATCAAAGACCCTGGTGATGGTAAGACAAGAGGCTCTATATGCCTTAGCAAAGAAGATTAGTTCATCAGCAAAGATGAGGTAGGAGAAAGGGAGACCTCTTCTACTAATTTTGATAGGGCTCCATTGGAGAGTGTCAACCTCATGGTTAATCCTTCTAGTTAGGAGCTCCATACAAAGAATAAATATATAGGGTGACATTTGATCACCCTGTCTGATGCCCCTGGTGAGATGGAAGGCACCAGTTTTACCCTCATTCACAAGAATAAAAATAAGGGAAGAGGAGAGACAAGACATAATAAGGACAGAGAGCCCAGGAGAAAAATTAAAAAAGAAGAGAGCTTTCCTAATAAAGGACCATTCAAGTCTATCAAAAGCTTTATTAAGGTTAATCTTAACAATTATGCTCTGAGATCTGCCTTTTTGGGTCCTAAGGTGCCTTAAGTACTCTTGAACAATAATAGCATTGTCAGAGGCCCTCCTTTTAAAGAGGAAACTAGCCTGAGTAGGACCAATGATGGCTTGGAGGTGAGGCTTAATTCTATTGGCAATAATCTTAGTGACAACTTTATACTGGCTATTGCAAAGGACAATAGGTCTGAAGTTCCTAAGAGAGGAGACATTCTTACACTTAGGAATCAGGCACAAGTAAGTAGAATTCACCTTAGTATCCATGATATAGGTGGTGAAGGTGTGGGTGCAAAATGCAACAAACAAAGGGCCCAAAGAGTCCCAATATTTTTGGTACATGGAAAGGGTGAAGACCATCAGGACCAGGAGCTTTTGTAGGTTTGAAGGAGAAGATAATATTTTTTATTTCAGTATAGGAAGAGAGAGAGTCTGTAAAAGAAGTAGAGAAAAGGGAGAAATAGAAAGAGAGGATGGTATTATTGATCTCCTGTTGATTGTGCATCCAGACACTATTTTCATTGAGGGATTGGATACCATTTTTCCTCTTCTTGTTAATGGTAGTGGTATGAAAGAATTTGGTGTTCTGATCCCCCTCTATAAGTCAGTTAATTCTAGATTTAAGCATCCAGAAATCAGATTCATCCTTGAGAAGGGACTTGTAGTCCTGAAGAAACTGTTGCTTAAGGGTATGTAAAAAGAAGCTGGTAGGGTACTTAGGAGACTTTTGAATCCCAGCTAGTCTAGCAAGAATATGCTTTTTTCTATGCAAGAGGTTACCAAAAACCTCTCTGTTCCAGGTTCTAGCCTTCTCTTTAAAGTCCAAGGTGACATCAGTGAGGTCAGAACCAACAGGGAAGCATTGGCTTACTAAGTTAGGAAATTCACTATGGTTACACTACATGAATTCAACTCTAAAAGGCTTCGGGATATGCAGGGGAGGCCTAGAGAGTTGAAGAAGCAAGAGATAATGATCTGAATGGGTCTTAGGAAGATGTAAAACATAGGAGTCAGGGTATAATTGAATCCAGTTATCAGTAGCTAGGCAGCTATCATGCCTTTCCATGATAAGGGACTATCTATTCCTATATCTCATAATGGATCAGGTAAACTTACTACCCCTAAAGACTAGGTCTATGAGCCCATAATAGTTAATGTATCTTCAAAAAGCATTAGCCCTATGCATATTGATACAGTTTCCCCCAAACTTCTCAGAAGTACTCAGGATCTCATTAAAATCACCACCTATAAGCCAAGGAATACTTTTATCATGATTAAGAGAGTCAGCCATGGAACTGAGATGGTCCCAGAGATTATGTCTGAGTAAGACATTAGTGCTAGCATAAACTATAGAAAGAATCCAGGAGGTGGGAGGATTACTAACCTGAACAGTAGTATGAATAGCCTAAGAGGAAATAGAAATGCTAGTGAGGGAAATGGTGTCCTCCCTCCAAAGGATAACAATACCCCCAGAGTGTCCGGTAGCACTGGATTGGAGGAAAATTATACATTTTACTTTTAACTCAATATTATTTTCTCTATCTAAAGAGCATTTGTATCAAATAAGAACAATGCAAAATATGTCACAAATAAGCACAAACTAAAATAAATTGAATGATGTTATTTAAAAGAATAATTATACCTTTCGATTCTCCATTACTACATATAATAATTATATATTAATATAATAACTTATACATAATAAATTATTATGGTTATTAACAAATTTAATGAAACTTAATAAATGGGATAATTAAACTTTGAATTATTTGGATGAATTATGCAACTGATTCAATTAATAGCATTGATAATTTAATAGCATTACTAACAAATTAATTAACTATGGTTATCTTTAATATTCTATGTTTTATAGTGATTTTTTCATCCTTATAAAATTAAGAAAAAAGTTTTAAAAAAAATCACAAAAAAGATAAATATGATTCTAGGCCTTAAAGTGCGCCATGTCAGCAAATGTTTAATCCTCCTTTATACATAATTTTTTAAACTCGCTCTTTAAAAATACTTAAAAATTTATTTTTAACTTTAAAAATATTTAAAATAAGTCAATTCAAATAGACTCTAAATGACCTATTAAAATTGACAAAACTATATTAACAGTAAAAAATCTTTACAACCTTAATAAATATATTTTTCACCTTTACTCATTTGAAAATGAAACCGAAACATCATATATAATATTAATACCTCCAACTTCATTTCAATGAAGTGTATTAATCACTACTTAAATGCTTCAATTATTATTTTACGGTGATTAAACGGATAAAACTCTTCACCTCCTTACGTTATTTATAACACCAGTAATTAAAAAAATATTAAAAGTCTCATCAAATTTTACATTACAAATTTCAAAAGTCCAAAATGCACACACACAAAAAAGAAACGTCGTTTCTCATTCAAACATATAGTCAACAAAATATATGCGATAACATTTTGAAAATTACTTTATATTAAAATAATTATAATTGAATGAGTACATTAAATGCATTAAGTAATTATAAAAATTTATTCTAAATGGAAAGGTGAAAAAAATTGGAAAAAAAAGGAAAAATTAATGTAAATGAGAACTTGATAGGTACAAAGAAGGAAAAAAGAGAAATTTAAGAAATTTATAAAAAGAATAATGATTAGGTTAATTAAGGGAGAAAAAGTGATAGTATATTAACGTAATAGAAGGGTAAAAAGAAGTTATTAGAAAAAGTAATTAATTATATTAATTATTATTAACACTAATAAGTAATATTTTGTTTTCTTGCATTAAATTTAGTTTTCCTAAGAATTTATTTAATTTTTCCTCAGAAAAATTGAGAATTTTTTTTTTAAATTGACAAAAAGAATAAACATTAATGTTGATCATAAAAGGGGCCAATCACCTCTTCTTTTTCCTGTTTATTTTTTTTAATTTCTTCATTATTATTATTATTATTATTATTATTATTATTATTATTATTAATAATAATAATAATAATAATA
>NC_061117.1:212971211-212975536 GCF_002878395.1 Capsicum annuum | reverse complement strand
CTGCAACAGATCTGGGTGCTTCTTCTGGGGTTGTTGCTGGTGGAGTTATTTGTGAAAGTGGAAGCCATCCTGCTGCTGCTTCCATTCATGATTATGAACATGTTGTTGCTTAGTAAAAAATAAATATGTTTGAAAACACCCCTTGCACAGGTCCTCCCTCTCACCCCTACACCGGTCCCTCCCACCCTTATAGTGGTCCCTCTCACCCCTCCTCACCCTTATGTTCTTATTAAAAATGCAAAGTGGGAAAGGACAGAGAGGATAAAATCCTTGAAAAGCTAGAGGCTATTGCTGAAGCTGCCGAGGAGTTGAAATCCAGAAGGGGTGTCATACCATCCAATGAGGTACGGGAGCCATACACTTCTATAGTAGAGTTTAGGAGGAAGATAAGAAAAATTAGACAAATTCTCTCCATTCTGAAATCAGCAAAAAATACAACTCTCCCTGCTCCAATAGTTGTTGAAGTTTAGGGGCCGCCGAAGAAGGTGGACATATTCACAGTGCTTGGAAAGGAGAAGAAGAAGGATCTGGAAGAATTCATCAAGATGAAAGTTCAAAAAGAATACACCATGCATTCATTTACCACCAAAGACTTCTCGAATATGACAAATATGTGCGTGTGGTATGAGGACAAGGTAAGTTTACTTTTGCTAACCTAGCCTTCCAATCTACTTCATGAAGAAGAATCTATGCAGCAGATGTGTAATCTGTTGCAACAACTTGGTATTCTGTTGTAATATAATACACATCTGTTGTATAAGTTGCGTTAGCTGGGTAATATGTGAACTAATTCAGAGAACCCTCTGCATCGAATTCTTTCCACTGTATTTTTATTCTGTATAATTACTAACCTATTTAAAAATTATTTTCTTATACCATAGTTTGTTGATGAAATTATCTGCCTCATGAGGGGCAAGCAATTAGCATACCCGGATGCTTATGATGTTGTCGATAGGATAATTGGCCTCAACTTCTACAATAATTTCAAGGATAGGTACGCTAAAATCTGTAAGATAGCTGATTTTGATGGTCGGGATTTGATCAGTTAGTTTCTACGTTCTAATGGGATGAAGAAGTGATTAAATATGTTAGAGAAAAGAGGCCATATTCACACGGCAAGAACTGGACCAAGGCAAAGGGAATTTTTGCAGTTATGAATGTAGATTTCATACATTTTCTCATTATTGAGATACTACTATATGAGGGAAAGATTAAGGTTTATAACTGTAACTTACCTGTCTTCAGCGAGAAGATGTTTTTAACCCACATGCATCCACTCTTGAAGTTGTTGCCTAAGTTATTGACACAAAGTAAGCTGATGGATCATTTGCCAGATGAAGTCTTAGCGAAGGAATCATGGAATTTTAAACGTCGAAATAAGAACATCCAGCTCCAAGAAATACAACTGGTGCAGCGTGTGGGCCATACTCACTTTCATACATCAAGTGTTTGCTGACCGGCACATAAATGACCAGTGTGTGTGACACCATTATGGGAAAGATGCAATGGGTCTGGGCATATAGGGTACTAACTAAATGGTTGGAGACCATTTATAAAAAAGAACATGTATAAAGACAGAAATGAACACGATAACAAATTTTAATTTCAAGCCAATTCACTTTACATGTAGTGGCAATAATTTTTATGTATGGCCAAGTTGAATTTTTATAATGCAACAGATTTTATATCTGTCATAACAGATATAGTACCTGTTGTGACAAATTGATTATCTGTTGGAATAGGTTGGTCATCTGTTGTAACTGATCGGTAATCTGTTGCAACATATAATCTATCTGTTGCAACTAATCAGTAATCTGTTGGAGCAAATAAAAAAAGTAGGAAGACCTATTATATAATTTCCAGCAGATGACCTACGTGTTGCATCTCATATTGCAACATATGGCTAAATCTATAAGATAAGATATGTCATTTGTTGCAGCAGATGTATTATCTTTTGCAATATTTGATTCTAGTACTCCATTTCAATTAACATGTTCAAAAATAAGGATTATTTATATTCATAGACAAGATAAAATAAATTGAAGCCTTCTAAAATTACATGAAATAACTCAACAAATAAATAAAATATAAAAAAAATCATTATGGGTACAAATGATCTACTCTATAAATAAATCAACAAATTAAACCAAAGAGGATAGGTTATTACATTGACGGACTCAAGCTATACAGATCTAATCAATATGGATAAGTTGTTATTTATCCGGTGCTACAGAATTCGGCTTTGGTCGTCGTGGATCCTTAACGCCGGTTGCATACGGCTTCTGAGCTTTCGCTTCTCCGTATTTCCATAGAAGAGCAGCATATCTTTTGTGGAGTAATCCAGAATCAAGTCCATCATTTGATACTTGTAATCCATCGCTCAAATACTCGGTGTAAGCGGCAACAAAAGAATCGCAATCCCTACTTTATAAAAAAAAATAGATAATCCATATCTTGCAGTTCATGCAAGCGTTGTGAAATTTGTGAAATGAAACTAAATCATGACACTTAAAATTACAGGCTACCAATGGTTTGTTGAGCAATTCCTTCAACATATTGTACATCAAATGGATTAGCCATTTTATCCCGGTATACTTCAATTGTCGACCAATCAGTGCAAACCTTTTGGTCCAAAAAGCCACTCATATCAAGATAAGTAGGTAATATTTTGGCCAACTTTTATATCTCAGACAACGTCCCGAAATATCTCCTTCGTGACATCGAGTCATAAACTTGGATGCGCCTCTCTTTTAGAATGACGACATCCAACACCCAATGGAATTCATCAGTACAATTGATTGGGATGTACACTTCGTCGATCAAATGCCAAGGTAAGCCAGTCGAAATGCTAGAATCTTTGATGATGTTGATTAAGCATTCCACTTTTCGGGAAACTTTCGGCTATTATTGACAATACCATCGTAGACATTATTGATGTAAACTTTGTATAAATAACTACCTTTCGTGTATCTGTATTATTCTTGTGTTTGCAACTTGGCCTTCTTTCGTAGGTAGTAAAAAATGACATCGATGTGTTGCACATATTATCAAATATCTTGGATTACGTGACAAAAAAATCAATAAGCAAATGTAATTAAATAAAGTATTAATTAATAGTAATATTTAAGGCATTTTAACCTCTTATTCCAGCAAGTTTGGGGCTGTGACATCAAATAGAACCAATTCTTTATTTCGGGATGTGCAACAACAAAGTCAAACATATCAAAACCAAGACTCAATTTCTTCACTTTGTAGCGCTCGTCATTTTATTTTCTACATGATGATTTATATGTGTTAATGCCAAGTTCTTACAACAAGAATTGTATAAACCAATATCTATCAAATTGATTTATGTACTTGCCGACATGATGCTTAATAACCCATCGACAATCCATTCTGAATAGTCGTTGATTAACTGTGAGTTTTTTTACAGCCTCATTTGATATGTTGAACCCTTCAAACAGGTAATTCTTCTGTTTTCTCAAATTGACAGGCTCCACTTTTTCTTCTTCTTTGAAAGCAGTTGAGGGATTATCACATCCACCTGAAAAGCCAGAATTATCAATGCTAAGTAGAGATATACAACAGATTGTCCATCTATTGCAATTGATGAGTCTTATGTTGCATTAGATGGATTATCTGTTGGGATAAATTCAAATAGGTAAATCAGAGTAGTATGATAATTTCGAACAGATAACTCATCTGTTGCAACATAAGACTTATCTGTTGAGACAGATAACGAATCTAATGCAACAAGTTAGACAATAGTTGCAACAGTTGTATATATATGTTTGATAATTTTCAGCAGATGTATAATCTATTGAAACAGATATGTGCCTGTTTGTTTTTTGGAACAGATGATGTGCATTCACCTTTTTCAGCTCATGTTGCTCTCCTGTGGCCCTTGCACACTGAACATCGGTGCAAGACAAAGACAGAGGCATTGCAATCTTTCCTTTTTTGATGCTTGATGATGCCTTGGAAATGTCTTTCCTTCTCCTCTTAGCTGCCTTGATCTCTAGTGGAGTGTCTGGATATGAAATCCTCTTTGATGGAATGACACCCCTCTTAGATGTCATTTTATTTACAGAAGTAGTTAGTGTATTAATAGAATTAATCACTCCACCGTGTTTCGCCTTGCATTCTTGACATTTTCATGCAGAACATTCGCTAGATGCGGCAAAATCTGGAGAAAAATCTGTACAACCATTATGATCATAATCATAATGGCTTGTTGTTTCAAAAACTGCAAGAGGATCATCATTAGCCCCACCCTCCAAAATTATTTTCCTTGTGATGGTTGTTGCTCCAAATAATTCCATTTT
>NC_061117.1:212960280-212971111 GCF_002878395.1 Capsicum annuum | reverse complement strand
CTTTGATGGAATGACACCCCTCTTAGATGTCATTTTATTTACAGAAGTAGTTAGTGTATTAATAGAATTAATCACTCCACCATTTTTCGCCTTGGATTCTTGACATTTGTATGCAGAACATTCACTAGATGTGGCAAAATCTGGAGAAAAATCTGTACAACCATTATGATCATAATCATAATGGCTTGTTGTTTCAAAAACTGCAAGAGGATCATCATTAGTCCCACCCTCCAAAATTATTTTCCTTGTGATGGTTGTGGCTCTAAACAATTCCATTTTATTCCATAAACAACCTTAGGGTCCAATAAAGTTTGCATAGACCGTAAAGTAAGAAAAAATGGCATCTTTAACTCTTAGTTGGTCGGAACAAGCCATGGATAGAAAATCTAAAATAAATCGGTACATATATTAAGAATGATGATGAAATTATTTAATCATTACTTAAAACAAAAACTTGATTAGAATTGGACTTACTGCTTTCTTGGGGGGATTGAAAAGATTAAGAAATTTAGCATTTTTATCTGTTTTAGCCAACAACCATCTCAGAATTCTTGGATAGGAAACTTCTTCAAGGTAGTTCACTTGTTGTCTCAAATAAGGAATGACTTCAAATGTCCAAGCCTATAACATAATGCCAATAAATCAAAAGCATTATTGAATAAAAAAATGATGAATCATATCATGATAAAAGAAATATTTACCATGAAGGCCCATCGAAAGCCATATAAGTTGACTGTTTTTGGTGTTAATGGAGTCAACACATATTCGACAATCATTTTGAAGTTTTCATAACCCCAAGAATAGCTATTAAATGCCTTAATATCCTCGAAGAGATTTATTAAACCGAGGCTTATGTTGTTGTTAACGTGTAGGACCCCGTAAAGTTTTCTCGTATTTTGATCCTTAGAGCGTGTCAAGTGAAGTGTAATTCTGTCCCTAAAAGATTGAGAAGTGACTTCCCAGGTGATTGGTGTTTAAACCATATAGAATTTTATTAAATTTGACTTTTTGTCATGTGGAGAATTGAATTAGCTTTCCAACGATACCAACTTCTTCCAAATTCGGTATTGGGTGAGAAGTTAAGGTCATTTTACTGTGAGTTGTTGGAACCGCCCAGGTGCGATGGAAGATCTAACGGACTGTCCAGTCTGCGATGGACCGTCACTCGGACCGTCGTAACCAAGCCAGTAACTCTCTTTTTTGGGCTAAGTGCGATGGCTAGGACGACGAATCGTCAAGGCTACGACAGACCATTGCATCGAGGTAGTGTGGCCTCATCTTGGCCAACGTCCAACGGACGATCTGATGGACCATCGAGTTTGCGATAGACCATCGCATCGAGACAGTATGTTCTTTCTCTAGCCAATGTACGATGGATGATCCGACGAACCGTCAGACTTGCGACGGACCGTCGCCGCCCCATTCAGTATTTTAACTCATTTTAAAAAGGGATTTTCTATCTTTTAACTCTTTTATCAACCAGATATATTCTAAATGAAGCAAATGGCTTCATTCATCATCCAAAACACAAGAGAGCTAGAGTTTCTCCCTCAAGATCAAATCTAAAACCCTTCTCCAAGAAATTCAAGAAATCACCATAGATTCCACAAATTGAGTTGAGATTTGAGTTTTTCAAGTCCAAGGTTGCAAGAAACCTCTCTCAAAGAGTAGGAAAAAGAGTTTAGAGCAAGAATTTTCATCCAATTTCATAATCTAAGGTATGTGAGGTTTTGAACAAGGGTAATCCTTTCACCTTGTGCCCAAAGGCTTATTTAAACTACAATTTTCTGCAACTTATGAGATTTTACGTGAAATTAAATTAGGGGGTTTCACCCATTGTTATTGGTTGCATGCTTTTGATGTTTCCCATGAATTGAGAGTCTAATGGCATAATTTTTACATGTTTTCTTGAGAAATTGAAGCTGGGTTTATACCCTATGATTTTATTCCGTGAAAAGTTAATAGTTGCAATATTTAAGATATTGAAGTATATGAGTATGTCGAGATTTTGAGCTAAATTGCTATAAATTCCAGATTTCTATATGATTTATGAATCTATATGCTATCTTATATGCATATTGATGAGTTTTAACTTGAGATTGAATTATGGGTCATTAAGCCCTACTTGATACTTGCAATTTTATGAACTCTTGTGCTATAAGCACCCATAATTTGAGTATTCCCAAGATTATTGAGAAATGTTTTGACCTAATGGCCATAGAGCTTTGAAATCCACTTTGTTACATGAGATTACAGACTTGATTGTTGGGTTCTTATGAACCATGAGATTATTTTTGAAAGCGAATTTCCATGAGATGAGCGAGATAAACTAAAGGGAGTAGTATTTAGTACTGAGTTGGGTAAGTTACTACGGTTTCTTACCCCAGAACTACGTGACACCATAGGTTTGAGATTTTGGGCCTGAGGTCGAGATGATTGGGCCCGAGGCCGATATAAGTGATCACTGAGTTTAGGTTATACTCCTTGGAAAGAGTATGACGCCTCTCCCCAATGTGAGGTTTCTTTCTTAGGAGGACAAGACGTTGGACTCCATGTAGCTCGTATGGTTTATTTCGATTAACAGAACCTCCCTTGATATGTCATTTTTCCTAAGACTAAAGTATTTTTCATTGAGAGAGAATATTTTCCCTAAAGCTTTGAGATGAGATATTTTCCAAAATGAATGAATTACTTTTTGAGTATTTTCCAAAGAAGGAAGTAGTTTTCTCTACTAATACGAGTTGATCACCGGTTTTCTTAAACCAAAGTTATACGATTCCGAGTTCCAAGTGTTTGAGTTCAAAAGAGTTATAAATTCTTGAGCATTAAAGAAGTTTTAATCTCCATGAGATATATGCATGACTTGAAAGTATGGTTTAAAGCTTTCTTTAGTCTTTGAGTAATGAGAATAACAGAAGAATCCAGATTTTAAAGCTAAAGTATAATGACGTACGAGATTTGTGTTGCATGCTTCATTCTACATGATTTATAAGCTTTGCATCTTGCCTTATTCAAGCTATGTGAGTCGTTCCTAATTGCATGAATGATTGATTAAAGAGTATTGATATGGTTTTATGTAAATGCATACACCCCCATATACTCAGTACATTCTCAAGTGTTGATCCACATATACGTCTATGTGTTACATTATCTTATAATATAGGTTCAGGTGCTCAGTCTCAGCCTCATCAATGATTCCCGAGTACCTTTGTCTATATTTCTCTAGTGGTGAGTCCTTATGGTTCGAGGGCCTATCTTCAGATATTTCAGTACTTGAGTGTTTATGTTATTACTTTCAATTCAGTTTGAGTTAGTTGGGGACCTATCCCAACGGCTCTCTTATTTATGGAGTAGTAGAGGTGTTGTCAGACTTGTTATCAGTTTGTTGTTGTGTCAAGATTTCCAGTATTGTGGTCATTTGGACCAAGTATTATTTTTGTATTTCCTTTTATTTGATATGACAGTGCCAGTGTTTCATTGATTTCTTCTTGAAATGAGCTATTATATGTAGTGACAAGCTCAAAGGGTTAGCTTGGGGCTACTTGTAGCCTTAAGCACCATGTGACATCCCGGGGGATGATTTTGGGTCATTACAAACTTAGTATCAGAGCCTAAGGTTTTAAAGGAGTCTTATGGAGTCTGACAAGCAACGTTGAGTAGAGTCTTGATCATCGGTGTGTAGCACGCCACATCTATGAGCAAGAGGCTATAAGATGTTTTAGAAAAAATTTGTTTCTTTCTTTTAGATTCGGTCGTGCCTACAGTTGTCCCTCTCATCTAATAATTCATGCTCTTCTATTTCAGAAAATGCCTCTTCGAAGAGCGGATGCCCATAGATATGATAATGAGAAACCCCAGCCTGTTGATCCCTTGAATGAGATAGTGTCTTATGCTGAGTTCTACATGATTTATGAGCTTTACATCTTGCCTTATTCAAGCCATGTGAGTCATTCCTAATTGCATGTATGATTGATTAAAGAGTATTGCTATGCATGTATGATTGATTAAAGAGTATTGCTATGGTTTTATGTAAATGCATACACCCCCATATACTTAGTACATTCCCAAGTGTTGATCCACATATATGTCTATGTGCTACATTGTCTTATAATGTGGGTTCAGGTGCTCAGTCCCAGCCTCGTCAGCGATTCTCGAGTACCTTTGTCTATATTTCTCCAGTGGTGAGTCCTCATGGTTCGAGGGCCTATCTTTAGATATGTCAGTACTTGAGCATTTATGTTATTACTTTCAGTTCAGTTTGAGTCAGTTGGGGACCTGTCCCAACGGCTCTTTTGTTCATGGAGTAGTAGAGGCGTTGTCAGACTAGTTATCAGATTGTTGTTGTGTCGAGATTTCCAGTATTGTGGTCGTTTGGACAGAGTATTATCTTTGTATTTCCTTTTATTTGATATGACAGTGCCAGTATTTCATTGATTTCTTCTTGAAATGAGTTATTATATGTAGTGACAGGATCAAAGGCTTAGCTTGGGGCTACTTGTACCTTTAAGCACCGTGTGACGTCCCAGGAGGTGATTTTGGGTTGTTACATAACGTTTCTCGCCCAAAGAACATTATGTACAAACCAAACCAAGCACAATGATTGCTTGTGCTTCTTTGAAAGTCCTTTACCTTTCAACGCTTCTATCAATTTTTTTTTTTGAAGCTTGGATCAACAATGGACACCAAGTCATCACGATCACTCGACTTGCTTTTTCCTTTTTTGGGTGTGCGGGGTGCTTTTTTTGGGTCAGAGTAGGTATAACTTGAGAAGGAGAAGGAGGATAATATTTTAGTTTGGTAACTATGACAATCTCCTTCCAACCAAAACAAACAGGCATACCACAGTAATTTATCCACACCTCATCCATCTTATCTTTGTTGTTTTACATAAACCTGCTCTTGAGAAGATCATATACCATTTCATCTAGAAACGAGCATTGTTGTCCTCCAGCAAATCAAGATATTGCCCAAAGCAGCTTTCCCTAAAATAAGAATCCAATTTTTGTTCTCGAAGTATTTTTTGAAGGCGTCGAAAGATTTTTCCATGACTGACTTAACCATGAGATCACCCATTAAATCTGTGGCACCATCACACTGCATTCTCATAGGATAATGATCAATGCTGAAGGTTTTGACCAACACTTCGGCGAAAGGGCTATTAGCATTTGGATCATCTCTTTTGAAAGATTCCTCCTCTCTGTGTTCATTATCTTCTGCTCCTGATTCAGATAACGCTTGTAAAGCAAGCTCATAGAGTGATGGATGTAGCCGAGCTTCTGTAATTGTTTCTTTACTTGGACTTGATTCAATTTCTTTTCTTTTAGGAGCCATAGTATCTTAAATTAACAGGAACATAACATAGATTATAGTTGATTAATGTATAACAGTAATATAACAGTTCCAACAGACAACTAATCTGTTGCACCAGGTATGTTATCTGTTGCATCATATAACCAACCTATTGCAATGGATGAGTAATCCGTGGAAACCATATAGATCACTAATCCATTGCACTGGTATTTTATCTGATACAACATATAACCGACCCATTGCAACGGATGAGTAACCCATGGAAACCATAAAAACAGATTACTAATTTGTTGTGCCTGGTATTTTATCTGATGCAACATATAACCGACCCATTGCAACGGATGAGTAATCCGTTGGAAACCATAAAAACAAATCACTAATCTATTGCACCAGGTATGTTATCTATTGCAACATATAACCGACCTGTTACAACAGATGAGTAAACCGTTAGAAAGATAAAATCGGATCACTAATCTGTTGCACCAGGTAGTTTATCGGTTGCAACATATAACCAACCTATTGCAACGGATGAGTAATCCGTTGGAAACCATAAAAACAGATCACTAATCTGTTGCACCAGGTATTTTATCTGTTGTAACATATAATCGACCTGTTGGAATGGATGAGTAAACTGTTGGAAAGAATAAAAACAATCAATAATCTGTTGTAAAATAAAGAGTAAACCGTTTGAAAGAATAAAAATAGAACACTGATCAGTTATCTGTTGGATTAATATTGTTTAGATTTCTTCCAAACAGAAGAGTCGTCTATCGCAACAGGTGAATGATCTGTTAGATTGTTCACCTGTTGCATCAGATTGTCATAGTTGCATCAGATTTCCATCTGTTGCATCAGATGTTTCATCTGCTACATCAGATGTTTCATCTGTTGCAATACCATTTTTACCAAGACAAACAACAAATCAACCCAGCAACACCAACACATCACACACACATACTAAGAACATCAACTGTGGCCAAAAATCACCAACAAATTTGAATTAACAGTACGATAAAAAGAAGAAAAAATACCAGAAATTAGGATTTTATTCAGTCCACATTTCAATACTAGAAGAGTAGTTCACTTAAGTTCCTCTGTTTTTTCATAATTTTTTACCTGTTAAAAAGGAAATGCGACAACGAAGAACGCGAAGTTGTTGTCTCCGGAGAAGTCTTCACGTCGATTGGCGGTTGAAAGTCGAAAAGAAACTCGCCCGACTATTTATCGTCAGAGGTTGAAGGGAGGAATTTTACAGAACTATTGGTTGGGAAAGAGTTGAGAGAAGTTGTCGAGAGAAAGAGTGTTTGATTTGGATTGAAGAGGGGTGTGGGTTGGGTTGATTTGTATTTTTCAAAAGATTAAAAAGTTTTAAAAATATTAATCAAGTCCACAATTAACTTAATCAAGTTTTCTAATGATGTTTGACCTTTTAAGTTGGTCAATGTCACCAATCCTTCATTCAAGACTTAAATGACACCTTTCCTTCAATTTTCTCAAGTAACTACACAAAAAGTATTTCTTTTGTTTTAAAAAGAATGACTTGTTTTGATTTGACTCGAAATTTAAGAAAATAAAGAAGACTTTTGAATCATGTAATTTTAAACTAAAGTTATGTCAATTATATTAAAATGTTCTTAAAACTTGTGATCTTAAATATGCCACATGAAAAGTTGAAACTGAAGTGTTGTAGAAAAAGGAAAAAATCATTTGTTTTGAAACTAACTAAAAATAAAAGTAGTTCATTCGTTTTAACACCCATGAAGTTTTAAGTAAGAGTTGATCCTTAAATAACTCAATATTTAATTAAATGTACTATTTTGCCTACTTATGATAATAGTATCATAATAGTATTATTGCAGATAATATTATATCAATTTAAAAGAAATATAACATAAAATACCTATGTTTACAAAAAAATTTAAGGATTCACCTGTCCCATATTTTATGTATAAATTCGCTATGTATAGTTACTATACATAAAGATAAATAAAAGATAAAAAAAAAATTGTTTGATATTATACAAAAAAGGGCCAAAAATAATTCTGCATTATCCAAAAATGAAGTAAAAATATCCCCCGTTAATTTTTTGACTAAAAAATATCCCTCTTTCTAACGAAAATACACAAAACAACGAAAATACACCAAACATGCCATGTAGACATAAAAGGCCGCATGACCAATCAACATCAGCATCCACATAGAAAATCACCCCATTTAATCCGTTGTTGTTGTTAGTTTCCATGTTCATACTAATAATATTGTTTTGCTTGCTGTAGTTTAATTGCTTTTCCTGCTACCAGCAATGAATTTGCTTTCTTTCTTTGGATTGGCAATGGGGGATTCGAAATAGGCGAAAAAATTGAGGAGGGTTGTTCTTCATTAAATCATACTTAATAAAATATTCACAATGTTTAGGTCTGCTGATGATAAGAAAGACAAGAAATGATGGTTGTGCTTAATCTCCGGTGTTTGCTTGATTTACATCTTTAATATTCTTGTTGGGAGCATGATCATCGTTGCCGCCTCCTCCTCTTCCTCCGCCTTCCTCTTTTTCTTCTTCTTTATTTTTTTTCGAGCATCAATTTCTCGAGTTTAATATATAGGATCCAATTCATCCAATTTCTCAAACCTACGAAGCTTGTATAGAAGGTGTTGTGCTCCTATTAGCAATACAACACAATGAACATAAGTTTCACTCATTTTCAAGAGAAATTCAATTGCACCTATAAACAAATCTTTTTTTTTTTAAACAAATATAGTAAGAATTTGTACTACTCAAATGTCTGACAAAAATTGATTTGAAGATGGATCGGTGTCGGATTTTAAATGGATAAAAAATGGGCTAATAGTTAGTGTATTAATGTCACGATCCAAAACGGGGTCCTGACCGTGACGGGGATCCTTAACCATGAAGGCCCAAGAGCCCTTCTAACTTGCAATCATATACACCATTTATTTACAAAGAGGAACTGCGGAAATACAAAATAAAACGGAATCATGGTCGATATCATAATTCAATTGAACAATCTGGAATGGAAAACATAAACCTCTAAACAACGTCTAACATCAGTCTGCGAAATCTCTAACAACTGAAAATGACATTTGTCTAAAATCTCGGATAAGCCCGCAATCGGGCCATGAATCAAAATGAAATAACAATAATAAGTTCTAATACAGGCCTTTCGAAATAAGGGAGGCTTACCAATTACAACTTCCGACGCACTCAAACCTATTGCTGAACTGGACCCCGAGCCTGTGCCTTAGATCCTGAGATGGAAGGGAGGTCAATACAGATATACTGGTATGCAGAGTAATCCAAAATAATGTACTTTTATATACAACACAGGTGAGAGCATTTCATAAAAATGTTAAGCAAGAAATAATTTTAAACACATGGACAACTTAAAATAATCATTCAATGCAAATCTGTAGATGTAAAACCATTCTTTATTTTTTTACTTCTGAGGTAAGTGGTACACCTTACATATCTGAAAGTTTTCCATGGAAAATATTGGATCCGGCATTAACTCGACGGCCAAGCCCCCAACCCAAGTTTGCCGCAAGGGTTGAAGCATCTGAATCTGATACGCCCCAGGACACTAGGCCAGCGTATAATAATATATTCGTATCGGCAAAACACAGTTTCGGGCAATGAATCATATGACTCGTGCCTTCTTCGAGTAACCACCTAACTCTCTTAGTGCCCAGTTTTTAACCCATTCTAAACATGCATCTTTTTGAATTCAAAATCTGAAATCTAAAATAAAATCTGTATCCTGTTCTGAGTTTTATCATCACTTTATCTGATTTGGTATCGTCATACCAAGACTTGCAAGTCATAATTCTGAGCTATACTTTACAGCTTTCTCTTTCAAAATACAAAGGTTAGACCACCATACTTCAAACAATTTCGAAAGATTCATTCTTCCAAAACATTTATCAAATTACGCAAAGGTCATTCTTTTCAATCATTTTAACAAACATGTGGTGGTCATGAGTTTCAACAACCCATGAAATTTTTTTCAGCACTTACCAACATGTAAAACCCTCTCTCTTCAATTCAAAAATCATAATCAAGTCATAAATAAAGTCAAGGCTTTCATATTGAATTATATTTCCAATATCACATTTCGAACACATCATATCGTACGAAGTTAAGAGACTTGTAAATAAGAGAGGGATTTCAAATAGTTCATGCTCTCAATTCATAATTCAAACTCATCAAACTCATACATATATCTACTTAAACATGGTTATAAATCAGATTTGGGGGAAAGGCCTCAAGACCAAATTAATATCATCAAAAACTTTAAAAGCATGAATCTAATTATAAATCCAAAACCCCCTTTTTGTAAATTCATAATGTCTAAACCTTTAACATGATTAATAAGAATTTACCATGCCCATGTAAATTTAGGAAAACTCCACATAGCTTATATTACAAGGTTTGAAGAGTAGAACTCGAATCTTTATTTGTTCTTTAGAAATCTTGGACTTCCAAGATTGATTCTTGATCTTGAAAGAAAGCCTAGTTTCCATTTTACTCTTGAGAGAGGAGAGGAATTGAGATATTAAAACTGATAAAAGAAATAGATTATAGAGTATTTTGGATGATTTAAATCATGTGGAAGAAGTTTGGGATGACGAAAAATACCAAAATACCCCAAGTAAATCAAAAACGCCGCAGCAGTCCCTTGGTTTGACAATCTGACATGCTGAAGTAAATTGGGTATAACTTTTTACTCTGATGTTGGATTTTGACGAAATTAATTGCATTGGAAAGAGGACTCAAATACCTTTCATTTGATATATAGAAGGTCACCCATTTCATTATATAACAGAAGTTATGCTTGACGAAAGTTGACCTAAGTTGAAGTGTCTACTAAAACGTACTCAATGGAATTGTTTTCAACTCGTCTTTGAGTTAGGGGATTTTTGTGACCTCAATTTGTATCCAAAGGTATTCCCACATTGTAGGATTTATCATCACACATATATTAACAAAGAATCATCTAGTTCGAGTCAATACGTGTAGGAACGACACTTCGATCTCTAGTCCGAAAAAAATGCGGGGTGTTACATTATCTCCCCTTTGGGATCATTCATCCCCGAATGATGGGTAGAGACCTTTTGAAGCTCTAAGAGTGTAGAATAAAGAACGCAGTCTCACATTGAACATTTTCCCTCGATAAAATATGCAAAGGAATCAAACAAGCTTCATGATAACCCCTAGCGAAACGTGAAAGGACGGAACATGAGGCAATGAGACTTTACATAGGGATGATCTTGCACATAAGTTCTATGAATCATCATCAGCACCACACATGGTAGGGGTTTATTTGATGATCATAGACCATGTTAAGATTGGTACAATACATGAGATAAGATTCTCGTGGGGCATACGAATATGAACATTCTCCATCTTACAAGATACAATGAAAATACTTAAACTTGTAGACACTATTTGTCTACGCCCCAAACAATAAATTACATACTTCACACTTTTCAACTTACAAATCCC
>NC_061117.1:212954279-212957280 GCF_002878395.1 Capsicum annuum | reverse complement strand
CATCTGCATTATTTTTTTCAGAGAGACAACAGATGAAATTACATTATCGGATACACTTTTATATTTGCAATTGATTCAGATTTTGCATCTTTTAAGATAATTTCATCGTCCAGATTTGTTAGAAGTTACTTTCTACCCTATATCTCTTCTTCAATTAGCTCTCAAATGATATAGTCTTCCATCAACCACCCATTTTCCCTCGAAGACATTCTCCTACCGCACCTTCTGGTATATAATCATCACCCCGAGCGAGCAACCCAACCATATAAATTTGGGCCAGGAAAATTTCTATTGGTTTTCCGTTTTTGTTTGATGCAGTACGAGGCTTCGAAGGTGTTCTCAGAGTCCAATGCACTCTTAAAGTTAATTCCAATCGCTATTGGTTCTCTGCAGTGACGATAAATATTGATCCCTTCTCAAAACTTGATATGCATAAACACGAGCAACAACTGTCAGTAATTCGTAATAGGGTATCTGCACCATCTTCATGAGGTCCTCAGCCTTATAAATAAACCTATCAAACTTAATGGTACAATGCAGGATCTTGTTTGAATGATCAATGCCTAATCGGTTAAAAACTGCATTCACAAAAATATTATACTTTATGTGTGTTGTCCCGATGACCTTATCAGTAATACATACTTAACTCCCTCACATATGATAGTGGATACATCTACATGCACCTTATTCTTCCTAGTCATCTATGGATTAAATTGAATAAACAGAGGACTAGCTAGTTCCAACAGATAACACATCTGTTTATATTGTCAAACAATTGGAGACATCTATTATGACAAATGATCAACTTGTTGTAACATATAACGTATCTGTTAGAGAAATCAAACAGATATATATATCTGTTGCAAAATATTTCCAGTATGTTGTAAGTTATCTAACAGAAAGAATATATTTTGCAACAAATTACCCATCTGTTAGATTTATTTTAAAGCAATTTTCTTTTTGTTCCGAGATATAATAATTTATAAATAGGTCCCTCCTTACAAATATGGATGATCTAGATTCGTACAAGAATATTCATATCGAGTCCTTGCGTGAACTTCAAAGGCAGTTTGATAAACTCTAGAGAGATTTGGCTGACTTCGGAGCAAGGTTGTCAGAAGAAAAATATCTGATTGACAATAATAATAATAGTAGTAATAATAATTAGGTAATGCTTTTTATTTTAGTGCATGTATTTTCCTCCTTTTGTATATTGGATCTACCCACGGGATTCAAAATTCTATGTTTCATTTCATTTGGTGGTCGACTTTGAATTTTTAATTCTTATTTAGTATTTAATAATCATTCTGTTTATTTCTTGTTCTCAACATGTCGACGGTTGGTGGTAGGGATTGAGCAATTTGTGTCAATAGAGGCTAACCTGCTGTGACAGATCAATCATATGTTGCACCAGGCGGTTATTAATAAAAAAGGGTTATTGTTGTTATTGAGAGGGTGAAAAAGACATGACTTCCCGATTATTCAATATGAAAAATATTTTGTAAATAAATAATAAGAAAATAAATGATAAAAATAATTTATAACCATAAAAGAACGATTATTTAATTTTAATAACGGATCGTGACTTTGACCATTTTTATTTTTGAATTTATTTTTTTAAATTATTTATTATATAAGAAAAAAAATCACAATATTGGATTAATTAACTTATATGATGATGATTGTTAAGAAAAATAAGGTGATCAATCATGACTTTTTGTCTAAAACAAAAACACATACATTCATCAGTGTTGTTCATGCATCAAATTTCTCATCTGTTGCGACTGATGTATCAGCTGTTAGAAGAAATCAAAAAAGATATTAATATAGAATGTCTATTTGTTTCTACAGATGGTATATCTGTTGCAACTGATGGTTTATCAGATTCAATAGATATACAATATGTTGTCAGAAAATAAAAATGGTTATTATTTTATTAAAGAATTTGGAAAGGTGTTTTTTTTTTAATTTATAAAATAAAAAAGTTATCAAATTTGGATTAATGATATGATGATAGTTTTTTAAAAAAAAAGTATATTATACGTTGCAACAAATATATATTATCTGATGCAACAAGTTCACTGTTGTTGCAACAGATGATATATCTGTTGTCACAGATGATTTATCTGATGCAACCGATATCGAATCTGTTGTCACAACTCAATAAAAACGCTTCTTGGAAAGAACTAATTAATAATAATAATCTGAAAAGTCACGACTTATCACAATATTTCTTAATTTAATTAAGTCATTACTTTTCACATTAATCAAAGATATAATTAATAAATGGAGGTGAATAGTTAAATTATATGTCGCAACAGATAGGTTATTTGATGCAACATACTTTATATTTATTGTAACAGATGATATATCTGCTGTCACAGATGTGTTATCTGATGCAACAGATATAGAATCTGTTGCCACAACTCAATAAAAATGGTTCTTCGAAAGAATTAATTAATAATAATAATCTGAAAAGTCATGACTTATCACAATATTTATTTTCTTAATTTAATAAAAAATGTAATTAATGAATGGAGGTGAATAGTCGCGCCTTTTTTCCTCTTATTCAAATTCAATCCTCTATAAATAGGTCCCTCCTTACTCAATCATTCATTCAACTACACTCTATTTATTTATTTCATCTCGTCTTTTATATTACACTCTAGAAGATTATGGCTGACCCAGTGTGGGACGTTGCTTTTCTGCAAGACGCCATGAATGAACTTTGAAATCAAGTTCGTGACCTGCAATGGAAACTGGGAGGAGTTAAAGAAAGAATGCTCCGCGAGATACGTAGGCTGAGGAGGGCCTTGCTACTTCCGGTTGAAGATTGGCCGGCATGCAATGATGATGATGATGATGATGATGATGATGATGATGATGATGATGATGATAATAATAATAATAATAATAATAATAATAATAATAATAATAATAATAATAATAATAATTATTAGATTATTATTTTTATTTTAGTCTATTATATGTATTTTTATTT
>NC_061117.1:212927113-212954179 GCF_002878395.1 Capsicum annuum | reverse complement strand
TATTATATGTATTTTTATTTATTTTTATTTAATAAAAAAATTATGTTTGATCTTTGACGTTTTAATCCATATTTAATTTTTATTCTGTCTATTATCTTCTCAACAAATATGTTGACGATTCAACGTAAAAAGGAATAATTTAGAATCCAGTAGCAATAGCAAGATTTATCTGTTGGGTTTGTGGCAGGGGCTGATGTGTTGTTCAAAACAGATTACTCATGTTGCAACGGATAAAAATTCTGATGCAACAGAGAAATAATTTGTTTCAACAGATGACTAGTTTGTTTCTTGTCTTTGACGTTTTAATTCGTACTCCCTCCATCTTAAATTACCTGTCCCAAATTGAGATGCCACATTGATTAAAAAAAGTAATTAATAACATGTCTAGTTTATCATAACCCACTGATCAGTTGGTGGGATAGTAGATGTGTTTGAAATAACCATTGTTTGTTATTCAATCGAAATTTCATAAGAGAAGAAAGCTTTTAACGTCGATTGGCGTATAGTCCCCCTATTAAATGATGTTTCCATTTTAATTTGAAGAAAAAGTGATTGATGCAAAGGGTAAAACATGGAATTTTTTTTTTAATCTTTTCTTGATTAATGAAAAAGACAAGTAAAATGAAAAATCGAATTAGGAAATTTGGGACGGGTAATTGGACGTAAGGAATAATTTTGAATCCAGCAGCAATAGCAAGAGTTGAAACATATTGGTTATCTGTTGGGTTTGTGGCAGAGGCTGATTGTGTTATTCCAAACAAATTAATCATTCGTTGCAACAGATAATTAGTCTGGTGCAACAGATAAACATCCCGATGCAACAGATAATATGTTTGATGCAACAGATAATACGTCCGATGCAACAGATAAATCTTCTGATGCAACAAATAAACAGTCTGATGCAACAGATAAATCTTCTAATGCAACAAATTACTCATCTGATGCACCAGATGATTGATTTGTTTAAATTGTAGGCACTTATGCTGGGTTCATGATCGGGGTTCTATCCATTGTTAGAAAAACAGAAGAGTACCCAGATGACAAATACGGATAAAAATTATAATATTACTTACCAACGTCACCTATGAAGTAATGCCAAAGTGGAAAGTGATGTAGTAAACTAAATTTGACCTAAGAAATTGGTCAGATAGCAGCAGTAGCGATGTACCAACAACAACAAATGATCGACAAAAAGAAGATGAAGATGATAATGAAGTAGAAGATGATGAATAAAGCATTAGAAACAATGAACAACAAAAATCGCTAAGAAAGAGAAAACAACAATGGATGAGAAGAGAGAGAAAGACGTCTTTTTTTCCTCCATTTCCCATTATTTTAGATAAACATTGGGATCAAAATGTAAATTTAAAAACTTGTGGGTTATTTTTAAACTTTCTCAACTTTCTTAATCCATAATAAAGTAATTGTTACTTCCAACTAATAATTAAGACTTGTGTCACCTACACCTTATTTTAAAACTCTTTTGTCATCTGGGGCCAAAACCCTAGTTACTTGGTTGCATAATTGTTTTCAAATGTCAACATGGAAAATACAAGTGTTTAATTACCACGCTGTGTATGATGCTACTACTATTTTTAGTTTGAGGCCGTGCAGCTTCTAGAGTTATACTATTTTAGTTTGAGGTCCTGCAGCTTCTAGAGTGTTATATAATTAATACTTATCCAATTTGATATTTTGTACGGAGGAAATATTTTTGAGAAAATAAGTATTTTTTGAATTTATCTTTTAAAATTTTAAAAGATATTATTTTTAAAATATTTATATAAATATGAAAGGTGAGAAGGAGGAAGAGACAATCCATGTATAATGAAAAAAAGGGGGGGAAGACACAATCCATGTATAATACCATTTGCCAAATCTTTTATCCTAATTTTACCGAGAAAGTCATTTTTCTCATTCTATACAACGTACATAATTTTTTTTTTAATATGATAAAATAATATTTCAAGTATTACAATTATCCTTTATTTTCTTACCTCTTCCTAGGATGTTGAGAATAGGTTTGGATCGATATTGACAAAGCATTCTACTATTGAATTAAGTGGCTATGTTTGAAATCCGAGTTGATAAATAGAAACTTACGGATAAAAATGGGCTTATGCATATTATTGAGGAAAAACATGTCTAGCTCTCACATTACCGTTCTTAGAGTCTAAGCTTCTCATCTCCCTTTTGATTATTATCTTTGGTAGTTCTCTTTATTTTACTAGTCCATTATTGTTCTGTAATTTCTTTGTTAGCTTCATTTTGTGATTGAAAATTTGGGTTTACTGATTATAATAACTGAGTGTTCTATTGTGAAATTGCAGTTATTAAGTAGGAGCTATATCGTTTTGCTTCCCCAATCACTTAAACTAACAATTTTAAAATTAAAAGTGAAATGTGCTTTATCATCCAAGTAATTCTCTTTTATCTTATTAGAATTTTACCAAATTTAATATACAAACATATTTAATGAACTTTTTTATATATAAATATACTTTAGCCAAAAGCTACTGAATTTAAATGAACCCATATCTGGACTTCTACTACCGCCCCTGAAGTCCCCACCTATCCTTCAAAGGCAATATATACACATACATAACTCATTATATTCCTTAGGGAAAACAAAGTAATGGAGGTTTCTTATTACTACTACCTATTAGTTTCACTTTTTATTGCAATAACTTTAGTTATATATGCATGGAAGTTGTTGAATTGGGCATGGTTTAAGCCAAGGAAATTAGACAAGTGCCTCAGACAACAAGGTCTTAAAGGAAACTCTTACAAATTAATATTTGGAGACCTCAAAGAGTTGTCCAAAAGCGTTGAAAATGCTAAGTCCAAACCATTGAATGTCTCTGATGATGACATATCTCCTAAAGTTCTCCCTTATTTTATTGAAACAATCAAGAAATATGGTAAGATTTCCTTATTTTTTTTTGGTCTCCCATATGGTTTTGTGTTCCTTTTTTGCTATCAATTAATTCAAATTTGGATCGAGAAGTGTTTGGGATAAAGGGCAAAGATGACTTCATTTTTAGTTTTGAATTCAAGACTTCAATTAAGAATGGACTGGTAGCTGGTCTTTCGCTAAATAGCTCATATCTAACAAGATTTTTTGATAATTCATCATAGAATAAAGCGTGCGATTATTTTTATTTTTTACTTTCTTTGTCTTAGTTTATATGATACTTTTTGTTCGTATTCAGTTTGACTAATCTTTATAGCTAAACTAGATTAGATTTTAAAATTAAAATTTGAATTAGATTTTAAAATTAAAATTTGATATTTAAGAACTATTGGAAAAATACTGTTGATTTTCTTAAAGCTATTTTTTTTAAAAGGAGCTCTCGTTGTTTCCCTCATTAACTCGAACTCACAACCTCAGGGCTGGAAGTTGAGGTTGCGATTATTTTCATATCAATCTACAAAAAATATATTTAAAAATATTAGTCAAATTTTACATAATTTGAACTTTTAGAAGCGAAAAATGCCACATAAAAGAAACATGGGGAACATATTTAGCGGCAAAAATTATCTGTCATTGCTTCATGTTTTCGTGTAGTGTGCATACTTACCAATCCGCCACAATTCATTAGTGGTGGAGCCAGAAATTTCATCAAGTGTATCAGATTTAATCTATACGTATGAAAAATAATATTCGACCTATAATATACTTCATATAAGTTTCTATATACATTGTATAACTTTTCGACTAAAGATGTTCGACTACCAGGGGCGGACCCACGTGGTATCCAGGGGGTTCACCCGAACCCCCTCGGCAAAAAATTATGTTATATATATAACGTAGAAAATCTATATTTATGTATATATATTAATTTTGAACCATTTAAAAACATGGTTGTTGGATAGCCCAATGGTTCTATGTATCTGTTCACACATTTATATTTTTTTGAACCCAAAATAAATTCTTGGATCCGCCACTGTCGACTACCACCCTTTCCTTTCTCGTGGTGTGAGTTAAGAATTCATGAAATTTATCCAATATTTTACAGGTAAAAACTGTTTTATATGGGCTGGACCAAAGCCTATGGTATGTGTAAGGGAGCCTGAGGCAATAAAGGAAGTGTTAACAAAATATAGCGTCTATCAAAAGGTAGAATTAACTCCCCCAACCAAGTTACTGGCACATGGAATTATAAGCTACAATGAGGATAAATGGGCAAAGCACAGAAAAATCCTCAATCCTGCTTTCCATATGGAGAAGTTAAAGGTATTCTTCGTACATACTCCCCCACCCCCGAAAATAAAAAAGAAAATAATGAAGATATTATTTGAGTAATTATAATGTCTCACAGTTAATAGTAAGGTTTTAGATGAAATAATGACACGGTTTAGATGAAGTTGGGTGAAGTACCATAATGTCTCAGTTCAGTTCTCAATACAGACAAATATTAGGTGATTTCTTTCCATGTGTTCTAGCTTTGGTGGACAGTGTTACCTGGTACCTGTTGCTGGTGGGAGGTGACAGGTATCCTGTAGAATTAATTGAGCTGAACGCAAGCTGCCATAGATACCACGATTACTAAAAAAAGAAAAAAATGATAGAATAGGGAGGACTTGGATTCACATTTTGTCTCTGTTCAAAAGCAATAAGATATTCTCATGCAAGGGTGGAGCTAGAGTGTTTTCAAGTTCCCTTTCGTTGAAAATTACACTATGTTCTTTTATGGGTCAAAATTTGAAAATCACACTTTATATATAATGTCAAACTTATTTTTAAGTATATGTGTTGACTGTTGAGTCCCTCGACTTCTTGGTATGTTCAATTTTTTAATATTTTGATTCTTCTTAGTGAAAATTTTGCTCTGCCACTAGAAATACCCAGGTGTTTGGCGAACGAGGAAAAAAATCCAGTCTTGCACAGGATGTGATGAAAATATAACTGAAGTATTAACAATTTAAGGTTTAAATAGCAACTTATTTCCACTTTTTTTATTATCAGAAATTCAAGTTATCTGTTGAAGTGGGTCAAAGTCCTACATTGGTTGGCGAATAGATTGACAATTTGCTTATATGGACTTGGGTAATTCTCCCCCTTATGAGCTAGCTTTTGAGATTGTGTTAGACCCAGGTGCCCTATCTTTACATGCTATCAGAGCCCAGTCCATCCCAGTTTGGCTTCTGATCCACGTGTCAGTTGGGCCTTGGACGTGAAGGGGGTGTTGAAGTGGGTGGAAGTCCCACATTGGTTGGGGAATGGACTAACAATTTGCTTATATGGACCTAGTCAATCATTCTCTCATGAGCTAACATTTGAAATTGAGTTAGGCCCAACTGTCATCTTTTCATTTTTCTATTTTTCTTCCTCTCTAGCTCACGAATATAACATACAAGATGCAGTTGGCTTGCACTAATTATGAGTGGTTTATAAATGTGTAGAATATGCTTCCTGTATTTCATTTGAGCTGCAGTGAGATGGTGAGCCAATGGAAGGAGGCTGTCACAGCGAAAGGATCGTGTGAACTCGATATATGGCCTTACCTTGAGAGATTGACTAGCAATGTAATTTCTCGCACAGCCTTTGGAAGCAACTATGAAGAAGGTCGAAAGATATTTGAGCTTCAAAAAGAACAAGCTGAGCATGTCACTGAAGTTTCTCGCACCTTATATATTCCAGGATGGAGGTAATAAAATGTCGTTTCCTGAGTTTAAATTATGTACTATGAATTTGTCGCTTATCTATTGCTAAATGGTTCCTAGCTAATGTTTTCTTTTTATAGCTAATCCATCGTTAAACAGGATTAGCGACAAAAATTTACTGTTTAGTGACATAAGTTGTCTGTTGCTAAATTTCTGTTTTTTTTTTTTTTGTAGTGCCTGCAATACCAAGTTAACATAAATTGATGGAGTAAAAATTAGTTATGTAGTTGAACCGTTTGTTCTATTCGTTCAAGTTTTGCTTCTCTAGAGAAAATGAGATGCTAAAAATGGAAATTGTTCGCAACACATATTGAAAGGGGTACTAATCAAGTATGAATATAACTTAAACCCTTGTTTACCATGTCTATGTCCAAATAGTATCAGGAAAAGAAATTGAAAAGCGGAGCCACCTTATGCCAAGTTCAAATAGTCGAATGACACCCTTTCGCCAGAAACTTACAATGTTTAGCTAAATCATAAGATCAAAAGTTTATTATTATGTATATATAGACTATATGTTGACTCTTCTTATTTCTACATGTCTTTTTTTTTTATAATATGACACTCTTTAGTTCTGATTCCGCCACTGTATACATGTTTTTGATCGTTAACTGAGTGTAGGTTTCTGCCCACTAAGAGAAACAGAAGGATGAAAGAGATTGAGAAAGAAGTTCAAGCAATGATAAGGGGAATCATCGATAAAAGAGTGAAGGCAATGAAAGCAGGGGAGGCCAATGCCGACGACTTATTAGGCATATTGTTGGAATCCAACTTTAAAGAAATTGAACAACATGGTAACAACGATTTTGGCATGACTAAGCGAGATGTCATCGAGGAGTGTAAAGTGTTCTATATTGCTGGGCAAGAGACCACCTCTGTATTGCTTGTATGGACTATAATTTTGTTGAGCAGGCATCCAGACTGGCAAGCTCGCGCTAGAGAAGAGGTTTTGCAAGTCTTTGGTGATGGCACGCTCAAATTTGATGGATTAAACCGCTTAAAAATGGTAAGTGAATATCAACATTTTATCTTACTTTTCGATTTCCATATCACCGTGATATATGGTGCTACTTTATTTTAAAGCTTAGGTTTTTAGCATTTAAGTCATCGTAGGATTTAATGTGTGAATATATTATGTGCGGAAAAATATTTGATTCAGTTGAACCCATTTAATATAGGCTTGGCCAACCTCTGGTTATATGTTCTTGATTTCTTTATTACTGTACTAATTCACTGGTAAACTCTTTTTAATCATAGGTGACAATGATTTTGCACGAGTCGTTAAGGCTATATCCACCTGCTGAAGCACTTACACGAAGGGTTACAACTAAAACCAAGCTAGGGGAACTAATTTTACAAGAAGGAGTGATGCTGACTTTGCCAATACTTTTAGTGCATCATGACAAGGAAATATGGGGCGAAGATGCATTGGAGTTCAAGCCAGAGCGATTCAGTGAAGGTGTTTCAAAGGCAACAAAGGGCCAAATGACGTTTTTCCCATTTGGTGGGGGCCCTAGGATATGCATTGGACTGAACTTCGCGATGATAGAAGCCAAGATGGCTTTGGCTATGATTCTGCAGCGCTTCTCATTTGAGCTATCTCCTTCATATACACACTCTCCGCAGTCTGTAATAACTATGCAACCCCAGTATGGTGCTCCTCTTATATTGCACAGATTGTAATATTTTTCAGCTTTGGTCTCTACTTTCGTTCAATAATAGGCTAGATTAATCGGTTACATGTAGTCTGTTTATGTGGAACGATTGATGTTGGTGAATTTTCTTAACCAGGCTTTGTCTGATGTTCCTTATAGTCAATGCTGAATAATATTTCAGAATATTGGATGCTTTCTCATGGCCCAGTGCTAACTCTACCTTTAATAATTACAGTGATCTGAGTAAAATTTTGTGATTGCCACCATTATACTTTTACTATGCTATAAGGGTCAATTAATTGTTACAATGATAGGTGATTCTTACAGATTGAGCTTCAAAAGGAACAAGCTGAGCATCTCATAGAAGTTTTTCGCGCCTTAAATATTCCGGGATGGAGGTACGATTCTTATATAATTGATTCTCAATATAAATATAGGGTCAGTCAAAAATTATTGAGTTTTAGTCAAAAGTTCTTGAGTTTTCCGAGAACCATCACCCTACAATGCCGAGTTTACGTCGATAGAGTAAAAATTATTTGTGTGTGTATATAACTTAAGCCCTTCTTTTTAATATCTTAGTACATCTAAGATTAAACAAACTGATAATGGAGATTGAGAAAGAAGTTCAAACAACAATAGGGGTATTAATAGAAGAGTGAAGGCAATGAAAGCAGGGGTGGCCTATGTTACGAACCAAGTCCAGCGCAATGTGGGCTGACGAGCTATTGGACCGAGAACAAGCAACATGATTAGGTTAATTTGGGATCCAAGTTGAATTGTGGGCATAGAAGGGATAGTAGTCTGTCACTTGAGGTTATGCCAAGGGGAAAGGACATGGCATGACCATTTTAAAAAAAAATAATTCATAATTGAAAAGATGGACATGCTGTAGCCAGTTGGCTAAAGTAATTCCCTTTTTAAGTAGGGTTGTGCAAAAATCAAATCGAACCGATAAAAATATTATTGGGTTATTGGTATTGGGTTATCGGATTAACGGTTTTTTATTGGTTTTATAAAAAATTTTATTGGATAAACGGTTTGGTATAGGTTTTAGCTTATTGGGTTATCGGTTAAACCGATAACCCAATAAGGATACACTAAGTTATTTTTTTATTCCTATTTATGTATATATTTAAATATCTCTCTCTTTATCTATCTATCTATCTATATATATATATAGATATGTGTATGTATATAGATTATATGCACTACTAATTTATAATTCAGTGATTCACAAAGTATTAACCTATTCAGGGCAATAAAGGCACAATATAAAGTTCGGTTACTATCGTAATAAAAAATTTGAAGCATTTATAGCTTCCAACAATTAGGATTCAATTTTTTTCCTAACTAATATTCAGTTCAAGTTTGAAGATTCTTGTAAACTAAAATGCATTGCGTAGCTTTTGGTGGTAATTAAGATTTCGTTTTTTTATGTTAGTTATTACTATTTCTATTTTATAAGTATTTTCTTATTGATTAAACCGAAAACCGAACCGTTAAGGACCAAAACCGATAAACCGAAACTGATAAGAAAATATCTTATTGGTTGGTTATTGGTTTTGCATATTTAAAAATCAAAAAGCGATAAACCGAATCAATAACACGTAAAACCGAACCGAACCGACCGATGCACACCCCTACTTTTTAGCCATTTGGCCCAATTGAGCACATGCAGTCTCTATACTCAATTGATACATTTTTATACCACATTGATACACTTTTATACTATATTGATATACTTTTTAAGAGAAAGGAAATTTTATGCAAGCACATGCAGTCCTTATATCCAATTGATACTCTTTTATACCACATTAATATACTTTTATACTGCATTGATATACTTGCAGTGTCTATATACTCAATTGATACTCTCTTATACTAGATTGATACATTTTTCAGAATGCATGTAGAAACTACATAAAGTCGTATAAAATATGTATCTAAATAATAATTGTAGTTAAAAATTGTATAGAATGTGTATATCTATTTTCTTTTTGATGTTTGACTTGTTTTATTTATAGTTCATCTTTTGGACTTGCAAAAATGTTGGGGGTTGGTTTTTGGATTTGGAGAATTGCAGTTGAACTGTTGAAGAAAGTTGGAGTTAGGTTTTTGATTTTGAGTTTGAGTTGCATTATCTGCTCCTCAAAATCCTATGTACTTATTTTGGTCAAATAAAGTTTCTTATAGTAAAACTTTCACATGATTTTTTTGATAGTCAATGTCATCATTTCATAGATATACATAATGCATGTTTCAACGTATAACAATTGTGGTTATGCGAATTTCAAAAAAGGAATAGATTTTTTTAAAAAATAGAAAAGCTGCAAAAAAAGGGTATAAAAATAGTGAAAAAAACACAAAAGAACAGTGATTATTTATAATAGAATGAAACATCAAATTTTTTTAAAAAAATAGAACATAAAAAAAAAAGCAGCAAAATTTAAAAAATAAAATGATCTAGTGTTTAAAAAAAAAAGGGAAAAAAATGAGAAGTAACTAGCATGCAAAATTCACACTTTTTCTTTGCAAAAGGAAAAGTTGAATTGTGATGCTTAATGGCTATTTATTGGGTTTTTAAATTTAGATGCTAGTTTTGTGAAATTATTTTAGTTTTAGCTGTTATTTTTGTTCTTTTCCCTTATGCCAACTAGTAATAGTATTCGTGTGATGCGTGTATAGGAAAAACAATATTTTCATATTGAGTTTATAAATAAACTAATTAAATTAAATTAAACTATGATTGTGATTTTATTTGTTTGAACATATAGATCATATTGAGTTGACGAATATGTAACAACAATCTTAATTTCAAATGCAATATAATGTACTCTACTGACCAATAACAAAAACTTCACAAAACCAAAGGAGACAAATTATATAAATACAATCATCAAAAAAAATTCAAAGATTTCGATTAAAAAGCAAGAGAAAATTGGATAATCTATGAAATTAAATTATTCTATATTAGCTTAATCTTTATGAGAAAATTTACTAAAACATGCATAATTTGTAGATTTTCAAAATAGCTTTCATAATAACATAATGATTCTACACTCATGCTTTAAAACATAGACTTCATAAACAATGTAAAAGAAAGTATTTCGCAGTACTGAGAAATTGTAATTTTTGAAAGGTTCAAAAATACTTTTGAACTATCTAAAATAGCTCAAAAATGTCCCTCGTTAGATTTTTGGCTCAAAAATACCCCTCTGTTAAATATTTGACTCAAAAATACCCCTCCCTCTAACAGAATTTGGAAAAGGATTAATACCCCTGAACTATCTGAAATGGCTTAAAAATACCCCTTTTTAAATATTTGGTTCAAAAATACCCCTCTCTTTAACGAAATTTTCCCAAGCATGCCACCTATATAAAAAAAAATACGTGACTATGCCACATTACCATCCACATGTAAAATGTTAGTATTTTTTAGTTATATGATATTCTTTTCTTCTTTATTTTTATTTTTTTTGCAAAGCAATGAAACGAAAAAACCCAAAAAACCAATCTTTTGCTAATTCCTTCATTAGTGTTTTAAAAGTTCTAGATTTCACCTTTTCATTAGTGTTTTAAAAGTTCTAAATTTCATCTTGTTATTGTCATTTGAGATGAAGGACAGTTTGATCTTGATCTTGATCTGATGTTAACTCGAAGGAGGAGCTAGAATTTTAACTTTTAAGCTACCAAATGTTGATGTACTAATAATTGAGTTGAATTTACTACATGCAAATTCTTTTTTAAAATAAATGAATTCCTTTTAACACTTGTTTAATCATTCGAAATGAATTCATTTTTCTAAATTCAGTTTTGATGAATAATCTTATTATTTTTAAAACAAGTTTGAAAAGAAGTAAAATGATACTTAATTTGATAAATTATTATTTAATTATGTCATTCATTAACTTTTTGAAGATGTGTGCCACATTCAAAGATTCATTAATTTTAGATTAGAGGAGGTATTTATTAAATCATTTTAACATAAGCATTTTGATTAAAAGCTAGCAAAGCCAAACACATCTTTTGAGTAACTTATTTGAAGTTTAGTTTGAAATTTGTTACTTTTACGAGTAAATCTTAATTTTAACTTTTATACTGGCCTAATAATTAATGGGTTTATCAGTTTAATAAAACTTTTTTGTTGGGTTTCACACTTTTAAACCTATTAACAGGAAAAAACTTATTTTTTAGATGATCAAAGGAATTTGATAATAGCGATGCTACATTTAATGAAATTTATGTAACCACCATTTGTCTACCTTGATTAAAAATAAAAAAGTCGTGTAAATTTGGTCCGTTTCACTGACGTTTTTAAATAAAAATAAAAATAAAAATAAAGAAGAAAGGAATGTCATATACTTTAAAAATACTAACATTTTACATGTGGATGGTAATGTGGCATAGTCACGTAGTTTTTTTTTTATCTAAGTGGCATGCTTGGTGGAATTTCGTTAAGGGGAGGGGTATTTTTGAGCCAAATATTTAATAGGGGTATTTTTGAGTCATTTCAGATAGTTCAAGAGTATTTTTTATCTTTTTTCAAACTCCATTAGAGGGAGGGGTATTTTTGAGTCAAATATTTAACGGAGAGGTATTTTGAGCCAAAAATCTAACGAGGGACATTTTTGAGCTATTTCAGATAATTCAGGAGTATTTTTGAGCCTTTTCCGTATAAATATTGTTTTCAAGAATTTTCGCATAACAAATAGTTGGATCAGCAGAGGCAGAGCCACAATTTCAACTAAGGAGATTTAATATTTGAATAAAACCTAGCCGAAGGGGGTTAACACCTACTATAGATACATAAAAATAATTTTAATTATGTATAAGTAGTATATTTTTCGTCGAAAGAGGTTCGAATGAACCCCTATCAAAGGGCTGGCTCCACCCCCCGTTTGGATGGAAAAGAATTCCCCTATCTAGTTAAAATCTTAAGGCAAGTTGCCTTTTGTTGAACCCTAAGAGCGCCCCTGGATTGTAGTATTGTTTACTAACGTCACTCTACTATGTTTGTGTGTGTATATATATCTGTCTTTGTCAATTGACCAAAGATGTATAGTACAAGTGTTGTATGTGTGATGCTACTACGTACTATTCTTGACTATTCGTATTGACTACTTCTACAGCTAGTACTTATCCAAATTCCAATTTAATTTCTTTGACTATACGTATGTTCAGTAAGAAAGAAAATGTTTTCTCCACCTCAATTTGTTTAACTTACTTTAATTTTTTTATATGTTTCAGACAAAATAATCCTTTTCATTTTTAGTAATTTTTTAATTTCAACTTTGTAAATGACATATTTAAGACCACAAGATTAAAGAATATTTTGGTGCATTTAATATATCTATATATTTATATTAAAAATGTGAAGACCCTTAGAAAAGTGATTTGAACTTTTTGTCCTTCATTAAAAGACTCCGCAATAAATAAAACTATCATTTACAATTTTATTAAATTATTATTTAATTATTTTATGATATTTTAGGTGTCCTACTGAAAATTGGTTATTAAATACTATTAATTTTTAGTGACTAATTTATATTTGAGGAACTATATATTAATCTTTACAAAAAAAGACTTTTATGTAACTAAACATGAACCTAATTACTAACCAAATACTACTTTAGTAGTAGCTTCTTTACTGAATTTGTAAAATCCTTTTCAACAATAATTTAACAAAAATAGATAGGTTATTTTGGCAAGAATTTTACTTAAAATAGAAAATAAATTAAGTAAATTTTCTTTTTTAAAGTTAGCATCCAAGTATTCGTTTCTTTGCTTTTCTATTTAATTTGTATTTTCGTTGCACTTTAAATTTCTTTTATTAGGTTGTTCGTTACTTTTAAATGTTGTTTTAGTTGCCTAACTATGTGATTTTTACGTGTGATTTGTGGTATTTTGAGATTCTACCCTTAATTTTTGAGATTCTGTTATAATTTATGTTTGGTAGGTTGTGACCTTACCTGAAAGAATGCGGTAAGGATGAAAATTTCAATTCAAATTCAAAGCTTCACAAGAACACGGATAATTGAGGTATAACTTCTTCCAATTTAAATTAACATACGATATATTATTTTCGAAAGCTAGATGATCTATCGATATCTATATTTATTATTTTGAAGGAAATTATTCTCTCAATAATTTTTTTTGTCGATCATATGTGGGTTAATTTATTTGTCACAATGAAATTAAGGTTAATGCTTTCAATATGTATCATAATATTGTCGTAAGTGTATCGGGTAAATATTTACATTTAGGGTGTATTTGGTACGATGAAAAATATTTTCTAGAAAATGTTTTCCAATTTTCTCATGTTTGGTTGGCTTAAAGATTTTGTAAAATATTTTTCAAATCAACTTATTTTCCTCAATTCTAAGGAAAATGATTTCCTTTAAAAAGTAGGGAAAACATTTTTCAAAACTCTCTTTCAACCTCAATCTTAAGTTGAAATATTCATACAACACTCAAAATCATTCATCCCTACTCCGACCCTCAATCCCCCCCCCCCCCCCCCCCCCCCCCCCCACCCCCCCTATTAAAAAAAAAATTTAAATTTTTTTTTTTCCCCCCCCCCCCCCCCTCTCCCCAACACCCAAACCACTAAAAAAAAAAAAAAAAAAAAAAATTTAAAAAAATTTAAACTTTTTTCTCACGCCGTACCAACCTCCTCCCCCCTCCTCAAAAAAATTTAATTTTTTAAAATTTTTTAATTTTTTCCTTACCCCCACCCCCTAATACTCCCCATTCAAAAAAAATATTTTAAATTCTTTTCTTACCCCACTTTTTCTCCCCTACCCCGACTCCCTACTATCCCTCCAACCCCCTAAAAAAATTAATTTATTTTTAAAAATATCAAAATTATTTTCTTACCTCACCTTTATTACCTATTTTGACAATCCCAACCCCCACCTACCAACACCCTCTCCAAAAAAAAATAATATTTTTAATTTATTTTTTAAAATAAATTTAAATTTTTTTCTTATCCCATCCTTTTATTTTGTCCTATTTGTTCTCATTATTTTTGTTAAATATATACAAATACTTTTAGAAAACATATACTTATCCAATTTGCATAACGATTACACGAATACAAGCAAGAAATAACTTATTTTTATAGAAAATATTTTTCCTCCTTCATATCGAACGCACCCTAAAAAAAGTATTTTTATGAGATCAAAAATTATTTTTCTAAAATGTATTTTTACGCTTTAACTAAACACTAGAATGTATGTTTTGAAAAATATTTTTTCATTCACCAATCAAACACTATAAAATATTTTTCGAAAAATATTTTCCAGCCACCAACCAAATATAGGAAAACAAGTATGAAATCAACTTGTTTTCCAAGAAAACATTTTCCATGGAAAACATTTTCCTTCATACTAAACAAAGCCTTAATTATGTACGTTCTTCTATTAAAGACACATATAATATTGATGTTGAGTAATTGAAGAGTGTAAAATATTTGTCCATGTACGGTAGAGAAGTGATGTTGGACAAGATCGAAAGATAATAGTATATTCTTACAGAGTGTTTTTTTATTTGTACTCTCTTAATTTTTTAATTTTTTTCTCCCTTTCTATTATATTTTATATCATGAATATTAGTCTCAGTCCTAAAATGGATTGTAGAGTACTAATAATATTTTTGTTTAAATTTAATATGACGTATAGGTACGACAAGCACTCCTCCTCTATTACTTAATTTTTCTCTACATTTTTTTCTTTGGTGAGCAGAAATTTTCAATTCATTAAATTTTTCATTGTATATATATAATTTTATTGATTAAGATGAAATACTCATAGTGTCAAATCACATCTTTTAAATAGATATAACATTACTGCTATTTCTAAATAATTTTATTTCTTTATATATAATTTTATTTATCATCACGACATTCACGTGCAAAGCACGTATGCTTGACTAGTATTTAATATAAGACCATAAGACTCAAAAATCTTTTTTATTTTCTTAAATTCTATACCTAGCTAATTAAAATATGTCAATCAATTTGAAATTGAGGAAATATTTTTTAGAAAAATAGTGATTCTTTTTATGTTTTAAAAAAATATTATCTTGAAAATCTATGTATATAAAATTGCCACATAATAGGGAAATCTATATAGATTGTTTATCACTTAATTATAGTGTTTATATATATATATATATATATATATATATATATATATATATTTAAAATACTACTTATTTAAAAACGGAGGACAAACTTCCGCGAAAGTTGTATCTTGAACTAAGTTAATTAGAGCTACGTCGTCCCAACTCCTAACTCCCAACAATTTCACTATATATGGGAACTTGAAATTTTTGACGTAAAACATTATATTATCATCTCATTTAATTTTTCTGATATTGACAAGAGGGAGTTGCTCAGATGGTAAACACCTCCCACTTTTAAATTGAAGGTTGTGAGTTTGAATCTCATGAAAATTAAAAATTTTCTTTTTAGTTGATATAATCTAGTGTAACATCCAATGCAAATAGGTTCTCTACTGTAGATTATTATATACATCAATAATTATTATTATAAATAATAATTTCAAGTATTAATGATTGAGTACTAAATTTAATATGTAAACATATTTAATAGATTTGGAAGACAAATAAATTTTAAGCTAAAGCTATTGCATTTAAACGAATTCATATCTGAACTTCTACCCCGCACCTGACGTACCCAGCTAATCTTCAAAATCAATATATATTTATATATGTATGTGCATGCCATATATGTGTATAACTCATTAAAGTCCTTAGGGAAAACAAAGTAATGGAGATTCCTTATTATTATTACTACTACTTAGTGTCATTTGTGCTTACGACAACTTTTGTAATACATGCATGGAAGTTGTTGAACTGGGCATGGTTTAAGCCAAAGAAATTGGAAAAGTGCCTAAGAAAACAAGGTCTCAAAGGGAACTCTTACAAATTAATATTTGGAAACCTCAAAGAGTTGTCCAAAAGCCTTGAAGTTGCTAAATCCAAGCCATTAAATGTCTCTGATGATGATTTAGCACCAAGACTTTTCCCTTATTATGTAGAAACAATCAAGAAATATGGTAATATCTAATTCTTTGGTTATATAATTGGTCAAACTTCACATAATTTGAATCTTGAGATGTGAAAAGTGTCACATTTAGTGATCCAAATTATCTGTATGGTTGATTCCTATTCTCTTGTAGTGTACTTACCAAATCTACCACAACTTCTTGTCAGTGGCGAAACCAAAAATTTCATCGATGATGTTCATATTGAATCTATATGCATGAAAAATAATTTGTAACCTATTTACTTCATATAATTTTTCGACAAAGAGTGCTAAACTAGCCACTCTTTGGCCCTCACTGCATATAGCTACGCAACTGAATTTATGCAATTTTCCCCAATATTTTACAGGTAAAAACTGTTTTATATGGAATGGGCCAATGCCTATGGTATTTGTATGGGATCCCGAGGAAATAAAAGAAGTGTTTACAAAATATGCTGTGTATCATAAGGCTCCCCTAACCAAGTTGCAGGCAACAGGAGTTATAAGTTATGATGAGGATAAATGGGCAAAGCACAGAAAAATCCTCAATCCTGCTTTCCATATGGAGAAGTTAAAGGTACTCATCCTTTAATTTCCCTTTCCAACAAAAATATTGTTATATGTTTGCGCTAATTATGAGTGGTTTACAAATTTGTAGAATATGCTTCCAGCATTTCAATTGAGCTGCAGTGAGATGGTGAGCGAATGGAAGGAGGCTGTCTCCGCGAAAGGAGGATCATGTGACCTTGATATATGGCCTGACCTTGAGAGATGGACTAGTGATGTGATTTCTCGTGCAGCCTTTGGAAGCAACTTTGAAGAAGGTCGAAAGATATTTGAGCTTCAAAAAGAACAAGCTGAGCATGCCACTGAAGTTTCTTCCACCATATATATTCTGGGATTGTGGTAATAAAAGTTTTAAGTTTTGTATTATGAAATTCGTCACTAATTTGTTGCTGAATGCTCCCTAGCTAACCTTTTTAATTTGTTTGTTTTGATACTGGCCGTTAATTCATTGTTAGATAAGCTTAGCAATGAATATTTACTGTTTTTGACATCGCTAATTCCTGTTTTCTTGTAGTGTTTGCAATAACAAATTAGCATACACTAATGGAGCCAAAATTCTTTAATTGTGTATATAACTTCATCCCTTCATTCCTATGTCTATGTCCAAATAGTATCAGGAAAAGAAGTCAAAAGAATGATTATTTAATTTAACGATGATACACATGTTTTGGATTGCTAAATCGAGTGTAGGTCTTTTCCAACTAAGAGAAACAGAAGGATGAAGGCGATTGAGAAAGAAGTTCAAGCAATTATTAGGGGAATGATCGATAAAAGAGTGAAAGGAATGAAAGCAGGGGAGGCCAATACCGAAGACTTATTAGGCATATTGTTGGAATCCAACTTTAGAGAAATTGAAGAACATGGTAATAAGAATTTTGGTATGACTACGCAAGAGGTCATCCAGGAGTGTAAATTGTTCTATTTTGCTGGGCAAGTGATCAACGCTGTATTGGTTGTATGGACTATGGTTTTGTTGAGCAGGCATCCAGAGTGGCAAGCTCGCGCTAGACAAGAAGTTTTGCAAGTCATTGGAAGTGGCACACTTGAATTTGATGTATTAAACCGCTTAAAAATTGTAAGTGATTTCAACATTTTACCTTCTTTTCAATTTCAATATCATCACGATATATGGTGCTACTTCATTTCAAAGTTTAGGTTTCTTGCAGTGAATTCATCATAGTTCTCAAATTATGAATTCAGAATTTAAAATTTGTTGAATTTAGTGCATATATACACATACAAACACTTTCTCTATTCCATTTATGTTTGTTGTTTTCTTTTTAGTCTGTTTTAAAAGAAAAATGACATTTCTTTAGACCACAAGTATTTAGATTGATTTTTTTCTTTTTTAAACTCTGTGACCTCAGTCCAAGGTGTGTGTATATATTATGTGCAGAAAATCTTTGATTCAGTTGAACCCATTGAATATAGGCTCGGGTTGGCCAACCTCTGGATATATGTTCTTGATTTCTTTATTACGATATTAATTCATTAGTAAACTTTTTTTAATCACAGCTGACAATGATTTTGCACGAGTCGTTAAGGCTATATCCACCTGCTGGAGATCTTAGTCGAACGGTTACAACTAAAACCAAGCTAGGGGAACTAATTTTACCAGAAGGGGTGATGCTGAATTTGCCAATAATTTTATTGCATCATGACAAGGAAATATGGGGCGAAGATGCAATGGAGTTCAAGCCAGAGAGATTCAGTGAAGGAGTTTCAAAGGCAACAAAGGGACAAATGACGTATTTCCCATTTGGCGGGGGACCTAGGATATGCATTGGACAAAACTTCGCAATGATAGAGGCCAAGATGGCTTTGGCTATGATTCTGCAAAACTTCTCGTTTGAGCTCTCTCCTTCTTATACACATGCTCCGCAGACTATAGTAACTATGCAACCCCAGTACGGTGCTCCTCTTATATTGCACGGATTGTAAAGTTGAAACACTTTGCAGAGTTGTCCTCTATTTTCATTCGATCACAGGCTATATTAGTCAGTTACTTGTAATAATTTGCTTATGTTGAACTATAGGTGTTAAGAGTTTTCTTAACTAGGCTTTGTCTGATCTTCCTTATAGTTAATGTTGAAGAATTTTACAGAATAATGGATGCTTTTTCATGGTCCTTATAGTTGATGCTTTTTCTTAACTAGGACTGTTCAGTTTTTTTTGCGTTAATATCATATACTTTACAGTTTGACTTTTATTATTCTATAAGGGGTCATTTGGTTACAGTGATAGGAGAATTTATCCGGGGGGTAAAATTTGAGCTTCAAAAGAAACAAGCTGAGCATCTCATTGAAGTTTTAAATATTCCAGGATGGAGGTAAAAAAATGTTTGTTTTTCTTGAATTTAGGTCATGTATTATGAAATTCATCGCTAATCTGTTGCTAAATGACTCTAGATAACATGTTATTTTTTGAAATGGTCGCTAATCCATCCTTAAATAGAAACAACGACAAACTTTTTATGTTAAGCGACAAACTAATATGCTAATATGCAAATAATGACCGCACAAAAAATTGTTGATGCAACAAGGTTTTTTTTTTTTCCGCTGAACCAGCGTTTTCTTTTAATAATGGATTCCCAACTATCAATTTCTTATATAATTGATTCTCAATATAAATACATAGTCTATCAAAAGTTACTGAGTTTTTCAAGAATCATCACCCTACAATGACAAATTTACATTAATAAGAGTAAAACTTATTTATGTGTATATTATTGGCACATACATCCTACTCCCTGTAATTGTACAGTATTGTTACCGCACTTCGTTTAATTGTGCAGATAATGTTGCTAGTTAGTTACCACTGTGCAGATAATATTGCTAATTAGTTACCTGGTCATAGGATTAGGATTGCACATTTATTATTTAGAGTTCACTAGGAATACACCTCTTGTAATATAAGAGACACTGTTAATATTTGCTTGTATTTAAAGTTCCTCTGCACATCGTAAATAAACGGTAGCTTTCATACTCTACTCATTCTTATATGGAATTAGAAGCCTCAGCATACTCTAACGAGTAAGATTTTTTTTCTCTCCCACCCACCCTCCACAAATGGCAGACACTCCTCGAGTTGTTAATGTTGACAACAACGTCGGCCCTATGGTTGTTCAATTTAACCCTGCGTCCCAATTGCCCATAAAATTACATTGCAACCACAATTTTGCAATGTGGAAGGTGCAATTTTCCATGCTTATGCATGAGCATGATCTCTATGGTCATCTTGATGGGTCTACACCTTCCCCATCTTGCATTATCACCACTGGCACAGTCCCTAGTGCCAATCCTGCGTTTATTCTTTGGTTTCGACAAGACCAGCAAAACTCATTCAAAACTATGGCATCTGTTGATCCAACAATTGCCATAACTGTTGCAGCGGCTAACTCAGCAAAGAAAGTCTGGGATGCATTGCACATCACCTATGCGAACAAGTCCCAAACCAAAATTTTTAGTCTGCGTGATCAACTTATGTGTTTGACCAAAGACTCCCATTCAGTCACCAAATATTTGCAAATTATTCGATCTATTTCTGACAAACTCTACTGCTGGTGCTTCGGTCTACAACTCTAAACTTATTTTCAAGATCCTGAGTGGTCTGAGTCTAGAGTTTCGTGAGACTTTTGGTGCAATCCATACTCGTGACTCCACTATTACTTATGAAGAACTCTACGAAAAACTTTTGGATCATGAGCTTTTCTTTCGACATGAAGAATTTAAAAAGTTCTCAATCAGATTACTGTTGTTGCTGCTACCTCCAACAAGTCTGTTATTTCGAATAATCGCACCAATCGTCGCCCCAACAATAACAATGGCAACAACCAATAATGGAGGTCCAACAATTACTTTACTTCACCCAATCAACGGCGATCTTCGACCACCAACAACTCTTCTGATAGTGTTCGCTATTAGTTGTGCAACAAATCCGGTCATGTTGCAAGTATTTGTCAATCAAAATCTCACAACCACTTTGAGGCGAAGGCCAATTATGTTTCAGTATTACAAGCATCAGAAAATCCTTGAATTCTCGATTCTTGAGCGTCTCATCATATCACTGCCGAACCTTAAAATTTACAGCCATACAATGGGATGGACCAGGTCTTCATGGGTGATGGTAAAACAAATACCAATAACTCACACTGGTTCAACTCAATTAAATGCATCAATTAAATCTTTCAAACTCTCTCACACTCTCTGTGCTTGTAATACCCCGTACTTTTCCTAGCAAATTTCATCTTAAGAATGTCTAGCATTATCTTCTAAATTGAATGATGATTATTCCATGAGAAATTTTCACGATTTTCACTTTTTGTCATGTGGAAAATTCAACAAGCTTTCCATCGATATAAGATTCGTCCAAATCTGATAACCAGGTCAGAAGTTACGACTATTTCAAGTTTCCGTCATAAAACAGCGCCACATTAGTCAATGGCGCTCCGTGCCACAAGAGAAAATGGCATTTGGCAAATTCCAGTAGGGGTCCGTGATTATGGCGCATCGCTCCAGGGCCCAAATTCAGAATTGTCCTTTTCCAGTGTCTTAGCGCGATTTCCTCCACGTCGCGCCAAAGTTTCAGGTCGTAAAAGAAGGGGCAACGCGATGGCTCCGCATCGCGCCATCCCTCAGTTTTCCAATTATCAAATTTCAGTGATACGGCACGATAGCGCCGCGTCGTGCCAGGGGTTCAATTCGTAAAATTTTTACTGAAATTACAAAACGCGTCCAGGGTTAAAAGAGTCAATTTCTCACCCCTATTTAAGCCCTTTAACACGTGATTCAACCAATTTTTACCCAAAATACACTCTCTTCTCTGAAATTTCTCTCAAGAACAAGGTAGGTTTTTCATAGAAGATCCAATTTCAAGAAAGTTTCACCGTTAATCTTCACGAAACCACGAACTAAGGTATGCGTAGTGTTCATTCATGGACCCCTTTCGCCCATGAAGCCCAAGAATCTCTTTTTTTAAGTTTAAGTTTATGGATTTCTTTATGAATTTCATGTTGGGTTAGTTTTGTTTATGTTGAGAATGATCAATTGAATTCAAATTCATGTTGGGTGATCAATTTTATATGGAATTGATTCGTATAGATGTATATTCATGTAAACCTATGAATAAACCCTAGGATGATGAAATTAGAGATGAATCATGATGATTAATTGTTGTATAATGTTTTTTACATGTGCTATGCCTACCATGTGTTTGATTAAATGCCTAGATGAAGGAACAATGCCCGACTAGTATGATATCATAAAATCCCCATGTATGTACATATTATGCCTATCACATATTTTGATAGAATTCTTCTATAAATGTATTATGGATTATGATGTTAGTTATATGTTCAAGTAAGTTATGCTTGGTCAGTTTTTCTTCCATCGAGTCCTGGGGGTACTTGTACCCGAAATATTATCTGTATGCCTAGAGTCATGTCATGTTTCCATGATACTCTCATTCAAGCTATGAATCCTTAGACTTCAGACAGTTTTATGACTCAGGAAATTCCATGATCTCATGAACTCAGTCAGTTGTCAAATATCAGTAATATTTCATCAGTCAATGGAAATTCAGTAATTCAGTTCATGTTCAATTCAGTAAATTATGTTCAGTATCTATTCAGATGGGAGTAGAAATTAGCATTGAGTGAAACCCAAGGATGGGAACTCACCTGTTATGTGAGGGTTTGATTCTTAGAAGCAATCCTTGCGTTTTAGAACTATATAGCCAGCATAGGTTGAGACATCATAGCCTGCTATATAAGAGTAGATGAGGTGGCTTAACCTGCTATATGAGGGTTCCTACCATTCTCACTAGAGTTACCTGTTATATTAGGGTCACTCACATGTTGTCCTTACCAGTGGAGCGGTATTGACACCCTTCCAATCAGGGCATAGATTGGAACCCAATTCATCTATAATGCATCATTTGGGGCATGTCGATTAGATGACTACCTCTCACAGTTTCAGTATTAGTCTCACTAAAAGAACTCAGATAGTTTCACCAAATTCAGGACTGTCTGTTACAGTCACTCACATTATCAGTTATTTTCAGATTCAGTAATCATGTTATCACAATATTAGTGTCAGTTGTTATGTCCCATGTATGTATTCTCACGCTCATGATAGTTAGTCAGTTATTATTATTGTTTATGCATATGAACCCCATGCATTCATCCTACCTCACATGCATACTAGTACATTCAAAGTACTGACGCATTTGTGCTATGGTGTCTTATACCATAGGTTTAGAGACAAGAGCTCCAGATCAGCAATAGATTTCAGTTTCAGTAGTCAGAGTTAGAAGTGAGTCCTCATTATTCGAGGACATGATTATTCCCTATTATCTCATTAATTAGTTTATTAGTTGGAGTTAGTTGGGGACATGTCCCATCAGCTCCTTACTCAGACAGTTCAGTCAGTTAGAGGCTTTCTAGACTATCATGTTTCAGACTTCAATATTTTCAGTTTGTTTTGGGTATTCTATTATCTCACACAGATGTTATATTATTCAGATTATGTTCAGTATTGAACCTTATGGCCTTTCAGTGCATGTTTTCGCATTATTATGTCATATTATGCAGCGTACAGGTACAGATATCAGTCATGGGTTAGCTTGTGGTCCTTCAGGGTCATGAGCACCGTGTAACATTCCGATTCAGCAAATCGGAGCGTTACAATGCTCCTAGCATTAAATGCAATTTATTCCCTGTCTTTAAATTTTGTCAAGATAACCTAACCTCTATTGAATTCTTTTCCATTCATTTTTTGTGAAGGACTTGGAAGCGCAGACTCCATTAGTGCACGTCAGAATAAGGACGGTCTCTATGAGTGGTCAAATTTACCCTCCATGTTGTTTCCTCACATATATTTGGCCTCCACCAGCACACCCATTTCTACTGGCATAGTCGGTTGGGTTATCCAAATTGAATAAATTCTCGCTACCTTGCTCGTGAGAAAAAATTAAGTTTGTAATTCTTGTTCCTCAAATAAGGCTCATTGCCATCCTTTTAAACATTTTAGTTTATCAAGTACCAAACCATTTCAAACAATATTTAGTGATTTATGGGGTCCTTTTCCAGTTCAATCGATTGAAAAAAAATTATACTATTGTATTTTTGTGGATCAGTATACCTGATACACCTGGCTTTATACATTAAAAAATAAAAGTGAGATTGTTTTATTCCTTTTGAGTTTCTTTTGGTGAGAAAAAGGTTTTGATCTTAAAACTATTTCAAGAAAAAGTTGAGAAAATTTTGAAATAATTTTAAAAAAATTTACAGAGTCGCCACTTGATTTTTATAGAAAAAATCATGAAAAAAATTTAAAAGAGTTTCAAAGGTTCAAAAATAGAAATAAACCTTTAAAACTAGAGATTTTGGGTAAGGATTCAATTAACGCCTTAAGAAGGTTTTTAAGGCACTTAGAAGCGTCCGTTTAAAACGGTTACCAAAAAGAAACTAACTTGACTAATTAAAGCGGCTAATTTTTGCAAAGACTTGATTTTATATTAAAATTATTTATTTAAACATTTAAAAATGATATTTATTTGTTCAAATGAGAAAAGAACTAGCTTGAAATACGCTAAGTTGCCATTTCTTTGGGACTTTAATAAGAAAATAATTTTTTGTCTTTGTTATAGAAAAAAAAGAAGAAGAAATTTGCCTTATTATTATTAAAACCATAGAAAGTCCGAATAACACTTTTCGAGAAAAACATTAAGAGCGCATCATATTACAAGTATCTTATTAATTATAGAAGGTTAGAATTTACAAGAAAAATTAATTTCTTAAGTTTGAACAAAACTAATTTAATGCGGATAAACTATTAGTCACATGAGCAAAATAAAGTATCATTTTAAAAATATTTAATCTTTAAACGACTTATTGTAAGAGGAAAATTGAAGGAACTAAGTAATCCGTTCTAGACAATATAAAATTGTGTGAAGGAAATATGAATTAGGTAAAAGAAAATTAAGATAAAATAAAATGAAAATACTTTTAGGGGATTTGTCTAGGTTAATTGATTAAAATATTAGTTAATATAAATAGACAATACAAGCTACAAATAAGCAATATGAGCTACAAAAATGGATATAAGAATGGAAAAATCACATGAATATACAATTTAAGCATTAATATTACAAAAACTACCACTAGTTTTTTTTATTTACAAAAGATATCTTTTATTTACAAAATCTACCACTAAAAGCAATTTTTTATAGCAAGCATATGCGTGTGGGATTTCCACTGACTTATGTTACCCCCCACTCCCAACAAACCCTAAAATAACCTATCAAGAAATATGACTTTACACGGAGCTAAAAAGCTGAGAAAGAGAAGGTTTGGGTTAAGAATTCATGTCAATGATGACAACAAGCAAGATGAAACAATAGTGTGTAATCACTTGGCTTTCTTTGTTGTCCATGTCCCCACTCCTTCACGAATTTCACCACCACTGCCATTGCTCCGTCTTCCTCATCCGCCGCAGCAACCCTTTTGGTATTCTTCCCCTTAGGTTTCAACATAATCTTGGAAGACATGATTGTAGTTTCCTTAATTTTTTTTGGGCAGAGTTTTGATAGAACACCGTTTGTTCATTGGTCAGTATGTTTTGTGATTTTTATTTTGGATACGGTGGAGAATTCGATCTTGTGGCTACAACGGCGGTGGATATGATTTTTGATGGAGGTTTTGGATTTTTTCTCAATATTTGTTACTGCTGATTGTTTTTCGAAATTTTTTCGATGACACCGGCAAGTGAAGGATATCAATGATTTTATGGCATGAATTGTATAGGAAATTGGTGTATTATGGTTTATGAATTGTATAGAAATTGGTGTATGAATTGTATAGAAATTGATATATGAATTGTATAGAAATTGGTGTATCACCATCTTTATGGTGTCTGAATTATATAGAAATTGGTGTATTACCAGCTTTATTGTGTCTGAATTGTATAAAAATTGGTGTATCAATATTTTTATGTTGTTGAATTGTATAGAAATTGATGTATTAATAATTTTGTATCAATAATTTTATGGTGTTTTAATTATCTAGAAATTAGTTTATCAATAATAATCATTTTATGGTGTCGAAAATATATAAAAATTGGTGTATCAATAATTTTATAGTGTTCAGAATATATAGAAATTGGTGTATCAATAATTTTATGGTGTCTAATGTATATAAAAATTGGTGTATCTATAATTTTATGGTGTATTATAAATTTTTATATAAAAATTGGTGTATTAATAATTTTATGGTGTTCAAAATGTATAGAAATTGGTGTATTAATAATTTTATGGTGTATGATTTATATAAAAATAGGTGTATCAATAATTTTATGGTGTATGAAATTTGTATAGGATGTGGTTTGAATCAACCGGAGAATTTACTATCATTATTAATGATGTTTTCTCCTAAAAAATATTAAAAATTAAGGTCAATTTAATTAAATAAATTAAATCTGAAAACATTAAAAAATATTAAAAATTAAGGTCAATTTAATTAAATAAATTAAATCTGAAAACATAAAACAACTATCAAATAAATGTAGTGTTTTTTTGTTTGCCTTATTTATTATTTTTGAAAAAAATATTGATGAAAAACAAAATAGGAGAATTTGTAGGGTAAAATATCAACTACTAAGTTGCCCCCTTAAATCGTACTATTTTATTTATTGTCTTTTATTTTTTATTTTACCTTATTTGGTAGATTTTGTTATATTTCTATTGTTATATTTTATAAAATAGAAACTATGGGTAGTTTTTGTAATATTGACTCTTAAAGTGTATATTTATGTGATTTGCCATATAAGAATTGAAATTGAACCATTAATTGGCCCATCAACAAAGCTGCCCATTTTTGGGCTTAAAATTATGGACTTTGCTCCATTTTTCTGAACTGTATACCAGCTATATATCACAGCCCTTTCCCCTGCGTTTTTCATGTATATCTCCAAGTATACACTGTATATCAGTGTGGAAATCAACATATTTCTTCTCCATCTTTTATTATACACTGTGGGATAGTGTCCAGTTGCTGTTTGCGGTGTATACGCGCTGTATATCAACATATACCAGCCTTGTTTCTTCAAATATTAGACCATTTCGGATTCATAG
>NC_061117.1:212902524-212924113 GCF_002878395.1 Capsicum annuum | reverse complement strand
CACCCCTCTTTCTTCGTAGAAAATGGTCATCTGTGTATCTTGAATGAGGTTGGGACTGTGTATCATAGAGGCTATGAAGTCCGCTAAAATTGTTTTGAATTTGTTTTGGTATTGTTATTCTGCTGGTATGACATGAAAATCTGCTCTATGGTTGATCCTGTAGTTATTCTCGTCTGTCAGGAGTTCCTCATTTCATATTAAGGTTGTTAGTCTGCCATTTACTTCTCTGTCAGTGTATATTTTGTTGTGGACGTTCCACCTTTCTGTTGTTGATGGTTGAGTTCATTGTTTGACTCAACAATGTTCATGTCAAGGGTTAGAATGCTAATTTAGTGTCATTTTTGCTCAACGAGATTTAAATGCTAATATGTCACATAGATTCTTTGTTTTGTTTAAAAGATCTCTATCGACGTGTTATTGTTTTCTTAATGTCGTAATATCGATTTTGATGTTAATGTTCATCTTGCATAGATTTCATAAAATCCATTGAAATTTTTTGTAGTCGCAATTTTGTTTTCTTTCTTCACCTGTGAATGCTGGTTATTCAAGATGGATTGGTTCTGTCCTTTCCCCTTTTCCCGATTAGCTAAACATTCCCAGTGGTTTGCGCTCCTTATTTTGTTCAAGTTTTATTGCTATTCGATTTAACCTATCACATGATTTTAACCTAATATTTTTAACTTACGAATATTTATTGAATGACTATTGGATCCTGCTCAAACTAGATAGTTTATTTAGCATGAACTTTATTTCAAAATTTATGGTTTAGATAGATCGTACATGTCTACTGCTAACTCTCGCAGCCTTTAGAGTCAATGGAGATAGTAGGTGTATATTCGAAATTCAAGACACCAGTTCAATGAACCAGCAAGGGCCTTCTCTTTGACATTTGTGAGTTCATTCCGAATTGGTCAAAGAGAAGATAAGGGCGGGGGATTGGTATATCCTTGGGGGTCATAAACTGTGCTTTCTTTCAGTGGGTTAACTCTGAATAGTGTTATTCTTGCGGATGAGATTGTGTAGCTATGTTTTACTTCATTCCGTCACTTACTCTACTAGATATGTTGATTTTGCCTCTTAGATATAAAATTTGACTGTGTTGATAGCTGCACGATAGATTCGGGTACAAATGCCATTTAAATTTGACATTATTTTGTTTTAGATTTCCGTCACTGGTTAGTTTATGAAAAGCGGCAGCTTCTCTATTTAAAGATGACCTCTTGTCACTTTCTTTGTTTTTAGTTGTTCTGTATCTTGTTTCTTGTGCAATGAGAATGGTTCATAATCATTTTTCTTAAAAAAGTATTGGCCTAATCATTACTGATGGACTCTGTACTTGCTATATTTTGGTTGAAAAAGTAATTCGTCTCTATACTTTTCTTCATACCTTATCTATTTATGGAATGTTACGTGCCTATTGCCTACAAATTTTTTTTAATTTCTATCTCATGTTTTATCTCATAAGTTATCTATGAATATAAAATCCTCAAACAAGTGTGTTAACTCCCTCATTTTCTTTTCTTTTGCATGAACCCATTTGGGAATCCAAATGGACTCTTTCCCCTGCATTACGTAATGGACCATTGAGGTCCAATCCTTTTTAGAAGACTTTTGCAAAAGCCAAAAAGCAACCTAGTGCGCGGATACGAGAAGTCGAAAGAGGAATAATGGATTAAAATCCCTTCTTTGAAGTGGCCAAGGGATTAGAACGTTTCTTTTCTTTTATTTGTTTATTTATTTTGTCATCTTTTATTTATTTATCTATTTATTTATTCCTTTATTTCATTTGGGCCTTGAAGCCAAAGTTGTAAATTTAATACAGGTGGAGCGAGACTCGAGTCAAAGGCTCGAAAACTATACTAAGACAGGTGAAATGGGTTGAAAACCCAACTAGATTAGGACAAGGCCGATGGTTTGGGCTTGAAAGCCTAAATCACTACTTCTCTGCTTTTCTCCCCTTTTCCTTTCGTTTACTTATTTACATGTTTCTTTGCGAACTTAGTTAAAATCCCTAACTAAGTCGCCTAAAAATAAGTTTTGTATAAACACTAATATATCACTAAAATTGCTTTTCTTTGCAAAAATCAACTTTTTTTCAAAGTTAGTCAAAGATGATTTTCAAACAGTCCGGATAACCGCAAGTTGACGGACATTTTAGGTGCCTAACACCTTCCTAAAACGTTAATAGGAACTGCTTATCTAGAATCTCTAACTTAAAACGATTTTCCTGTTTTGAATCGTTTGAAGTAACTTTTATAAAGGTTGCTTAATTCCTTTTCAAAATTAAGTTGCGACTCTCTTTCAAAAGTCAAAATTTCTCCGCAAAACAGTGTGAATGTGTGTGTTGAATGATTCCTCCACTTTTATCAAATTTCATCAAATGTATTCATTCGCCGAGGAATGCCCCGAGGTCACATTATACTTATTCACCAAGGAATGCCCCGAAGTATCCTGTACCCCGAGGACGTTCATGATGAAGGCCCAACGAGTCGGGTAGAACATAGTCTAGGATTAGTTTAGAATTGGATTTACATTTTCGTATTTTTTCTATTTTTAAGACTATATAATTCGGACTGGACATTATCTTGGTTTTTAATTTTATTTGATTTGTTTGTTTGCTTGGTTTGTGCATTTTATGTGGTTTATATATTCATAGTGTCATACTAGCCAATATACTCCCGAAGAGACCACGGTTGCACCATGAAATTGAAGGGTGCCTAAAACCTTCCCTTCGATCAACAAAATTCCTTACCCGGAATCTCTATTTGCAAATCAGTTTTAAAGAGTCAAAAATTTATTTTGAAAAAGAATTTTCAATGGTGACTTGGCACACCAGGTTTATGCCAAGTGGTGACTCTGAATAAACATCCTTTTCAAAATAAAAATCTTCATTTTGTCACTTTAATAATAAAAACCCTTTCAAACTTAAAATATAATATACTTTTGGTTTAAAAAAAAAAAGGTGTGATAGGAAGACAGCCAATTAGTCATTAACTGTATCTCAGGTCAAATTTATGATTCTTGTCATGTTAATTTCACTACAAACTTTGGAACACAATTTGTTGTGCCTCCCACAATTCTAAAGTTGCTCGGCTTGAATAAAATTGGTTTGCTTTATCTATCATGTAGCATTGAAGGTTGAAATAATTTATTAACCGAAGGAAAAACTTTAAATGGGTGTGTTCATGATTGTTATTTGATGGTGTTAATGGAAAAAATGAAAAAAAATTAGAGGGAGAGGCATTTTCCGTGGCAAGGATGGGGGTTGAAAGGGTAGAAAGAGAGGGGGCGGGGGGTAGGGGCATGATCTGAGAAGAATAAAAAATGGGTGGGGAGGGGGGAGCTAGAAGAGCGGGGCAGGAGGAATCTGAACTGAAGAAGAAGGGGGGGGGGGGGGGGAAGAGAAAAGGATTTTTTTTTATTATTATTATATATATATATATATATATATATATATATATACGTGTGTGTGACATCATTTTTTAAATAAATATTTACGTGGCAGTGACATGGCAGTGACGTGGGTGCGTGTGTAGTGCACCTCCCTTTGTGAGAGCGGTAATATATCTTTAGAGGGGTATTTAATTCACTTGAAAGTTATTAAGAGGTATATAATTGCCCGATTAGTTTAGGATCTAAAATAAATTTTGGCAACAAGTTGAGGGGGGATTTGATGTATTTTTTCAAAATAAAATTATGCTAACTTTTAGAGTAAAAAATCCACATGCCATAAAATTTCTTTCCATGTAAGAAACAAATTTTTCCTAATTAATTATTTCTCACCACATAAGGAGTGTAGATTAGTATTTCAACATTAATTATAAACTTTTTTATTGTTTCGTCTAATGAAAACTTTTAATTATTAGAATAGTATGGTATTCAGTTCTATATCAATAAAGGCAGAAATACTGAGGGGGGGAGGGGGGAATAATATTGCCTCCCATTATTTTTTATTTGTTCCTTTTTGGAAATAAAATATTAAAAACCGAATTACCGAATCGAATAAAAAAATTTGGTAATTGGTATTCGATAATTAGGTATATGGTAAGATATTTTGAAGTAAAATTTCAATGTTTCGGTATTCGGGATTGAGTTTGGTACAAAATATATATATATGTATATTTGTATATATATATAGTGTGTGTGTATCATGTCTAACCCAACCCAATAGACAGTAGTATTAGTCATCCCAAAAAATCTTTTGGACCTTGAAAATATATTTGTAAAAAGCAACAAAAAGAATACTAAATAGGGTATATATATGTTGAATATATATATATATATATATATGTTTGACTCAACCTAATAGACAATAGTATTAGTCATCCCGAAAAATCTCTTGGACCTTGGTAATATATTCGTGAAAAGCAACAAAAAGAATACTAAATAGGATTTCTATTAAATATACTCTTTGAAGTTTAAAAGCAAATTTGCACATTTCCAACTTTAATATGGTATTATCAAATACAGTACAAAATTGAAGTATAATTTATCGTTACCGAACTACCGAACCGATATTTATAAGTACGGTATATGGTATCTATGTTCAAATATCGGTTACCAAATTATCGAACCCGAACTTTGAAAATACCAAATCGAATACCGAACGTCCGCCCCTGCTTATATTCCTTTTAAGTGCTTCTTTAATTTTTAAGAATAATTTGATCAAAATTCTTTTATTGTATCCGTATTTAAATTACTAAGATCATTAATTGAGAATTCTTTTTCAATGTATTTAATTACTAATTTCAAAAAAGATACAGAATTTAATGAAGGGTTTATCGAGAAATTTACTTTTAATTTTGTATGAATGAGAACTTTATTAAGGGATGTGTGCAAATCAAAAGGAACAAATAAAAAGAAATAGAGAGAGTAAGCAAAGGTTAAAGATAAAATTAAAAAAATTAATTTTGAAAATACTTAACTTATCACATCTACTATCCCTACTCTTTTATTTAATTACATCTCATTTCATATTTTAATATTTCTCATTTCTTGTACTTATACATCACATTTTTATCATGTCCTCAGATATCCCTCCTCTTTGTTGTCAAATCTCCCAAATTTCTTTGTTTTTTTCCAATGCATTTTCACTTTTCTCTCAACTTCTCTTTTCTCTCACTTTCTCTCGTCGGAAAAGCATCATCGATGGTGACGAAAAGCTTCCATCTTTGTGACTCCCATCGTCTAGCCACCAGCAAACCCGTCACCCTCTCCATCTTCTCCCTTTCCGTTACTCCACTCTCATCTCCTTATCTGCACCTCCATGCCTTCTCATCTCTAGTCATTTTCACTTACAAAAATTACTGGTGAACCATACCAAAATAAGTACCTCCTAAAGATTTATCTTTTTCGATGAATATCGGAGAATTTCAATAATTCAGGCAGAGATTTGGTCGGATCTGATTGAAAATAAACTGTTTGAAACGAAATCTATGAATCTAACGGTGAATCACCACCAAAATGAAAATCTCCCAAAGCTTTATCTTTTTGGTTGAATGTTAAAGAACTTAGACGATACAAATGAAATCTGGCTAGATCTGATCGAAAATATTTGTTTCCTTCTTTCGGAGAATTTCATGAATCCTATGTATTTGACGGATTTTCATATTGCTGATACATACACTAATGTATTTGACTAAGGTTAATGTATCAAAACCAATGTTAATGTTATTGATATACAAACAAATCTTGATCATGATACATTATGTGTGAGACGATTTTAGTTACAATACATTGTAACGAATCTCATATTACTTTAATGTATTTGTAACACGATACATAACAATCAAATTAATAGCTTATGTACCATGACTTAATTAGTGTCATGATGCATTAAAAATTATCTGTCGTCATATATATATATATGTGTGTGTGTGTGTGTGTGTGTAAAATGATATATGTTACATATCAAAGTACGACAATATATCAGAATGGCAATGTATCCGGACGACAGTGATATACCCTGTAAAGTTATTTCGTAATTTTTAATAATCCTAAAAAGAACTAGGATAAGAATTAATTATCTCCTAAAGTGATGAAATTTATGTTGTTTACACATTAAATTACTAATTGGCATGATCAAATTGTTCTCACGCCCACTACTCAACTCTCATTCCACATTGGGTTGTACTTGGTTTGTCCCATTGGCCTCCCCTGCTCTCATTTCCTTCACTCTTCTATCAGTGATTCTCTTAATTGTTGCTTGGACTTCTTTCACAATCTTCTTTATCCTTACTCTTTAAACTTAGTTGTACTAAGATACTGGAAAGAAGGGCTTAAGTTATATATATAAGAATGAATAGAGTATGAAAGCTACTATTTATTTATGATGTGCAGAGGAACTTTAAATACAAGAAAAGATTAATAGTATCTCCTATATTATAGGAGGAGTATTCCTAGTAGACTCTAAATAATAAACGTGTAATCCTAATCCTATGACCAGGTAACTAACTAGCAACATTATCTGCACAGTAGGTAACTAACTAGCAACATTATCTGCACAATTAAACAAAGTGTGGTAACAATACTGCACAATTACTGAAAATAGAATGTATGCCTCAATACACCCCCCTGAAGATAGGCAATGTGTAGCGAAACCCAGCTTGAATAGGTGTTTATCAAAGACTGGCTTTGGTAGAGCTTTAGTTAGAGTATCCGCGATTTGTTATGCATCATAAATATGAACGATGTGAACTTGAATCTGCTGGACTTATTTGCGAACAAAGTGAAAGTCTACAGCAATGTGCTTTATGCGGCTGTAGGAAATTGGATTTGTACAGAAATAAGTTGCACCAACATTGTCACAGTAAATGGTTGGTCTTTGAGAAAGTGAAACATATAGTTCTTTTAGCAAATTTGTCACCTAGTTGGTTTTAGCCAGCGCACTTGCAACAGCACGATACTCTGGTTCGGTTGATGAGCGAGCAATTGTTCTTTGTTTTCTGGAAGACCAACTCACAAAATTTTGGCCAAAAAATAATATGTAACCAGTAGCAAAAGCTCGATCACGCACATCTCTAGTCCAATCCACGTCAAAGTACATGTGTAGCTTTAAATCATTACCTCTTTGAACGTGAAGAGCGAACTGAAGCTTTTCTTAGAGATACCTGGTACTTGTTTGAGTGCTTTCCAGTGCACTTCAGATGCTGAGAGAATAATTTGAGACAATTTATTCACAGAGAAGCTAATGTCTGAACCAGTAAAATACAAGTACTGTAGTTTTTCAAGAACTCTCCTGTAGCGAGTGACATCAGTTGGTTTCACTCCATCATGTAGTTGAGACACTTCAGTGGCACTCATTAGGGTTTTTTCTGAATTACAATCCTCCATGTCTTCATCAGAGATGATTTTATTGATGTAGTTGGACTGTGATAAAGTGATTCCTTAGGCCATTCGGAGCACCTACATTCCAAGAAAGAAGTTTAGATTCCCAAGATCCTTAATGAAAAAATGCCCAGCAAGACAAATAATAATTTGATTTACCTCTGAGTTGTGATTCCCTGTAATAATGATATCGTCCACATAAATCGGTGCAACAAAATATTGTTCGACACTTTGTGAATGAAGAGTGAGGCATCAGATCTGACTTGACAAATCCCAGATACAGAAGGAATGTCTTAAGTTCATTGTACTATGCCCGCGGGGCTTGCTTGAGGCCATATATTGCTTTATTTAAACGACATGTGTGGGAGGAAAACATTGTCTACAAAACTCGGGGGTTGGACTATGTACACTTCTTCTTCTAGACAACCTTGCAAGAACGCGTTATTGACATCAAGTTGGCGTAAGGGCCAATTTTGCTAGACACCAATAAAGAGCACCAAATATACAGTAGTTGGTTTGATGACCAAACTAAAAGTGGCATAATAGTCAACTCCAGGATGCTGTGTAAACCCTTTTGCAATAAGTCGAGCCTTATAGCGATTGACTGTCCAATCGGCTTTTCTTTTCAACCTATATAATCATTTGTAAGAAATAATATATGTCATGGGGTCATATGGTACCAAATCCCATGTCTGATTATTCGATAATGCATCAAATTCATTTTTCATTACTCTTTGTCGGTCTGGGTGTTTTTTTGCTTGTTTGAAGCTGGTCGAGGTGATAGAGGGGGATAAGTGGGCCATAAATTCAAGAATGGTTTTTGGTTTGTAAATTTTGTGCTCTGAATGGGTCACATCACAATTTGGAGTAGGAAGAGAAGGTTGTTGAGGTTTTGTGGCTTGAGCAGGGTCGGGGGGAGGTTGTAGCGGAATTGAGGTAGAGGGATGGGCAACAGTGTTATAGCTAGCATATGACATTATTTTGTGTCTACAACTGTATACAATTGGAAAAGCTGATGATTGAGGCAATGAGAGATAATAGTGGGTGTCACGGAGATCAGTAGGAACAATAGAATTTGTAGGATGAGGAGGAGAAGAGGTACTTGAACTTGTAGATTCTGTTGGAGCGCAGGCAGAGGAGAAAGTGTCTTTGAGAGCGTTGCTACTATCTAAAAAGGGGATAAGTGTGGGCTTGAGTAATTCACTGCTTATAAGAGAAGAAAAACTAGGGGATGTTGTTGGGGTAGTGTCAGTTGGGTTTTCCCATGCAAGTTCTTTGCAAGTTGAAGAAATATTTAAAAATATATTTGAAAAGAAAAATTATTTAAAAAAAATTCACATCACGAGATAAATATATTTTAGAAGATTTCAGATCAAAACATAGGTGACAATGATGAACTAAAGAAAATCCTAAATATAAAAATGGTGTTGATCGTGGCTCTAATTTATTTTTTTGAATAAAGTTTGAGCCAGGGATAACAGAGACACCTAAATTTTTTTAAGAAATTGTAATTCGGATCTTGACTAAACAACATTTGAAAAGGTGATTTATTTTATAAAAGTGAGGTTGGCAAGCAATTTATCAGATAAACCGCATGTTGACAAGCAAAAGACCAAAGAGTCGTGGAAATGAAGCTTCATGTAGTAAAGTTCTTGCCGTCTCAATAATATGTCTATGACGTTTTTTTGCAAAAGCGACTCTTTGAGGGATATATGGGGGATAAAAGATGTTCAATACCCTGAGATCTTAGGTATGGATTAAAACTTTTATATTGGCCACCACCATCTGTATAGATAGAAAGAACTTTCGTATTAAAACGATGTTTAATTAATGCGCGAAAGTTTTTGAAAAGGTCTGTAACCTCTGTTGACACCTAATTTCTGCCCTCCACATTTCAAATTATTTTTTAAATTTCTCAATTTCGAATAGTTTTAAAATATTCATTTTTAATTATTTCAAAATAAATTTCAAACCTACCTTTTGAATTCGGGTGAAATTAATATATATAGTGTTTAATTATACATGATTATATAACTATCAGTTAAAGAAATGCTTTAAAATTTATTCAGAGTAAAATACTTGATTAAAATTGCAAATATTCTACTTTTTTCAAGATCGATTGAAAATAAGAAATTGATGACATAATTAGTTTCTTAATTTTATTATTATTATTGAAAAAAGAAATAAAATAAAATTGTGTTTCATATAAATATTTATTTTTAAATTATTAAATTTGAGAAATTCATTCAATTAATTGAAAAATAATTTTGTCTCGACTTTACCCGAATATTACTAAATTAAGACTATTTCATTAACGTAAAATAACCTCTCCTTCTTTTAAATTGGGCCACCAGCCCAAAAATTGAGCTAACAACCCACAACTACATAATTCCCAAGTCAGCAGCCCACCACCTTTATTTCTTCTCACCACCAGCCCATAACAACTTCAACAGCAACCAGCCCAGCACAACATAAGGGACCCGACCCAATAACCATTATAACCCCATTCTCCTTACTAGGGGTGTACAAATCGAACCGTTAAGTCAAACCGAACCAATGAATCAAACCAAACCGAGGAAAAAAACTGACTTATGATTTGGTTTGATTGGTTTGGTGTTAAAAAAAAAACGATCATTCTTGGTTTGGTTTGGTATTAGCAAAAATAAAATCAAACCGAACCTAAACCAAACCGACATAATACATGTATAATTTTAATTTCTTATACGTAAAAAAATATTACTTATAATCTACTTTCTAATTACTTTTATAACTTTTTTATATTCAGAAAATAGATATATATTCTTGGACCTTTAGTTATAATATTTAGGGAAAAGGACATGAACTGACCATTTTAAAAAGAAATGGCCCACACTATGAAAATATGGGCAATTGGAGTCAGTCGGCCCAATTTATTTCCTTTTTTTAGCCACTTGGCCCAAAATCACTCTCCTTACACAATTAAGGAAATTAAATGTTTTTTATATTTGTTACTCTTAAATCACTTTTCTTTTCTAAATATACTTTCTCAAATCTTCTTTTTTTTCTCCTCTATTATGCATCGATCAATCTACTGTATTTTATAATCAATATCAAAAATTGATTTGTTGTTTCTTGCATTGGAGCATTGAAAACTTATGGACATGAAGCAAAAAATAGGAAATAAAGGAAAGTTAAAATTAACGGGTAAAGCGGTCAATTTTGACCTCAAATTTGTTGTTAATGATGATTATTTTACAGAATCATTACATACAAGTTTGTACTTGAAGCGATGTCATAGTTCTTTAAACTTGAAGAAGAAAAAAGTAAAATAATGAGGTCTCAAGGTAAGAGAAAAGCCATGTCTTGGTCCATGTTCTTCTCAGAGGCTGATTCATCACGGTGAGTCGGAGATGTTCTTCTTAAAGGTTGACTCAATCACGGTGAGTCGGAGATATTTTGATGCATGTAAAGATTAAAAAAAAAAAGAATATGTCAATAGATACTCTTTTATACCAAATTGATACACATTTTTTAAAAGAGAGAAGGGGAACCTTTGCATGCACATACAGTCTCTATACCCAATTGATACTCTTTTATACCAGTTTGATACACTTTTATCCCATATTGATACAATTTTATTTTTTTTTTTAAAAAAAAAAGGGGGAACCTATGGATACATATACAGTCTTTATACCCATTTAATACATTTTTATGTCACATTGATATACTTTTATATTACATTGATATACTTTTTAAAAAAAAAGAGAGGGAATTCTTTGCATGCACATGCAATCTCTATACTCAGTTAATACTCTTTTATACCACATTGATCCACTGACCTCCGTATTTTATCATTATTGAAACTAAAACTGAAGTTGAAGTCATTATTTTGTATCAATTTTGAGTAAATTTATAATGGGAAAAAATTATAAGAAGCTAATTGAATGCAGATTCTTGGAGATTTTATACAAAATTTATGGAATAAGAAAGATTAATTGAAGTATCGAAAAAGGTAAAAGAATGAAGGTTTGGGAGTTTGAATGGAAAGGAAAATCTGAATGAAAAGGAAAGAAAGAAAGAGAAAGTTACTTTAACGACATTTTCGATTATGTTTAAGCGTATGACAGTGAAGGTTAACTAGTGAAATTAGTTTGTGGCTATTTATAGGGTATTTAATTTTGAGTGTTATTTTTATGATATTATTTTAGTTTTAGGTGTTATCGGTGTCTTTTTCCCTAATATTTATCCATTAGTAACAGATTAATATAAAACTCAATATTAATATAAAAACCTACAACTCTTCAATTGCTTCACTTTACATTTTATTTTCCAAGTTTTCAGAGAGTTCTCATTATTTCCTCATCTTACTTTTCTCATTCTCCTCATTCGTCAAATTTTGATTTAGGTTTGTTTCTGTTCTTTCTCTTTTTTTCTTGTGGAATTATGTTATAGTTAATTATTTTATGGAGTTAAATTTTTAATAAGTTGTCTTCAATTCTTCATTCTTCTATATGCTCACATTTTATGTGAAGGAAACTTTCAGACAAGCTATTGTGACTAATGACTTACAAATTGAACCACTGAGTATTCATATAATATTACTTTGAGAGATAGTAGTTTAAATGTCTTAGTAATTTGCCAACTTAATTTTAATTGGAACTACTCTATGGCCATTATTTTTTTTTAATCTTTTTAGTGAAAACATTTAATTTTTTCTTCAGTCACATTATAATTGTAAAAAAATCGAGAAAAAAACCGAAAAACCGATTAAAATCGAAATATAAAAACCTATTGTATATTGATTTGATTTGGTTTATAAATTTAAAAAACCGACATTATTAATTTGATTATATTTTAATGAAAATCCAAACCAACCCAACCTATATACACCCCCACTTCTTACTCAATTCAACAACAGCCAACGACCAAAACGTTGTCATCACAGCAACGTACACCAACGACAATACCAACGCTGTAACAACAGCGACCATCGACAAACCAGCTCCACATCCTTTTCCCCTTAGCAATTCAACGTTATCAGCAAAGGCCGTACAAACTCCAACCCCAGCAACAACAATTTCAACGCAACAAACAGCAACGACTTCAACGAAAACCCGACCCTAACCCGAACCCGTCAATCCTCAACCCGGCATCAACGACAGACCCCCTGACCCCCGCCTATTACCCTTTTACCCCTCCTACAGTTACAGTCGAGAATGGCTAAAAATTTCTCACTTTTCTCTTTTCAGCTTGTGCTCCTCTGTTCTGAGCAAGATACAACGGATATGTATCTCTTCCTTTGTGCGAGCTTGTTTTCTACTGAATTTCAAAGACTGGTCTTTGTCTCATTATGGACTCCAATTCTCTGAAAAAATCATTCCGAAATTCGGATTTAAGATCATTGTTTTCAAAAATTCAAAACCCCAATGTTCCCCTATAAATAGAGGTTGAAAGAAGAGGAGAAGGAGGAGGATTTTTTGGGGGAAAATTGAGGATTCTGGAGGCGCGTGCTTCTAATCCTACGCAGCCAAAAAATTCCCGAAGAAACACCAGTTTGAAGTCGTCCATTCGTCGTCCCAATTTCGCTGCCCGAAAAAAGGTAAAATCACGTCTCGTTTTAGTTCATTGCTTCTTCTTCTTTTCTTTTTCATATCACTCGTATTGTAAGTGTGTTAACGGTGGAATTATGCGCTCAAGAGGTCTCGAAGGTCATAGAATTTTCGTGCGAAACGTGTATTTGAATCTACTGCTTTCTCCGTTTAGTCGGTGTTTATTCATGATTTTTTTTCTTCACTGATTATTTTCTAATTACTGCCTTACTTTGGTATCGATCAAAACAGTGTGCTGCGTTTTTTTGTTTTTTTTTGTGTTAGCTTGATTCTGTTATGCTTAGTATGTTAGATTGCTCGGATTTCAAGCCTCTTTTCGATGTTCCTTGTGCAATGTTTTCAGATTTTAAAAGGGTGGAATGATGAAAAAATAAAATCTTTCAAACAAGCAATGAATTTTCCTCATAAGCTAATTAACAGGTTTATGTTGTTTATGAGATGTTTCTTTTTGTTGGATTCATGAATGCTATTTTGAGGTTAGATACATTGGCCTAATTCTCTCTTTGTTCGTAAGTAAACTTTTCTTATATATCCTTATGATATCGCGTGGAAGTTGATATGGATAAATTTTTGTTTTGCTAAAACCATGTGACTTGTATGTGCGTTGTTTCCTTATCCTTTCTTCTGAAAAATCAATGATCAAGTATGAAAGTACAACTTTATTTTGATTTCACTATTGTTGTGCTTTGACTTAGGATTTTAAGTTAACTTTTTTCACTTTGGATCTTAAGTTCACTGTCAGGATTTGTCAAAGTTTGTTCCCTTTTGTGTGTGATTCTTGATTCAATATTTTCGGCCTCGTCTTTACTGCTTCAATTCTTAAAAAAAAATGCTTACAAATTCATGTTGGTTTGGCTTGATTAGTTTTCTGCTTCTGTGTTAAATGATTTTGTTGTTGTTGTTTGTTTGTTTTCATTCTCTGTTTTAAATGATAACTAGAACAAGTTTGTAGCATGATCTCTCTTCTTTTGTTTTAGTCACATTAGTGATATTAATTAAAATTTAGGGACTTGATCCATGCATATTCTATGATTACTTGTGCATGTTTTTGTTTCAATACAGTTTGGCAACCAAGCATTCTTTGAATATTTGCATTTTTGACTAAAGTGTTAAAATATTCCATTCCTTTCCTTTACGAAGTTATGTTTCAATACAAATATAGCTTAAGACGCATACTAATCTTTATCTCTTCTTCTCCTTACATGAACTCTTCCGGATGAGTCCAATGGGACTCCCCATATCCTTGCATTCGAACACCGTCTAGTCCAAGCATCCTATGAATCCGAAATGGTCTAATATTTGAAGAAACAAGGCTGGTATACACTGATATATAGCGCGTATACACCGCAAACAGTAACTGAACACTGTCCCCCAGTGTATAATAAAAGATGGAGAAGAAATATGTTGATTTCCACACTGATATACAGTGTATACTTGGAGATATACATGAAAAACGCAGGGGAAAGAGCTGTGATATATAGCTGGTATACAGTTCAGAAAATGGAGCAAAGTCCATAATTTTAAGCCCAAAAATGGGCAGCTTTGTTGATGGGCCAATTAAGGGTTCAATTTCAATTCTTATATGGCAAATCACATAAATATACACTTTAAGAGTCAATATTACAAAAACTACCCATAGTTTCTATTTTACAAAATATAACAATAGAAATATAACAAAATCTACCAAATAAGGTAAAAGAAAAAATAAAAGACAATAAATAAAATAGCATGATTTAAGGGGGCAACTTAATAGTTGATATTTTTCCCTACAAATTCTCCTATTTTGTTTTTCATCAATATTTTTTTCAAAAATAATAAATAAGGCAAACAAAAAAACACTACATTTATTTGATAGTTGTTTTATGTTTTCAGATTTAATTTATTTAATTAAATTGACCTTAATTTTTAATATTTTTTAGGAGAAAACATCATTAATGATAGTAAATTCTCCGGTTGATTCAAACCACATTCTATACAAATTTCACACACCATAAAATTATTGATACACCTATTTTTATATAAATCATACACCATAAAATTATTAATACACCAATTTTTATACATTTTGAACACCATAAAATTATTAATACACCAATTTTTATATAAAATTTATAATACACCATAAAATTATAGATACACCAATTTTTATATACATCAGACATCATAAAATTATTGATACACCAATTTCTATATATTTTGAACACTATAAAATTATTGATACACCAATTTTTATATATTTTCGACACCATAAAATGATTATTATTGATAAACTAATTTCTAGATTATTCAAACACCATAAAATTATTGATACAAAATTATTAATACATCAATTTCTATACAATTCAACAACATAAAAATATTGATACACCAATTTTTATACAATTCAGACACCATAAAACTGTTGATACACCAACTTCTATACAATTCAGACACCATAAAGCTGGTAATACACCAATTTCTATACAATTCAGACACCATAAAGATGGTGATACACCAATTTCTATACAATTCATATATCAATTTCTATACAATTCATACACCAATTTCTGTACAATTCATAAACCATAATACACCAATTTCTTATACATTTCATGCCATAAAATCATTGATATCCTTCACTTGCCGGTGTCATCGAAAAAATTTCGAAAAACAATCAGTAGTAACAAACATTGAGAAAAAATCCAAAACCTCCATCAAAAATCATATCCACCACCGTTGTAGCCACAACATCGAATTCTCCACCGTATCCAAAATACAAATCACAAAACATACTGACCAATGAACAAACGGTGTTCTATCAAAACTCTGCCCAAAAAAAATTAAGGAAACTACGATCATGTCTTCCAAGATTATGTTGAAACCTAAGGGGAAGAATATCAAAAGGGTTGCTGCGGCGGATGAGGAAGACGGAAAAATGGCAGTGGTGGTGCAATTCGTGAAAGAGTGGGGACATGGACAACAAAGAAAGCCAAGTGATTACACACTATTGTTTCATCTTGCTTGTTGTCATCATTGGCATGAATTCTTAACCCAAACCTTCTCTTTCTCAGCTTTTTAGCCCCGTGTAAAGTCATATTTCTTGATAGGTTATTTTAGGGTTTGTTGGGAGTGGGGGGTAATATAAGTCAGTGGGAATCCCACACGCATATGCTTGCTATAAAAAACTGCTTTTAGTGGTAGATTTTGTAAATAAAAGATATCTTTTGTAAATAAAAAAAACTAGTGGTAGTTTTTGTAACATTAATGCTTAAATTATATATTCATGTAATTTTTCCATTCTTATATCCATTTTTGTAGCTCATTTTGCTTATTTGTAGCTTGTATTGTCTATTTATATTAACTAATATTTTAATCAATTAACCTAGACAAATCCCCTAAAAGTATTTTCATTTTATTTTATCTTAATTTTATTTTACCTAATTCATATTTCCTTCACACAATTTTATATTGTCTAGAACGGATTATTTAGTTCCTTCAATTTTCCTCTTACAATAAGTCGTTTAAAGATTAAATATTTTTAAAATAATACTTTATTTTGCTCATGTGACTAATAGTTTATCCGCATTAAATTAATTTTGCTCAAACTCAAGAAATTAATTTTTCTTGTAAATTCTAACCTTTTATAATTAATAAGATACTTGTAATATGATGCGCACTTAATGTTTTTTCCGAAAAGTGTTATTCGGACTTTCTATGGTTTTAATAATAATAAGGCAAATTTTCTTCTTTTTTTTCTATAACAAAGACAAAAAATTGTTTTCTTATTAAAGTCCCAAAGAAATGGCAACTTAGTGTATTTCAAGCTAGTTCTTTTCTCATTTGAACAAATAAATATCATTTTTAAATGTTTAAATAAATAATTTTAATATAAAATCAAGTCTTTGCAAAAATTAGTTGCTTTAATTAGTCAAGTTAGTTTCTTTTTGGTAACCGTTTTAAACGGACGCGCCTAAGTGCCTTAAAAACCTTCTTAGGGCGTTAATTGAATCCTTACCCAGAATCTCTAGTTTTAAAGGTTTATTTCTGTTTTTGAACCTTTGAAACTCTTTTAAATTTTTTTCATGATTTTTTCTATAAAAATCAAGTGGCGACTCTGTAAATTTTTTTAAAATTATTTCAAAATTTTCTCAACTTTTTCTTGAAATAGTTTTAAGATCAAAACCTTTTTCTCACCAAAAGAAACTCAAAAGGAATAAAACAATCTCACTTTTATTTTTTAATGTGTAAAGCCAGGTGTATCAGGTATACTGATCCACAAAAATACAATAGTATAATTTTTTTTCAATCGATTGAACTGGAGAAGGACCCCATAACTCACTAAATATTGTTTGAAATGGTTTGCTACTTGATAAACTAAAATGTTTAAAAGGATGGCAATGAGCCTTATTTGAGGAACAAGAATTACAAACTTAATTTTTTCTCACGAGCAAGGTAGCGAGAATTTATTCAATTTGGATAACCCAACCGACTATGCCAGTAGAAATGGGTGTGCTGGTGGAGGCCAAATATATGTGAGGAAACAACATGGAGGGTAAATTTGACCACTCATAGAGACCGTCTTATTCTGACCGTGCACCAATGGAGTCTGCGTTTCCAAGTCCTTCACAAAAAATGAATGGAAAAGAATTCAATAGAGGTTAGGTTTTCTTGACAAAATTTAAAGACAGGGAGTAAATTGCGTTTAATGCTAGGAGCATTGTAATGCTCCGATTTGCTGAACCGGAATGCTACACGGTGCTCATGACCTCGAAGGACCACAAGCTAACCCATGACTGATATCTGTACCTGTACACTGCATAATATGACATAATAATGCGAAAACATGTACTGAAAGGCCATAAGGTTCAACACTGAACATAATCTAAATAATATAACATCTGTGTGAGATAATAGAATACCCTAAACAAACTGAAAATATTAAAGTCTGAAATATGATAGTCTAGAAAGCCTCTAACTGACTGAACTGTCTTAGTAAGGAGCTGATGGGACATGTCCCCAACTAACTCCAACTAATAAACTAATTAATGAGATAATAGGGAATAATCATGCCCTCGAATAATGAGGACTCACTTCTAACTCTGACTGCTGAAACTGGAATCTATTGCTGATCTGGAGCTCCTGTCTCTAAACCTATGGTATAAGACACTATAGCACAAATGCGTCAGTACTTTGAATGTACTGGTATGCATGTGAGGTAGGATGAATGCATGGGGTTCATATGCATAAACAATAATAATAACTGACTAACTATCATGAGCGTGAGAATACATACATGGGACATAACAACTGACACTAATATTGTGATAACATGATTACTGAATCTGAATATAACTGATAACGTGAATAACTGTAACAGACAGTCCTGAATTTGGTGGAACTATCTGAGTTCTTTTACTGAGACTGATACTGAAACTGTGAGAGGTAGTCATCTAACCGACATGCCCCAAATGATGCATTATAGATGAACTGGGTTCCAATCTATGCCCTGATTGAAAGGGTGTCAATACCGCTCCACTGGTAAGGACAACATGTGAGTGACCCTAATATAACAGGTAAATCTAGTGAGAATAGTAGGAACCCTCATATAGCAGGTTAAGCCACCTCATCTACTCTCATATAGCAGCTATGATGTCTCAACCTATGCTGGCTATATAGTTCTGAAACGTAAGGATTGCTTCTAAGAATCACACCCTCACATAACAGGTGAGTTCCCCTCCTTGGATTTCACTCGATGCTAATTTCTACTCCCATCTGAATAGACACTGAAAATAATTTACTGAACTGAACATGAACTAAATTACTGAATTTCCGTTGACTGATGACATATTACTGATATTTGACAATTGACTGAGTTCATGAGATCATGGAATTTCCTGAGTCATAAAACTGTCTAAAGTCTAAGGATTCATAGCTTGAATGAGAGTATCATGGAAACATGAAATGACTCTAGGCATACAGCTAATATTTTGGGTACAAGTACCCCCAGGACTCGATGGAAGAAAAACTGACCAAGCATAACTTACTTGAACATATAACTAACATCATAATCCATAATACATTTATAGAAGAATTCCATCAAAACATGTGATAGGCATAATTTGTACATACATGGGGATTTCATGATATCATACTAGTTGGGCATTGTTCCTTCATCTAGACATTTAATCAAACACATGGTAGGCATAACACATGTAAACAACATTATACAACAATTAATCATCATGATTCATCTCTAATTTCATCATCTTAGGGTTTATTCATAGGTTTACATAAATATACATCTATACAAATCAATTCCACATAAAATTGATCACCCAACATGAATTTGAATTCAATTGATCATTCTCAACATAAACAAAACTAACCCAACATGAAATTCATAAAGAAATCCATAAACTTAAACTTAAAGAAAGAGATTCTTGGGTTTCATGGACGAAAGGGGTCCATGAATGAATACTACGCATACCTTAGTTCGTGGTTTCATGAAGATTAACGGTGAAACTTTCTTGAAATTGGATCTTCTATGAAAACCCTACCTTGTTCTTGAGAGAAATTTGAGAGAAGAGAGTGTATTTTGGGTAAAAATTGGTTGAATCACGTGTTAAAGGGCTTAAATAGGGGTGGGAAATTAACTCTTTTAACCCTAGACGCGTTTTGTAATTTCAGTAAAAAATTTACGAATTGAACCCCTGGCGCGACGCGGCGCTATCGTGCCGTATCACTGAAATTTGACAATTGGAAAATTAAGGGATGGCGCGATGCAGAGCCATTGCGTTGCCCCTTCTTTTACGACCTGGAACTTTGGCACGACGTGGAGAAAATCGCGCTAAGACACTGGAAAAGGACAATTCTGAATTTGGACCCTGGCGCGATGCACCATAATCACGGTCCCCTACTGGAATTTGCCAAATGCCATTTCCTCTTGTGGCGCGGAGCGCCATTGATTAATGTGGCGCTGTTTTACGACGAAAACTTGAAATAGTCGTAACTTCTGACCCGGTTATCGGATTTGGGCGAATCTTATATCGATGGAAAGCTTATTGAATTTTCCACATGACAAAAAGTGAAAATCGTGAAAATTTCTCATGGAATAATCATTATTCAATTTAGAAGACAATACTAGACATTCTTAAGATGAAATTTGCTAGGAAAAGTACAAGGTATTACAAGCACAGAGAGTGTGAGAGAGTTTGAAAGATTTAATTGATGAATTTAATTGAGTTGAACCAGTGTGAGTTATTGGTATTTGTTTTACCATCACCCATGAAGACCTGGTCCATACCATTGTATTGCTGTAAATTTTAAGGTTCGGCAGTGATATGATGAGACGCTCAAGAATCGAGAATCCAAGGATTTTCTGATGCCTGTAATACTGAAACATAATTGGGCTTCGCCTCAAAGTGGTTGTGAGATTTTAATTGACAAATACTTGCAACATAACTGGGTTTGTTGCACAACTAACAGCGAACACTATCAGAAGAGTTGTTGGTGGTCGAAGATCGCCGTTGATTGGGTGAAGTAAAGTAATTGTTGGACCTCCATTATTGGTTGTTGCCATTGTTATTGTTGGAGCGACGATTGGTGCGATTATTCGAAATAACAGACTTGTTGGAGGTAGCAGCAACAACAGTAATCTAATTGAGAACTTTTTAAATTCTTCATGTCGAAAGAAAAGCTCATGATCCAGAAACTTTTCGTAGAGTTCTTCATAAGTAATAGTGGAGTCACAAGTATGGATTGCACCAAAAATCTCACGAAACTCTAGACTCAGACCACTTAGGATCTTGAAAATAAGTTCAGAGTTGGAGACCGAAGCACCAGCAGTAGAGAGTTTGTCAGAAATAGATCGAATAATTTGCAAATATTCGGTGACTGAATGGGAGTCTTTGGTCAGACACATAAGTTGATCACGTAGACTCAAAATTTTGGTTTGGGACTTGTTCGCATAGGTGATGTGCAGTGCATCCCAGACTTTCTTTGTTGAGTTAGCCGTTGCAACAGTTGTGGCAATTGTTGGATCAACAGATGCCATAAGTGTGTTTTGAATGAGTTTTGCTGGTCTTGTCGAAACCAAAGAGTAAACGCAGGATTGGCACTACGGACTGTGCCAGTGGTGATAGTGCGAGATGGGGAAGGTGTAGACCCATCAAGATGACCATAGAGATCATGACCATGCATAAGCATGGAAAATTGCACCTTCCACGTTGTAAAATTGTGGTTGCAATGTAATTTTATGGGCAATTGGGACACAGGATTAAATTGAACAACCATAGGGCCGACGTTGTTGTCAACATTAACAACTCGAGGAGTGTCTGCCATTTGTGGAGGGTGGGTGGGAGAGAAAAAAAATCTTACTCGTTAGAGTATGCTAAGACTTCTAATTCCATATAAGAATGAGTAGAGTGTGAAAGCTACCGTTTATTTACGATGTGCAGAGGAACTTTAAATACAAGCAAATATTAACAGTATCTCTTATATTACACGAGGCGTATTCCTAGTGGACTCTAAATAATAAACGTGCAATCCTAATCCTATGACCAGGTAACTAACTAGCAATATTATCTGCACAGTGGTAACTAACTAGCAACATTATCTGCACAATTAAACAAAGTGCAGTACCAATACTGCACAATTACAGGGAGTAGGATGTATGTGCCAATAATATACACATAAAT
>NC_061117.1:212882402-212899524 GCF_002878395.1 Capsicum annuum | reverse complement strand
AATCCTAGACTATGTTCTACCCAATTTCTTGAGCCTTCATCACGAACTTTCTCGGGGTACAAGATACTTCAGGGCATTCTCCGATGAATAAATACAATGTGACCTCAGGGCATTTTCGACGAATGAATACATTTGATGAAATGTGATAAAAGTGGAGGAATCATTTAACATAGGTATTCACACATTTAATGATATAGAATCCTACGAGTTGCCTACCCCGAAACCTAAAATTTACCTATCGATTTCGGCCTAAAACATGACACTATCGGATTTAACAACATAATTAGTGTTCATGTCAAATAAAATAACCACCAATAAATCAAACTAATAAATATTCACCTTTGTTATTTTTCAATTCCCACCCCTCTTTTATTCTCGAATTACCAATTTCAAATCTCAAACGAGATATAGTTTCATCACACAACACATAACCAACAGAACCAACAATGAATCAACAACAAGCAACTATTTACCACCAATAATGATCAAACAACACACAAACGTTCAATCCATAACATTGAATATCATAAACAGTAAAGTAAGAGAGGTAAAGAGTAGAATTGGACCTCAATTTGATGTTGTTCAAGTGTAATTAATTCTATCGACTAGAACCGCAATTGAATTCTCGTACCGAACCTCAATGCAATAAACCCAATCTCAGTATCAGTTTAACCTTCACTGTTTCTTTTTGCTAACCCCAAACAACATTACAAAACCAAGAGATCTATGAGCAATTTCCAGCAGAATCTTGCCGGAATGATACTCGAACAAATGATTTTTTTTATTTCTGGTGATGAATCGATTGTAAAGTAGGAGAATGCGGGATGGTGGCATATTTAAGTGGATTTTAAGAGTTATATTCCGTATTTCTCACTTTACCAGAGCTTCGATGAGCTCGGTGATGACAAAAATTGGAGAAAAATAGATAGGGTTTACACGACCATAGCGTTTTCTGGTGAGAAGTTATAAGAAAAATTTGGTTTCCGTCCACTTTCTCTCTCTCTCTTACGTTTTCTTTCCTTTCTCACTCAAATCTCACCCAAACTCCCTCAGTTATCTCCCAATTAATTTTCTTTCTCTTTAACTATTTCTCTTCCCATTTCAGTGTGTGGGCATGCCCCTATTAGTGTGTTATACCCTTTTCTTAAATGGAAAAATTGAAAGGGTCCTCTAGAGTATGTGATTTTGTGTCCCATATATTTGTGTGTAACCGTCTGTGTTTATCTTTCCAGCCGTATATGTAAGGATGATATGTGTAAATAGTGATGGTGTGAGAGTGATGATCTGTGTGTATTATTGTATGTGTGCCTATTTTACTCTGTGTGTTTGTGCATATTCCCTTCCCCTTTGTATATGGAGTAAATGCAATTGAATTAAGTCTTGTGTGGAATTGTGTGGGGCTCATTATTATTGTGTGTGAAGAGTGTGAGGTATGTGTTAATATGTGCTGAGTGTGTGGATTGTGAGGGTGAGTGTGTATTTCGTGTGGGTCCATACTACTAACTCAGATGAAGTAGAGAGGTTGTTTCTGATAGACCCTCAACTTAGGACGCATAACTATATAACAAACAAAAAGACAAAAGCACACAACAATATGGAATAAAACATCGCTAGATAATAAAGGAAATAAGACACCTACAAGGTCCTACTATAAACTATCTATCCAAAATCATAGACATCACCGAAACACCATGAACAAGAAACCCATGCACAACTACAAACAAATCACTCTTCCCTACTATAACGGATGAACTCCAACCCACTAACTCTCTACCCTAATCTGAGTCCTTCACACCTTCCTATCAAGGTTCATGTCTAATCAACTCCCTCCAATACTTTTTTGGCCTACCTCTACTCTGCCTAAAACCATCCATAGCCAGTTTCTCACACCTCCATACTGGAACATCCGTGCGCCTCCTCATCACATACCTAAATCATCATAACCTCACTTCCCACATCTTGTCTTCCACCGAAGTCACTCCCACTTTCTTTTGAATAATCTCATTTCTAACCTTATCGTTTCTAGTAAGCCCACACATCCATTACAACATCGTTATGTACGCCACCTTCAACTTTTGGATGTGAGAGTTCTTAACTAGCCAACACTCTGCTCTACACAACATAGCCAGTCGGATTGCCATTCTGTAAAACTTACCTTAAAGCTTAGGAAGTGTCTTCTTATTACACAAGACTCCCGAAGTGAGCCTATATTTCAACCACCTACCACCAATATAGTGTGTGTCATCATCATTAATCTCACCATCCCCTTGAATCATAGACTCAAGATACTTGAAAATCTTTCTCTTTTGAATGACCTGAGAATCCAGCTTCACTACCACGTCAACCTCATGCGACAAATCAATAAATTTACATTTCAAGTACTCCGTCTTGATTGTACTCAACCTAAATATTTGAGACTCAAGGGTATGCCTCCAAAGCTCAAACTTAACATTAAATCCTTCCCGAGTCTCATCAATGATACAAGTATGATCATGATCATGACACTTTTGAGTAATTTTGAAGACTAGTCACTAAAGGGCCCTTTTGTCATTTTGTCTATTATTGTAATGTAGTATAAATAGAACATTGTAGGGTTTATTTCTTTAGTTGATAATTATTATTAAAGAATACTTCTCTTAGAGTGAGAGAGAGTCCAATTGAAACTAGGGCATAACATAAGGGTGAATTCTCTTGTGTGTTGCATTTTGATTGATACGTTGGTGCTTGGGTGGTAGACGTCTCTCTTGTGTCAATTGTAAGAGTCAGGTATTTGTTTTGTGAAGTTTTAAAGGTCCAAGAGTGGAATATTCTCTTGGGTTGTTAAGACTACATCAACACTTGTCTAACTACCTATCTTGTATCTTATTTTAGTTTCGGCTTCTTGTGTTGTTAATATAACCCGTTTGTTTTTGTTGATATTGTAATATTGTGGAGCTTCATCTTGTGTTGCTAAACTTGTTTTTGGCTGGCTGTTTTGGTGTATTAACACCTTGTATCCTCTTCTTTCTTGTTCTAGATAGTGAATCCGAGAAAGGTCCCATTTGGTCCATGATTTGTTGTGATTTGTGGACTATTTTGGGGTGTGATTTCTTGTTCCTTTATTTTTTCCGTATCATTTGGTATTAGAGCAAGGCTGGTTGTGTTCCTACACTACCAATCTTGGGTTCTCTGGGATGAAAATTAAAAAAAAAAGCTGAAAACTGAAAAAAAATTCCAAAAAAGTGCAAATCTTTTTTGTGTTCTTAGCCAAAAATTGTGTTGTTGTTATCTTGGCCAAGATTTGTTTGTTGTGTGTCTAGAACTTGTAGTCTTTTGTTTGTTTAGAGTATTTCTAGTGTTGGTTTCTTTCTCATCAACACTAAAAAGTGTCCAAATCTAAGATTGAACTTGAACTTGTTGAAGATGTTGATGTGAACAAGGTGTGGCTGAGTTGGATGTTGTTATTACCTAAACCTTGGCCGATTTGATGGTCTTGTTGTAGTGGAGTTGGAAACTGAAATTGTTGTTTTTCTTAAGGTTCTTCACCCTTTCATCATCTTGTTAATCCTTAAAGTGGAAACTAGATCTAAAAAGGTGAAAGAAAAGCTTGTAGTAGTTGTTAGTAAAAGACTTGTCCCTATCACTTCAATGACTTTTCATCTACTTTTTCTTGATTTAAGGACCTTGTTTCAAGGAGAAAGTTCAAAGAAGTCAAGTTTTGCTTTTGAAATTTGAACAAAAAGGCTCAAAGATCACTTTTCCCTCCATTAACCAAATCCACCAATTCCAAATTGTATATTGATCAAGACTTGATATTGGGAAATAAAATTTTGATAAAACTCGAGGCCAATAGCGGACTGCCATGTCACTAAAGTATTGTTCACACAATATTTTTGAGTTTAAATTTTAGATTTCTTAGTTTCATTTTATTGTTTCCTAGTTTCGTTTGTTTGCTCGACACTAATTGACAACCTAGTAATACCCTACTAGCTTGTAAGTTAGTTTTGTGTACGTTCTTCGTGTTATGTTTGTTGTGTGTTTTTCTCATTTTTGAGTCGTAGTATCTTTTTTGGTTCAAGTTTGTACATTACTTATTTGAGTCATTTTAAACAATAATCTACCCGACCTCGAGCCAAAATTGGGACCAAGTAGCCTCATTGGAGTATAAACGAGTTATCAACACTTGTAAGGCCAATAGAGTGAAAAATCCAAAGTGTGAAAGTGAGGGATTGTGGACTATTTTGAGACGCATTGTGGACTATTTTGTGATGAATTATGGACTGATTTTTGCTAATCTTTAATGTGTTTGTTGTTTTCGTGTTTTTTGCTTAGTAGCTCTTGAGGTACAATGGCGAATGAAGCTGAAATGCCTAGTTTGTTAAATCCATCATGGCAAGTCTTGATGCCATAGATAGGCAAATAATGGACATAATGGAAGGAGGATTGGAAGGGACGGAAGGCTCTCTGTGCAAGAAGTTGGATAAATTGATGGAGCATCCAAGCCTTCCTAATCAAATTCCTGAGAGTGGCCATGCTCCACATGAGCTACAAGGTAATCAAACTAACTTTTCAACTCTAGTGAATGGGGATAATTGTCAACTAAGTGTGAATGATAGTTTGTCTTTAAGTGAGACGAATGTGCCTTCATTTTGTGATGATAATGTACAACTTGATATTGTGGATACACTAGTTGATTCACCTAGTGTTAAAACCATTATGTAAAGTGGTAGTACATTGTCTTATGGAAGTCATGAAGACCAACTTGTGTGTGAAAATGATGATGTTAAACATGTTGGCCGAATGACTAAGGATGACCCTCTAGTTATTTTTGTTATTGACCATGATAGTATAGAGGGGACATTTGATCATTATTGTAGTAGTATTGGGGTAAGGACGTGTATTCCCAACCCGTGACTATGGACACTCTACCCATTTGATTCTGGTGATCATTTGAAGTGTGGTGATGAGGATGTCTTTTGGAATGACTTGAATGTCCATGGAATGTATGGCTTTCCTCTCTCGGCTTTCAAGTCTAATTGTTGTTCCAAGAAGAGTCTATGTTTTCCACTTGATAAGCGATACTTATTCCTTGTTTCTTATCACACTTATGTGGATAAAATAGTTGATTCTCCCTTGGTAGGTTATTCGGGTAAGAGGGATGTTTGGGTATATATGAAGTTTGAGCCACCTTGGAAAGATGCTATGATTGATTACACTAATCCTAACCCTCATACCTTGAGGAACTTTTGTTTGCTTGTCCTTCCTATTGCTTTGCAAAGTTTGGATTCGAAGACGAATCCTTTCTAAGGAGGGGAGGATGATACGGGTACGATCATGATCGGAGTTCAATGCGTCAAGACTCAAGCACGGGGTCTGCCCATCCAAGAAACAAGCTTTGAGGTGTAGAGAAAAAGTCCCACAAGCTCCAAAACTGTTCACTATTCATCCGCGTTCACTGTTCATCCGCCCTTTGCAAGGGTTTTTTAGTCATTTGTAATAAGTTAACCTAGGTATAAATAGAAACTCATTAGGTCATTTTTGTGAGATTTTTGGAGAATATATTTTGTAGCCTCTTTGAGAGTCTCTAGCAAGGTGTAATCTTTGGACAAAGTGGAATCCTCGTGTTGATCATTTGCTTAGAAACGGAGATTACTTGGGAATTCTTGTTCCCTTGAGGTCATGTAAGAGATAGATTTAGGTTGTGTATGATATTAAAGGTCCAAAAGTGGAATAAGCTTTTGGGTTGTTAATATTATACCATCCCTTTGTCTATCTATCTATCTTTACTTTCTTATAATCGTTTGTGTATATCTAGTGTAATCCGTTTGTGTTCTTGTCTTGTAACGGTGTGTTTTTGTTATTGCATCTTGTTCATCAAGTGTTGTTGCTATGTTAGTGTGTTTTACTATTGATATCATTTCCCTTTTTGTTCTTCTTGCGTATCAGAGAGAGGTCATCAAAGGGGGTCCTCGGTTCTTCAAATTGTTGACTATTTTGGTGTATGTTTTGGTGTCTTTCTTGTCGATCTTGTATAATTTGCTATCTTGGGGAAGAAGTAGTAATTGAATCGGCTAAGGTTGATGGAAAGACTTAAGATGGAGAACAAAAAGAGGTTAAAATGCAAGGCGGGGAGGATGTAGAAGATGTATGGCTGTGTGAAGGAGATTGTGAAGTGCCTTTGTAAAAGAGGCGAGGTTATGAATTTGTGGGCAAATTTCTCTCAAGATGGAGAGGATGATACAAGTATGATCATGATCATGACACTTTTAAGTATTTTTGAAGACTAGTCACTAAAGGGCCTTTTTGTCTATTATTGTAATGTAGTATAAATAGAACATTGTGGGGTTTGTTTCTTTAGTTGATCATTATTATTGAAGAATACTTCTCTTAGAGTGAGAGAGAGTCCAATTAAAACTAGGGCATAACGTAAGGGTGGATTCTCTTGTGTGTTGCATTTTGCTTGATACGTTGGTGCTTGGGTGGTGGACGCCTCTCTTGTGTCAATTGTTAGAGTTAGGTGTTTGTTGTGTGAAGTTTTAAAGGTACAAGAGTGGAATATTCTCTTTGGTTGTGAAGACTACATCAACACTTGTCTAACTACCTATATTGTATCTTGTTTTAGTTTTGGCTTCTTATGTTGTTAATGTAACCCGTTTGTTCTTGCTGCTATTATAATATTGTGGAGCTTCATCTTGTGTTGCTAAACTTGTTGTTGGCTGGCTGTTTTGGTATATTAACACTTTGTATCCTCTTCTTTCTTGTTCTAGATAGTGAATCCGAGAGAGGTCCCATTTGGTCCACGATTTGTTGTGATTTGTGGACTATTTTGGGGTGTGATTTCGTGTTCCCTTGTTTGTTCGGTATCAGTCAATTAGTACAACATCATCAGTAAATAATATACATGAAGGCACCCTCTTTGAATACACCGCATCAAAACATCCCTCACCAAGGCAAATAAAAATGGGTTTAAGAGTCAATCTCTGATGCAACAATAACAACAACAACATACCCAGTGTATTTCCACACAGTGGGGCCTGGGGAGGGTAAAATATACACAGTCCATACCACTACCTCTGAAGAAGTAGAGAGGTTATTTTTGATAGACCCCCGGCTTAGGACAGTCGATCCCTGATGCAATCCTGTCAAAATAGGAAAAGGCTTTGAATCTCCTCCTACCGTCCTCACACGTTTCTTTGCTCCATCATACATGTCCTAAATCGACATGGTGTATGTCATAAGCACCTTTATAGCCTTCAAGCACCTCCACAAAATCTCCTGGAGACTTTGTTTATGTCTTCTCAAGATTAATGAACACCATGTGCAAGTCCTTCTTCCTTTCCCTAAACTGCTCTACTAATCTCCCCACGAGGTGAATGGCCTCAGTATCGAACGACCTGGCATGAAACTGAACTAATTCTCGAAAATAGTCACGATCCTCCTCAGTCTCAACTCTACCACCCTTTCCTAAACCTTCATAGTATAACTCTCAATGCCGGCCTCGAACTGAAACTCAACAACATCAACATCATTATCATCATTAACCAAACTTGAATTGGGACTCATACTATCAATAACATCATCAATTGTCGGACTTAAATCGGAACTCATATTAACAATATCATCATAATTGTCGGATTTGAATCGAAACTCATAACAATAAATCACTGTGTTTTAATAGGAATTTACATCAACTCCTAAATACCAAACCAACATGATCATTAAGTATCCAATCTTCTCAAAGTCCCAAAATAAGCATTTTAAAGTGTATAACAAGCGTTAGAAGTTTACGAAAACTAACACAAGTCTTGGCCTAACAAAAATTCCAAAATAATAGCAGTAGAACTACAACAAAAATAAAAATCTCAAAATAATTGGATTCAGCTACATAAATATTCTAAATCATTGTCCCTTTTTTTTTTTTTGGAGAAAGATTATAATTCCCAAATATGTACACATTTCATTATTTCCCTTATAACACTCAATAATCAATCATTAAAAAAATTGAAACCAAAATAGACACAAGATCAAGATAATTAACAAGTAAATTAAAGATATCAACAGAAACCACAGATAGTAATACGACAGTAACGGTAACAAAATAATATGATAGTCGAAATAAAGTTCAAACAATACTAAAGACTGCATTTTTAGTCCATCCCATTTCCAATGTGGCTTCTTTATCAAATCCAATAGAACCCCAAAAGACAATTTTTATAGTTTATTCCTTCACCAATTTTTTTTTTTTTAAATATCCCCTTTATTTAGACACATTTTATTCTCCAATACTAAATATCTTTTAATTAAAAAAAATTAGAGAGAAAGATTATAATTCCCAAATACCTATTTCATTTTTTTTCCTTTCTAACACACAATAATCAAATCTCTAAGAAAAATGGAGGCCAAAATAGACACAAAATCAAGGTGATTTAGCCATAAATTAAAAGAAAAGATACATACATTTTGTAAAGAAAAAAATTCCATAAAAAATATTTATAAAAAGGTACCTTGTAAAATTTAAAATTTAATTGAAAAAAAAAATTTTGGGAGCTTCATATGGGGGTCATAATGAAGAAGAGAAATTTGGTGAAATTAAGGATGATTACACTGTTGTACGTTATTTTTGTTACGGTGAGGTGATAAAAATGTTATGAATTTTGTTATTTTTCATCCTTTTTGAAACAAAATTATCAACTAAAAGGAAGTATATGGTAAGGTGAATTAAATGAGTAAAATATTTTTGGGGAGGACCAAAATTACGAGTTTATGCCTCCTGCAAAAGAGCAAAGACTCAATAAATATTTATATGTTACCAATATTTATATGCTACCAATTGAGTTGATCCCTCTTTTATTTTAACTGGTAAGCTTTAACAAACATAGCCCATCTAAAATTATGTATATGACTTTTAACTAGTGACGTACTGATTGGTGAAACGTGAGCACCTGTGTTTAAAAGATTCCACCAGAAGACATTCAAACAGTTTTTGGATTCAAATTGTTGGAGTCCTTAGTTCCATTTGTATATCGTGTATCTAGTTTTACAATCATTTCTTCCTGATAACTTGGATGAAAATGCTTTATGGTCAAAAAAAAAAAGAATAAAATGTTGCAATTACTGTAATGTGTCAATCTTTGGATTCATCTTTTTTTTTTTTTTTAAATTATGGATGAAAAAAATATAAGAAATAGAAAGCACATAAAAATCAAGAGATTCATCAAAAAAAATTATCGGATAAAAATTTTAATCTTTGTTTATCGTAGAAAATGGTGCTCTGCACTTTGCATGAAAAGGAAGAAATAAAATAAGCAAAAAGAAAGGAAAGGAAATAAAGGAAAAGATCCCACTAAAAATTGAGTTAATTAATTAATAACCTTCAATTAAATTATGCCATATGTATATTTGAATTGATTTTTTTAATAGTTAAATAAACTTACTTTATGAATAAATCCAAAAAAAAAAACTAATATATCAGAAAAAAAATTATATATTGACGAATAAAATAATGCCACGTGTATGATTGTGTTATTTCAATTTTTTTTCTGCTCTCCTCACACATCTATATTTTATATAATATATTAAAAGTGTGAAAACCCTTATAAAAGTGATTTAAAATTTTTACCCTTCATTAAAAGACTTTTCTTTAGACAAAACTGTCTTTTCACTATTTTTTAATTTATTATTTAATTATTTTTTATTATATTATCTAGACTTCCTAAAATATATGGACTCCTAAAATATATGGTAGGAGAATTAATTAATATTTTTCTTTCTACTGTTCAATTAGAAAAATACTCCTAAAATAGGACTCTATTAAGGAAATCTTTGTATAAATATTGAAATGTACGTTAAACTAGAGAACAAACCGGTTTGCCCATTTGGAGAATACGATTGATGCTCATTTAACTTGATTCGATTGCATTACTAGATTGGTGCATGTTTGATTTTCTAACCCTCAACTTCGTCATTGTTTTGTCAGCATAATAGAATTCAACATGTGTGTGTATATATATCTTCTTCATTTTCATTCAAAATCATTTTTTAGGATCAAAATTTTCGTCGGGACAAGAATTAGTTGGATCAAAATCGAAGCTTTGTGATCACTATTATATTTTTTTTATAGTTTACAGATCGTAGATGAATGTCGGTTGACTTTGAAGAATTTTTTGTGTAAAAGTTAGGTTTAATTGTATTATTTTGATATATTTATTATCTTATTGTTTTATTTTAATTTACAGATGCTAGATGAATGTGAGTTGACTTTGAAATTTTTTTTAGGTAAAAGTTAGGTTTAATTGTATTATCTTAATATCTCTATTAGTTTGTTATTTTATTGTAGTTTACAGTTCGTAGATGAATCTCGGCTTTGAAAAAATTTTATGTGTAAAATTTAAGTTTAATTGTATTATTTTGATATCACTTTTATCGTATTATTTTGTTGCAGTTTACACGTGATAGATAAATATTGGTCGGCTTTGAGAATTTTTCTCATGTAAAGGTTAAGTTTAATTGTATTATTTTGTTATCTCTTATTATTTTATTATTGTTTACAGGTAGTAGATGAGTGTCGGACGATTTTGAAAAATTTTTTGTGTGTAAAAATTAGATTTAATTGTATTATTTTGATGGAGGCAAAAAGAATTGGAGTTTTAAGTAAGTGATTAGGGGTTCTTGAAGGTGTCTCCTATGAAAGGAGTAATGAGGTTTGGAAATAGTTTTATTTGCATGAAATTCAAATTAACTTTGTTCTTTCCGTTTATAATAAACATTGAAGTGAGACACATCACATAATAATATATTTAAGATAAAATATTTATTTATATAATTTAAATAGATATATCATTTTTTAACATTAATATATTACTACTTTCTAATTATATTGTTCTTAATTCTTATGTATATTTTATTGGTTGACGTGAGAGACACGTGCAAAACACATACACTAATCTAATTTTTTAAAAAGTGAGTACATTCTCTCTACTTAGGAAGATATTTAATACACTTTAAAGTTGTTAAGACGTATATAATTATCCGTAAAGTTAAAGATCTAAAGTAAATTTTGCTGACAAGTTTAGGATGATTTGATGTCTTTTCTCTTATATTTTTATTTAATATGCTACATATTTCGGTTGAAGAAATTTTATGGTATGTTGATTTCTTTTTCTAAAAGTTAGCATAATTTTATTTTTATTTAATATTCTATATATGTCGGTTGTTTTCTTTTTTTTTTTCTTCCCTCTTATTTAAGTTAACCTAGTAAGTTTTCTTCCAATAACTAAAAAGTTGCAGCCCTTTCACGTGTGTCCAGAAAAAGCTAATGGCAGATCTACCCAACGATATTATTGTCAATATTCTCTCAAATTAACCAGTGAAATCTCTGTTAGGATTCAAGTGTGTTTCTAAGTGGTGGTGTTGGTTTATTTCAAGTCCATTTTCAGCGTCGTCCCAACCAGGGACGAGAAGGGGCAATCACGATGATGTATAGACTTCAATGTCGAGAAAGGGCTCTAGACGGCCTTCCTTTAGCTTCATAAACAAACAATTCATGTCAGAAAGTCTCACTTGCCTTATAAAAGGCGTGGTATACAAGGTTTTATACTTTTGGGTTCTTGTAATGGTCTTGTACTATTGGGTGTAAAAGAGCATATTTACTTGTGGAATCCTGCCACTCGATTCTGCACCAAAGTGCTTGAGCTTTACCATTCGATAATGGAACATTATGTTACACGTGGGGGACTTTGTTTCGACTCCTTCAAGAATGATTACAAAGCTGTCATGTTTACGTATGATGGTGATTCCCCAGATTGGACTAACTATGTTACAGTTGCTAGTATTTAAGGCAAAAAATGGAGGAAACCCGAATTTGCTTATGATATAATTTCAGATCGTGATGGGATTACATTGCATGGACGTCTTCACTATCGGGTAAGGGTAAAAAATACCTCTTCATATAATGAAAGTATTTGGGACCGTTTTGGTCAATGTAACAAGGTAATATATTTTGATCCCATCTTTGAAAAGTTCCATATGTTGCCAATCCCTGAGTGTGACCAAGAAGAGAATGCAGTTGCCGGTTTAGGAATTTCAAATGAATGTCTTTGCATGACTCGTCTGGAACATGATTGGGGTCTTGAAATATTGATGATGAAAGAATACGGAATAAAGGAATCGGGGACATCCTTATTTTTCATAAAAAATCAAGAGATACCACATTGTGGATTTGTAGTGCCCTTTTACGTGACAGAGAATGGAGAAGTAGCTTTGATAATAGACGTAATGGATTGCAGGGCCGGCTTAAGGACGCCGGGGGCCTAACTTTACTAAGAGCTTCAAATTCAACTAATGTTTTGCGTGAATTTGGACATAAAATCTTCAATTTTTAAAATTAAAAAATATAGTATAAGTCTATTTACATATACTATATTAAAAATTTACATATTTAGAAACTATATAAAAAATAGTATAAGTCTATTTAGTTAACAATTTAAAATATTTTAAAAAATCATGTTTGAAACAAATAATTGTCGACTCTCCAAATAGTAGCGAGAAAACATAAATTAAAATAAAAGGAATATTATTAGAATAACAATCCTTGACTATCAATCACATTGACTAAGATGATTTATAACCATACAAATACTTATGACTTACTTTTGATCTCTATTTTAAAAAAAATCTTTAGTTTTTAAATTTTATATTAAGTCAAACTACATTACATACAATAATTGAAAAAATGAGGCCCTAAAATTTTGGGGGCCTCAAGCCATTGCTTGACTTGCTTGGCCCTTGAGCCGGCCATGATTGATTGTAAAGTTGTTATATACGATCCTAAGAATGATAACATACAAGACATTGTGGTACCGGATGTGTATAGATCTGCCATTACGTATGTGGAAAGCCTGATCTCGCCCAAGGGATACTACTGGTGTGAGAAGCGGACAAAAAGTACTTTGGACGAAAGAAAGCAAGACCATCTTAGGTTCTGACACTACTAGAAATAGAGGTGGTTTTTTTTCACCACGAATCAACGGAAACATGTGTTCTCAATTTCCTAATGTTTCCATGTAAAAGCACAACTGTTCTTTCTTTTTTCTGTTTGATTCAATTCAATCAAAATATCTGTAAAAATAGCTATTGAACATTTTTAGTGGAAAATTTTAATGAGAAAATAGTGATTTCCTACTAGTGCAAAGCCCAATTTCTAGTAACAAATCACACATATATTAGTACAACTAAGATTAAAGAGTAAGGATGAAGGAGAATGAGAATGAAGTCCAAGCAACAATTAGGGGAATAACATATAGAAGAGTGAAGGCAACGAAAGCAAGGGAGGCCAATGGTACAAACCAAGTGCAGCCCATTATGGAATGAGAGTTGAGTAGTAGGCGTGAGTACGGTTTGATCAAGCCAACTAGTAATTTAGTGTATAAACAATATAAATTCCATCACTTTAGGAGCTAATTAATTCTTATTTCAACTCTTTTTAGTATTATTAAAGATTCCAAAATAATTTTATGTGGATACATCACCGTCGTACGAATACATTGCGACTCTCATACATTTCCATACTCTGATATGTAACATATCTCAATTTTTTTTTGTGTATCGGTAATATTAGCATCGATTTGAAACATATGACTTTAGTCAAATACATTAGAATATATGTACTAGAAGATACATAAATTTTATGGAATTGTCCGAACGGAGAAAACAAAAGTTTTCGACCATATCTGGACAGATCTCCATTTGTATTGTCGAAATTCTCTAACATTCATAAAAAAAGATTAAGCTTTGAGAGGCTTATGTTTTGGTGTTGATTCACCGTTAGATACATAGATTTCGTGGAATTCTTCAAACAATTTGTATTCAATCAGATCTGGCGAGATCTCCCAGATCTCCACCTGAATCATTCGAATTCCCCGAAAAAAAGATAAAGTTGGGGGAGGTGTTCGTTTTGATGGTGGTCACCGGTGATTTTTTTTTAATTGGAAATGACCGGAGATGAGGTGACATGGAGGTGGAGATAAAGAGATGAGAGTGGAGTGAAGAAAAGGGAGAAGAGTGAGAGTGGAGTGAAGTAAAGGGAGAAGAGGGAGAGGATGGCGAGTTTGGTGATGGCTAGACGGTGGGAGTCACATAGATGGAAGCTTTTCGCCGCTGTTGGTGATGCTTTTCCGACGAGAGAAAGTGAGAGAAAAGAAAAGTTAAGAGAAAAATGGAGTGGCAATGAGAAAAATGGAAGAAATTTGGGATTCTTGAGGAGATAAAAGTAAAAATGTGATGTATCAACTACAGAGAGAAAAGTTAAAATATGAATGAGATGTAAATAAACTAAAGAGTACAAATTTTAAGTAGATATGGTAAGTTAAGTATTTCCAAAATTAAAATCTTTTATTTTATCTTTAACCTTGCTTACTCCCGCCATACTTTTAGTTTGCTTCTTTTGAGTGGGACACATTCTTAATAAAATTCTTGTAGAACCTTAAAGGTAATTTTACCAATATATCCTTCATTAAATTTTGTACTTCTTTCCAAATTAGTAATTAAATACATTAAAAAAGGAATTCTCAACTAATGATTTTGATAATTTGAATAAGGATATAATAGGAAGATTTTGATCAGATTATTTTTGAAAGATTAAAGAGAACTTAAAAAAGAATATAAGCACACTCTAAATGGAGAAAATATTATTTTCTCCCCTTTGATATTTCTATCTTTATTGATATAGAAGAACTGAAGACCATACTATTCTGATAATTAAAAGTATTTATTGAAGAAACAGTCAAAAAGTTTTATCATCTATAATTTATATCTATAATCTATATCTATATCTATATCTATATCTATATCTATATCTATACCTATACCTATATCTATACCTATATCTATAATCTATAATCATAATCTATATCTATAATCTATATCGATAATATATTAAAAGTGTGAAGACCCTTAGAAAAGTGATTTAAATTTTTTACCCTTCATTAAAAAACTTCACTTAAGATAAAATCGTCTTTTCAGTATTTTTTTTTATAATTTTAATGATATTAAATATTAATTATAATTAAAAATAAAAACCTTTCTTAAAATAAAATTTGGCAAAGAAAAACCTTTTCCAACTAAAATAAGCTTGATAAAAAAAAATAATCCTATTTCCTGAGTCCAAAAGAAATTGGGAAAAAAGGTTTCCCAAATAAAATAGAATTTTACATAGCTTTTCTCAATTTCTATAAAAATCATGCTATTAATTTTTTTTTTCTTCATCAAAATTTTGTCTTAATTTTCATATTCTCGAAAGCGATCATATATAACCACGAAATCCGATTTAATTCATAATTATGCTACATTTATTTAAAGAAAAATTCATTAGTCCGTGATTATGACTACTCATAATTCTTTAATTTATATTGAAGATTGTGTGCATGGATTAAGAAATTATTCAAATGATTATTTCTTGGTTGATATCCGTAAACTTTTAGGAATACCAATTTTTAAATCATTAATGAGGCAACAATACTTATTCATTTCAATTAGTTATAAATATGCTGACAGAGCTGACTCGACTATACAACTATTAAAGCAATGACTTGAGGCCCCATTTTTTCTAAATATTTTTATTAACTAACAACAGGATACATGTATAGCGTACAAAATGCACATAAGATGCACGTAAATCGTACAAGGTGCACTTACATCGCACGAGATGCACGGGTGGCACATGAGATACATGTGTGATGTACAAAAACTAATTTTATTGAATATACTTGAAACCTCTAATTAAAATTTGGCTTTAGGCCACCAAATTCGTTGAGCCAACCCTCTTTACTCTCCACCAAACAATTTAACTACAGCAGTTAAAAATTAAAGGGAGAATATATATTACTAAATCATAGTTAGGTGGTGAATGAATTTAACACCGCTTTGCACAAGTTTTTACTTTATCATTATACGATGAGATTACAAAATCATAAGACATAGAGAAATAAAATAAATGATCATGAACAATCTCAGTTTTCAGCAAAAAAACTTTTTAGTACCATCTTTTATCCTCCTCTTAAAATATAGCGGGGTGCCAATATGTACCTCAATATTAGATCTATTAAAGCGCAATATATAGATTTTAGATGGACAATTTATAAATTAAGCCAAATATAGAAAGATCTTTATCCATCATTCCAGATTGATATTACAAATTAGCGAATAAATTGATCAAATGTCTAATGATTTTTTTACTACAGATATTAGAAACACTGATGTGAATACCTGTAAAGATGTTTGTTTAAGAAACTGTTCTTGTAAAGTTGCTCTATTTTGTAGTGCTTGAAACTCATTCACTAGAGACTGCTACCTACCATCCGAGATCTTTTCACTAGCGAATAATGAGAAGGATAGGACACGGTATAATTTTCAAGCATTTATAAAAGTAAAGGAACTTGAACCTGCAACTCATATTACTAAAACATTTTTAAGTGATGTTATACTGGGATCTATCATAGGATCTTTCATATTAGGCATTATAATTGAAATTATAGTTTTCATATTTTGGAAGAAGAAGAGAAAGGTCAATGAAGAAGAGGAGGATTATCTAGATCATGTGCCAGAAATGCCGACTAAATTTTCTTACGATGAACTAAAGGTTGCAACGGAGAATTTTACTAAGAATGTTGGTGAAGGAGGATTTGGGTCGATTTTTGAAAGGTGCTTAGAAGATGGCACAAAGATTGCAGTGAAATGCCTTAATGAAATAGGATAAGGCAAAAACTTATTCTTATATGAGGTTGAAACTATTGGTAGCATACAACATGTAAAATTAGTGCAATTGATTGGGTTCTGGGATGAGAAATCTCATAGGTTTTTAGTATATGAGTTCATGAGAAATGGATTATTAGAAAATGGATCTACCATGGGAAACAAGAGCAAATTTTAGATTGGAACTGCAGGAAGAAGATTATTCAAGACGTAGCCAAAGGATTAGCCTACCTTCATGAAGAATGCAAGCAAAAGATTTTGCATTTGGATATTAAAACACCAAACATACTCCTAGATGAGTAGCTCAACACTAAACTCTCTGACTTTAAGCGTACAAAGCTAATTGACCGAAATCAGAGCCAAGTTATGACCATTATGAGAGACACTCCTGGTTATT
>NC_061117.1:212852304-212879402 GCF_002878395.1 Capsicum annuum | reverse complement strand
CAGAACCTAAGATGGTCTTGCTTTCTTTCGTCCAAAGTACTTTTTGTGCCACTTCTCACACCAGTAGTATCCCTTAGGCGAGATCAAGCCTTCCACATACGTAATGGCAGATCTATACACATCCGGTACCACAATGTCTTGTATATTATCATTCTTAGGATCGTATATAACAACTTTACAATCAATCAGGGCCGGCTCAAGGGCCAAGCAAGTCAAGCAACGGCTTGAGGCCCCCAAAATTTTAGGGCCTCATTTTTTCAATTATTGTATGTAATGTAGTTTGACTTAATATATAATTTAAAAACTAAAGATTTTTTTTAAAAAGAGATCAAAAGTAAGTCATAAGTATTTGTATGGTTATAAATCATCTCAGGATAAATGACATTTAAATATAAATTATTTTTAAGAAAACTGAAAAGTATCTTTTTTTTTTTGTTGTTGTTGTTGGAATTTTATGATAGAAAAGTACAAGTTCTTAATATAAAAAGTTACTTAGTCAATGTGATTGATAGTCAAGGATTGTTATTCTAATAATATTCCTTTTATTTTAATTTATGTGTCCTCGCTACTATTTGGAGAGTCGACAATTATTTGTTTCGACAATTATTTGTTTCAACATGATTTTTTAAAATATTTTAAATTGTTAACTAAATAGGCTTATACTATTTTTTATATAGTTTCTAAATATGTAAATTTTTAATATAGTATATGTAAATAGACTTATACTGTATTTTTTAATTCTAAAAATTGAAAATTTTATGTCCGAATTTACGCAAAACATTAGTTGAATTTGAAGCTCTTAGTAAAGTTTAGCTTTAGGCACCCGGCGTCCTTAAGCCGGTCCTGCAATCAATTACGTCTATTATCAAAGCTACTCCATTCTCTGTCACGTAAAAGGGCACTACAAATGCACAATGTGGTATCTCTTGATTTTTTATGAAAAATAAGGATGTCCCCAATTCCTTTATTCCGTATTCTTTCATCATCAATATCTCAAGACCCCTATCATGTTGCAGACGAGTCATGCAAAGACATTCATTTGAAATTCCTAAACCGGCAACTGCATTCTCTTCTTGGTCACACTCAGGGATTGGCAACATATGGAACTTTTCAAAGATGGGATCAAAATATATTACCTTGTTACATTGACCAAAACGGTCCCAAATACTTTCATGAAGAGGTATTTTTTACCCTTACCCGATAGTGAAGACGTCCATGCAATGTAATCCCATCACGATCTGAAATTATATCATAAGCAAATTCGGGTTTCCTCCATTTTTTGCCTTTAAGACTAGCAACTGTAACATAGTTAGTCCAATCTGGGGAATCACCATCATACGTAAACATGACAGCTTTGTAATCATTCTTGAAGGAGTCGAAACAAAGTCCCCCACGTGTAACATAATGTTCCTTTATCGAATGGTAAAGCTCAAGCACTTTGGTGCAGCATCGAGTGGCAGGATTCCACAAGTAAATATGCTCTTTTACACCCAATAGTACAAGACCATTACAAGAACCCAAAAGTATAAAACCTTGTATACCACGCCTTTTATAAGGCAAGTGAGACTTTCTGACATGAATTGTTTGTTTATGAAGCTAAAGGAAGGCCGTCTAGAGCCCTTTCTCGACATTGAACGTCTATACATTATCGTGATTGCCCCTTCTCGTCCCTGGTGAAATTTGGTGAAATTAAGGATGATTACACTGTTGTCCGTTACTTTTGTTACGGTGAGGTGACAAAAATGTTATGAATTTTGTTATTTTTTATCCTTTTTGGAAAAAAATTATCAACTAAAAGAAAGTATATGATAAGGTGAATTAAATGAGTAAAATATTTTTAGGGAGGACCAAAATTACGAGTCTACGCCTCCTGCAAAAGAGCGAAAGACTCAATAAATATTTATATGCTACCAATTGAGCTGATCCCTCTTTTATTTTAACTGGTAAGCTTTAACAAACATAGCCCATCTAAAATTATGTATATGACTTTTAACTAGTGACGTACTGATTGGTGAAACGTGAGCACCTGTGTTTAAAAGATTCCACCAGAAGACATTCAAACAGTTTTTGGATTCAAATTGTTGGAGTCCTTAGTTCCATTTGTATATCGTGTATCTAGTTTTACAATCATTTCTTCCTGATAACTTGGATGAAAATGCTTTATGGTCAAAAAAAAAAATGTTGCAATTACTGTAATATGTCAATCTTTGGATTCATCTTTTTTTTTTTTTTTTTGAAATTATGGATGAAAAAAATATAAGAAATATAAAGCACATAAAAATCAAGAGATTCATCAAAAAAAACTATCGGATAAAAATTTTAATCTTTGTTTATCGTAGAAAATGGTGCTCTGCACTTTGGATGAAAAGGAAGAAATAAAATAAGCAAAAAGAAAGGAAAGGAAATAAAGGAAAAGATCCCACTAAAAATTGAGTTAATTAATTAATAACCTCCAATTAAATTATGCCATATGTATATTTGAATTGATTTTTTTAATAGTTAAATAAACTTACTTTATGAATAAATCCAAAAAAAAAAACTAATATATCAGAAAAAAAATTATATATTGACGAATAAAATAATGCCACATGTATGATTGTGTTATTTCAATTTTTTTTTCTCCTCTTCTCACACATCTATATTCTATATAATATATTACAAGTGTGAAGAGCCTTATAAAAGTGATTTAAAATTTTTACCCTTCATTAAAAGATTTTTCTTTAGACAAAACTGTCTTTTCACTATTTTTTAATTTATTATTTAATTATTTTTTATTATATTAGCTAGACTTCCTAAAATATATGGACTCCTAAAATATATGGTAGGAGAATTAATTAATATTTATATATGGGACTCCTAAAATATATGGTAGGAGAATTAATTAATATTTTTCTTTCTACTGTTCAATTAGAAAAATACTTCTAAAATAGGACTCTATTAAGGAATCTTTCTATAAATATTGAAATGTACGTTAAACTAGAAAACAAACCGGTTTGCCTATTTGGAGAATATGATTGATGCTCATCTAACTTGATTCGATTGCATTACTAGATTGGTGGATGTTTGATTTTCTAACCCTCAACTTCATCACTGTTTTGTCAGCATAATAGAATTCAACATGTGTGTGTGTATATATATATATATATATATATCTTCTTCATTTTCATTCAAAATCATTTTTTAGGATCAAAATTTTCGTCAGGACAAGAATTAGTTGGATCAAAATCGAAGCTTTGTGATCACTATTATATTTTTTTTATAGTTTACAGATCGTAGATGAATGTCGGTTGACTTTGAAGAATTTCTTGTGTAAAAGTTAGGTTTAATTGTATTGTTTTGATATATTTATTATCTTATTGTTTTATTTTAATTTACAAATTAAATGCAAAGACTATGACTATAATTATCCAATACCAAATGAGATATCAGGTAGAATGGTTATTGACTATAGAAATTTAAATGCAAAGACTATGACATATAATTATCCAATACCAAATAAGATATTAAAAATAAGACAAATACAGGGATATAATTATTTTAGTAAATTCGATTGTAAATCAGGATTTTACCATTTAAAGTTAGAAGAAGAATCTAAAGAATTAACCGCATTTACGGTACCACAAGGATTTTATGAATGGAACTATTACCATTTGGATATGAAAATGCACCAGGTAGATATCAACATTTTATGGATAGTTATTTTAAACAATTATCTAATTGTATAGTATACATAGATGATATATTATTATATACAAAAACTAAAGAGGAACATTTAAAATTATTAGGACAATTTACAGATATAATAGAAAAATCGGGAATAAGTCTAAGTGAAAAGAAAGCTGAAATTATGAAAAATCAGATAGAATTTTTAGGAATACAAATAGATAAGAGTGGAGTAAAAATGCAACAACATAGAGTACAAAAAATAATAAATTTGAAAGAAGAATTAGATACAAAAAAGAAATTACAATCATTTTTAGGATTAGTAAACCAAGTAAGGGAATATATTCCAAAATTAGCAAAAACTTTAAAACCACTACAGAAAAAATGAAAAAAGGATGTAGAATATAACTATAATGAAAAAGAAATTACAATCATTTTTAAGATTAGTAAACCAAGTAAGGGAATATATTCCAAAATTAGCAGAAACTTTAAAACCACTACAGAAAAAATTAAAAAAAGATGTAGAATATAACTATAATGAAGAAGATAAAAAACAAATTCAGAAAATAAAATTACTTTGTAAAGAATTACCTAAATTACAATTTCAGATGAAAATAGAAAATTTATATACATAGTAGAAGCAGATGCTAGTGAATGTAGTTATGGAGGAGTACTTAAATACCGATATGAAGCAGAAAAATTAGAACATCATTGTAGATACTACTCAGGTACGTTCAATGAAATAGAAATAAAATGGAAAATAAATAGGAAAGAATTATGTTCATTATATAAATGTTTGTTAGCATTTGAGCCATATATTGTATATAACAAGTTTATTGTACGAACGGATAATACACAGGTACGCTGGTGGTTAACAAAGAAAATACAAAATTCAGTTACAACAAAAGAGATTCGGAGACTAGTCTTGAATATATTAAATTTCACATTTATAATTGAAGTAATTAGTACTAACAAAAATGTTATTGCAGATAACATATCAAGACAAAGTTACACAGACTGATATAATAGAAGAGGATACTCTAGAAAAAATATTCAACACCCTAACTATGCTTTCAATGAAAGTGGACAGTATGAGTAATGAAATAGAAAAGCTAAAGACTAATGAAGTTAAACTGAAGTCTATAGCTACAAATCAGCTAACTCAGCAGTGTGCAGAGCTATGTCAATCGGAAGACATTAAAGTTCCAGAGCTAGAAGGAGACGATGGGACACTCCAAAAAACCCATAACGTTTATCAATCTACTTCTGCAGGTACAAGCAAAGGAATTAGAAAAAACATAAATATGAACCTAAACAAGCTATTTGATAAACCATATATACCAAATACATCAAAAGATCCCATGTTTATACCCCCACAAATTACCACCTACCGAGATAGTTTAAACCAAGACAAAAAGACTTACAACTGCACAACCCGGACATATATAGAAAATATCTATAATGTACAAACCTTTTTAAATACTAACCCCAGAGCTATAAACATCCAAGAACCAGATACAAACTATATAACCCAAAGATTGACCTGATATAATAAGCTAATTGCTTTACCTAAAATCAAACCAAGTCTAGTTAAAACTTGCTATGAATATGGACTACTCAGTACTGTATATACCTCTGACGGAAATGAGATATCCACTATACCGGAAATATATGAAGCATTTAGCATTTTTAAAAGAATAACCAAAGGTACCCTATTTTTTATAAAAATTTACACGGCACCAGCAGAGATATTATATGATGAAGTTAAAAAATCCATACAAGTTGTAAAGCTAGGAATGACACGAGATATGATTATACCACAAGATATTATTCCACAACCAGAAATACCTAGAATTGAGATACCAAAATTTTATGTGAATAAGAGGATTGTCGGACTATCTACAATTTTGCAAGAGCTAGCGAACACATACTCAACCAAAATCCCATATGAAGTTATTCTTCAAGAAATCATGTACTAATATATTCAAACTCAAAGGAATTACGAGAAACGGATATGGAAACTATTAGGCAATGGATTCTGAGGTTACTCAAACCAAAGACAGAACCTATCGCCAGAGCTATCAGAGAAAAATTTATTTCAGAAGAATTATTAACCAGATATTGCAAGACAATTGGACATAAATATCCAGATCATGAATGTTCAAAATGTAATGGAGGAGATAATGATATCCCAGAAGTTCAGCTAGAATAGAAGAAAAATCAACCAAGTAGATAAGAACGCCAGCTGGAAGATACAAGATACAAGATAAGAAGCAATAATGGAGATATGGAAAAGCAGCAGATACGAAAACGAGAAAATATCAACGGAGTAATAATAGAAGACAAGCTATTAAATTGTGAAAGCGACATGTAAACTTTCACAATTTACTTTACGTAAAATATTGAAAACTTTTGTATAGGCTAAACTTTTAGGCTTTAGGCTTTTTGACTATTATTAGTCTAGGCATTAATAATTTTTGTCTTATTAGAGACTTTTTTGTAGACTAATTTTAGAAACGTGAATACTCTTGTAAAGATTTAGTCTATAAATAAGATGAACCGAAGGCATTGCAAAGCAAGCCTTCATGTGTTGAAGCAAAAACTCTCTCCTGTCCACTACAAATATTTTGCTTAGTTATTAAAAAAAAAGATTTATTTCAATGGAAAAAGCTATGAAGGAACAAACCTTAGAAATATCAAACCTACCCGAACATGTATATTTATTTATGATTATGAATAGCTAAATTCATAATTCCCAACAATCATGGTATGATAAAATAAATTCATGTTAGTTACTTTATAGTAGAATTATTCGAAGAATAATATGTTAAGAAGTTTATTAGCAAAGTGGAAACGGAGAAAAATCCCTAAGAACTATGTCATCCTAAAGGTGAAACCAATGAGGCAAGAAGCCGTGGTGGGGAGTAACCAGAGTAGAGGCGCTGTTTAAGGGAAAAATATCCAGATTACCATGCTAATAGTGACCGAACAACATGTTATTTAAGAATAATCTAGTATATAGTAATCTAAGATGACCATATTTTGTTATGTACAAGATTGAAGGGAATATTTTGAAAATAGCAATTTTATGAAAATGAATAATTATTTATCTGATGTAATGGTAGATAAATTTAAAATACTTATTTTGTATGCACTTAAGGATATAAAAGTAGTAGATATAAGAAAAATCATATTAGAAAAAGCATTTGGTAAATATTATATGACTAGAATAAATTACATACCATACCTACCTAACTACTCTTACAAATACTTACCATGATAAATTACATATATCTAGAATTTTTGGAAAAAGATATGAGAAACATACAGTTAATAGAAAAACAGATGAAAGTAAATTTAGACAAATACATGGAAACTAAAGATATAAAATATATAGAATTTCTTAATGAAAAGATGCAAGAACTACTAAGACTAAAACAAACAACTACAAAATATTATAATAAAATATTTAGTCAATTTTAAATGATAGATAATCTTAAAGTCTTAATCTTATATATACTTAGAGATATAGAAATTATAGATATTAAGAAAAATAATATTAGAAAAAGTATTAGACTATGAAATTGAAACTATAAATTGAATAGCACAGTTATACCTGGATAATTACCCAGATGGATATTATTCAGATTAAGAGATGTTAGAATATATTAGAAAAACTAGAGAAAATCAAGATAATCTAAATAAAGAAATTAATTATAGAAATCGAATTAAAAAAATAATGGAGAATCTAAAAGAATAATTTATATGGATAGAAGAAACCTTAGAAAATTTAGAAAAAAGTACATGTGATAGTTTATATAATTTAAAAAACTCGCTACGAGAAGAACAACACAAAATAATAAATAACATTGAAAATCTAGAATTAGATATACATTACAGTACAATTAGGATAAATTATTATACAGAAATCTGTAACTCTGCAATTACTACAGGATAAAATGATAGACTACAAATATTTAAAATATTGGAGAGAAAATATGGATGAAATAATATCACAAAGAAAAATAGATCCATTATATATAATAGATTTATTTTACAAGTTATCTTTACAAGTTAGTTATCTGCACCCCCTACTAAAATGCAGTCTTTAGTATTGTTTGAACTTTACTTCGACTATCATATTATTTTGTTACCGTTACTGTCGTGTTACTATCTGTTGTTTCTGTTGATATCTTTAATTTACTTGTTAATTATCTTGATCTTGTGTCTATTTTGGTTTCAATTTTTTTAATGATTGATTATTGAGTGTTATAAGGGAAATAATGAAATGTGTACATATTTGGGAATTATAATCTTTCTCCAAAAAAAAAAGGACAATGATTTAGAATATTTATGTAGCTGAATCCAATTATTTTGAGATTTTTATTTTTGTTGTAGTTCTACTGCTATTATTTTGGAATTTTTGTTAGGCCAAGACTTGTGTTAGCTTTCGTAAATTTCTAACGCTTGTTATACACTTTAAAATGCTTATTTTGGGACTTTGAGAAGATTGGATACTTAATGATCATGTTGGTTTAGTATTTAGGAGTTGATGTAAATTCCTATTAAAACCCAGTGGTTTATTATTACGCGTTTCGATTCAAATCCGACAATTATGATGATATTGTTAATACGAATTCCGGTTTAAGTCCGACAATTGATGATGTTATTGATAGTATGAGTCCCGATTTAAGTCTGGTTAATGATGATAATGATGTTGATGCTGTTGAGTTTCGGTTCGAGGCTGGCGTTAAGAGTTATACTATGAAGGTTTAGGAAAGGGTGGTAGAGTTGAGGCTGAGGAGGATCATGACTATTTTTGAGAATTAGTTCGTTTTCATGCCAGTTCGTTCGATACTGAGGCCATTCACCTCGTGGAGAGATTAGTAAAGCAGTTTAGGGAAAGGAAGAAGGACTTGCACATGGTGTTCATTAATCTTGAGAAGACATAAACAAAGTCTCCAGGAGATTTTGTGGAGGTGCTTGGAGGCTCGAAAGGTGCCTATGACATACACCATGTCAATTTAGGACATGTATGATGGAGCAAAGAAATGTGTGAGGACGGTAGGAGGAGATTCAGAGCCTTTTTCTATTTTGACAGGGTTGCATCAGGGATCGACTGTCCTGAGCCGGGGGTCTATCAAAAATAACCTCTTTACTTCTTCAGAGTAGTGGTATGGACTGTGTATATTTTACCCTCCCCAGACCCCACTGTGTGGAAATACATTGGGTATGTTGTTGTTATTGTTGCATCAGGGATTGACTCTTAAACCCATTTTTATTTGCCTTGGTGATGGATGTTTTGATGCGGTGTATTCAAGGAGGGTGCCTTCGTGTATGTTATTTACTGATGATGTTGTACTAATTGACTGATACCGAACAAACAAGGGAACATGAAATTACACCCCAAAATAGTCCACAAATCACAACAATTGTGGACCAAATGGGACATCTCTCGGATTCACTATCTAGAATAAGAAAGAAGAGGATACAAGGTGTTAATACACCAAAACAGCGAGCCAACAACAAGTTTAGCAACACAAGATGAAGCTCCATAATATTATAATAACAGCAAGAAAAAACGGGTTACATTAACAACACAAGAAGCTGAAATTAAAACAAGATACAATATAGGTAGTTAGACAAGTGTTGATGTAGTCTTAATAACCAAAGAGAATATTCCACTCTTGGACCTTTAAAACTTCACACAACAAATACCTAACTTTAACAATTGACACAAGAGAGGCGTCCACCACCCAAGCACCAACGTATCAAGCAAAATGCAACACACAAGAGAATCCACCCTTACGTTATGCCCTAGTTTTAATTGGACTCTCTCTCACTCTAAGAGAAGTATTCTTCAATAATAATAATGAACTAAATAAATAAACCCTACAATGTTCTATTTATACTACATTACAATAATAAACAAAAAGGCCCTTTAGTGACCAGTCTTCAAAAATACTCAAAAGTGCCATAATCATGATCATACTTGTATCATCCTCTCCATCTTGAGAGAAACTTGCCCACAAATTCATAACCTCGCCTCTTTTACAAAGGCACTTCACAATCTCCTTCACACGGCCATACATCTTCTACATCCTTCCCGCCTTGCATTTTAACCTCTTTTTGTTCTCTATCTTGAGGCTTTCCATCAACCTTAGCCGTATCAATTACTACTCCTTCCCCAAGATAGAAAATTATACAAGATCGACAAGAAAGACACCAAAACATACACCAAAATAGTCAACGATTTGAAGAACCGAGGACCCCCTTTGATGACCTCTTTCGAATTTGCAAGAAGAACAAGAAGGGAAGTGATATCAAGAGTAAAACACACTAAAATAGTAACAACACTTGATGAACAAGATGCAATAACAACAACACACCATTACAAGACAAGACACAAATGAATTACACTAGATATACACAAACGATTATAAGAAAGTAAAGATAGATTGATAGACAAAGGGAAGGTATAATATTAACAACCCAAAAGCTTATTCCACTTTTGGACCTTTAATATCATACACAACCTAAATCTATCTCTTACATGACCTCAAGGGAACTAGAATTCCCAAGTAATCTCCGTTTCTAAGCAAATGATCAACACGAGGATTCCACCTAGTCCAAGGATTCCACCTTGCTAAAGACTCTCAAAGAGGCCACAAAATGTATTCTCCAAAAATCTCACAAAACTGACCTAATGAGTTTCTATTTATACCTAGGTTAACTTATTACAAATGACTAAAAAAACCCTTGCAAAGGGCGGATAAACAGTGAACGTGGATGAATAGTGAACAGTTTTGGAGTTTGTGGGACTTGTTCTCTACACTTCAAAGCTTGTTTCTTGGATGGGCAGCCCCCGTGCTCGAGCCTTGACGCATTGAACTCCGATCATGATCGTACCCGTATCATCCTCCCCTCCTTAGAAAGGATTCGTCTTCGAATCCAAACTTTGCAAAGCAATAGAAAGGACAAGCAAACAAAAGTTCCTCAAGGTATGAGGGTTAGGATTAGTGTAATCAATCATAGCATCTTGCCAAGGTGGCTCAAACTTCACATATACCCAAATATCCCTCTTACCTGAATACCCTACCAAGGGAGAATCAACTAGTTTATCCACATAAGTGTGATAAGAAACAAGGAACAAGTATCGCTTATCAAGTGAAAACATAGACTCTTCTTGGAACAACAATTAGACTTGAAAGCCGAAAGAGGAAAGACATACATTCCATGGACATTCAAGTCATTCCAAAAGACATCCTCATCACCACACTTCAAATGATCACCGGAATCAAATAGGTAGAGTGTCCATAGGCACGGGTTGGGAATACACTTCCTTACCCCAGTAATACTACAATAATGATCAAATGTCCCCTCTATACTATCATGGTCAATAACAAAAATAACTAGAGGGTCATCCTTAGTCATTCGGCCAACATGTTCAACATCATCATTTTCACACACAAGTTGATCTTCATGACTTCCATAAGACAATGTACTATCACTTTCCACAATGTCTTTAACACTAGGTGAATCAACTAGTGTATCCACAATATCAAGTTATACATTATCATCACAAAATGAAGGCACATTCGGCTCACTTAAAGACAAACTATCATTCACACTTAGTTGGCAATTATCCCCATTCACTAGAGTTGAAAAGTTAGTTTGATTACCTTGTAGCTCATGTGGAGCATGGCCACTCACGGGAATTTGATTAGAAAGGCTTGGATGCTCTATCAAGTTATCCAACTTCTTACACAGAGAGCCTTCCGTCCCTTCCAATCCTCCTTCCATTATGTTCATTATTCACCTATCTATGGCATCAAGCCTTGCCATGGTGGATTTAACCCAACTAGGCATTTCAGCTTCATTTTCCATTGTACCTCAAGAGCTACTAAGCAAACAACAAGAAAACAACAAACACATTAAAGATTAGCAAAAATCAGTCCACAATTCATCACAAAACAGTCCACAATGCATCTCAAAATAGTACACAATCCCTCACTTTCACACTTTGGATTTTTCACTCTATTGGCCTTACAAGTGTTGATAACTCGTTTATACTCCAATGAGGTTACTTGGTCCCAATTTTGGCTCGAGGTCGGAGTAGATTCTTGTTTAAAACGACTCAAATAATTAATGTACAAACTTGAACCAAAAAAGATACTACGATTCAAAAATGAGAAAAGCACACAACAAACATAACACGAAGAACGTACACAAAACTAACTTACAAGCTAGTAGGGTATTACTAGGTTGTCAATTAGTGTCGAGCAAACAAACGATACTAGGAAACAATAAAATGAAACTAAGAAATCTAAAATTTATACTCAAAAATATTGCGTGAACAATACTTAGTGATGTGGCAGTCCGCTATTGGCCTCGAGTTTTATCAAAATTTTATTTCCCAATTTCAAGTCTTGATCAATATACAATTTAAAATTGGTGGATTTGGTTAATGGAGGGAAAAGTAGTCTTTGAGCCTTTTTGTTCAAATTTCAAAAGCAAAACTTGACTTCTTTGAACTTTCTCCTTGAAACAAGGTCCTTAAATCAAGAAAAAGTAGATGAAAAGTCATTGAAGTGATACGGACAAGTCTTTCACTAACAACTACTACAAGCTTTTCTTTCACCTTTTTAGATCTAGTTTCCACTTTCAGGATTAACAAGATGATGAAAGGGTGAAGAACCTTAAGAACAACAACAATTTCAGTTTCCAACTCCACTACAACAAGACCATCAAATCGGCCAAGGTTTAGGTAATAACAACATCCAACTCAACCACACCTTGTTCACATCAACAACTTCAACAAGTTCAAGTTCAATTTTAGATTTGGACACTTTTTAGTGTTGATGAGAACGAAACCAACACTAGAAATACTCTAAACAAACAAAAGACTACAAGTTCTAGACACACAACAAACAAATCTTGGCCAAGATAACAACAACACAATTTTTGGCCAAGAATACAAAATGGACAGATTTGCACTTTTTGGAATTTTTTTGCAGTTTTCAGCTTTTTTTTTTAATTTTCATCCCAGAGAACCCAAGATTGGTAGTGTAGGAACACAACCAGCCTTGCTCTGATACCAAATGATACAGAAAAAATAAGGGAACACGAAATCACACCCCAAAACAGTCCACAAATCACAACAAATCGTGGACTAAATGGGACCTTTTCGGATTCACTATCTAGAACAAGAAAGAAGAGGATATAAGGTGTTAATACACCAAAACAGCCAGGCAACAACAAGTTTAGCAACACAATATGAAGCTCCACAATATTACTATATCAACAAGAACAACGGGTTACATTAACAACACAAGAAGCCGAAACTAAAATAAGATACAAGATGGGTAGTTAGACAAGTGTTGATGTAGTCTTAACAACCCAAGAGAATATTCCACTCTTGGACCTTTAAAACTTCACACAAAAAATACCTAACTCTTACAATTGACACAAGAAAGGCGTCCACCACTAAGCCCCAACGTATCAAGCAAAATGCAACACACAAAAGAATCCACCCTTACGTTATTCCCTAGTTTTAATTGGACTCTCTCTCTCACTCTAAGAGAAGTATTCTTCAATAATAATGATCAACTAAAGAAATAAATCCTACAATGTTCTATTTATACTACATTACAATAATAGACAAAAGGGCCCTTTAGTGACTAGTCTTCAAAAATACTCAAAAGTGTCATGATCATGATCATACTTGTATCATTGACGGGACTCGGGGAGGATTTAATGATAAGTTTGAGGTTTGGAGGCAGACCCTTGAGTCTCAAATATTTAGGTTGAGTAGGATCAAGACGGAGTACTTGAAATGTAAATTTAGTGATTTGTCGCATGAGGTTGACGTGGTAGTGAAGCTGGATTCTCAGGTCATTCAGAAGAGGAAGATTTTCAAGTATCTTGAGTCTATGATTCAAGGGTATGGTGAGATTAATGATGATGTCACACACTATATTGGTGGAAAGTGGTTGAAATATAGGCTCACTTAGGGAGTCTCGTGTAATAAGAAGGCACTTCTTAAGCTTTAAGGTAAGTTTTACAGAATGGCAATCCGACTGGCTATGTTGTGTAGAGCAGAGTGTTGGCTAGTTAAGAACTCTCACATCCAAAAGTTGAAGGTGGCGTACATAACGATATTGCAATGGATGTGTGGGCTCACTAGGAACGATAAGGTTAGAAATGAGATTATTCAGAAGAAAGTGGGAGTGACTTTGGTGGAAGACAAGATGTAGGAAGTGAGGTTGCGATGGTTTAGGTATGTAATGAGGAGGCGCACGAATGTTCCAGTATGGAGGTGTGAGAAACTGGTTATGGATGGTTTTAGGCAGAGTAGAGGTAGGCCGAAAAAGTATTAGAGGGAGTTGATTAGACATGACCCTTGATAGGAAGGTGCGAAGGACTCGAATTAGGGTAGAGAGTTAGTGGGTTGGATTTCATCCGTTATAGTAGGGAAGAGTGATTTTTTTGTAGTTGTGCATGGGTTTCTTGTTCATGGTGTTTCGGTGATGTCTATGATTTTGGATAGATAGTTTATAGTAGGACCTTGTGGGCGTCTTATTTCCTCTATTATCTAGCGATGTCTTATTCTATATTATTGTGTGCTTTTGTCTTTTTGTTTGTTATATAGTTATGCATCCTAAGTTGAGGGTCTATCGGAAACAACCTCTCTACTTCATCTGAGTTAGTAGTATGGAGCCACACGAAACACACACTCACCCTCACAATCCACACACTCAGCACATATTAACACATGCCTCACACTCTCCACACACAATAATTACGGGCTCCACATAATTCCACACAAGACTTAATTCAATTGCATTTACTCCATACACAAAGAGAAAGGGAATATGCACAAACACACAGAGTAAAATAGGCACACATACAACAATACACACAGATCATCACTCTCACACCATCACTATTTACACATATCATCCTTACATATACGGCTGGAAAGATAAACACAGACGGTTACACACAAATATATGGGACACAAAATCACATACTCTAGAGGACCCTTTCAATTTTTCTATTTAAGAAAAGGGTATAACACACTAATAGGGGCATGCCCACACACTGAAATGGGAAGAGAAATAGTAAAAGAGAAAGAAAATTAATTGGGAGAGAACAGAGGGAGTTTGGGTGAGATTTGAGCGAGAAAGGAAAGAAAACGCAAAAGAGAGAGAGAAAATGGACGGAAACCAAATTTTTCTTATAACTTCTCACCTGAAAAAGCTATGGTCGTGTAAACCCTATCTATTTTTCTCCAATTTTTGTCATCACCGAGCTCATCGGAGCTCTGGTAATGTGAGAAATAGGGAATATAACTCTTAAAATCCACTTATATATGCCACCATCCCGCATCCTCCTACTTTACGATCGATTCATCACCAGAAATAATAAAAATCATTTGTTCGAGTATCATTCCGACAAGATTCTGCTAGAAATTGCTCATAGATCTCTCGGTTTCGTGATGTTGTTTGGGGTTAGCAAAAAGAAACAGTGAAGGTTAAACTGTTACTAAGATTGGGTTTATTGCATTGAGGTTTGGTATGAGAATTCAATCGCGGTTCTAGTCGATAGAATTAATTACACTTGAACAACATTAAATTGAGGTCCAATTCTACTTTTTACCTCTCTTACTTTACTGTTTATGATATTCGATGTTATGGATTGAATGTTTGTGTGTTGTTTGATCCTTATTGGTGGTGAATAGCTGCTTGTTGTTGATTCATTGTTGGTTATGTGTTGTGTGATGAAACTATATCTCGTTTGAGATTTGAAATTGGTAATTTGAGAATAAAAGAGGGGTGGGAATTGAAAAATAACAAAGGTGAATATTTATTAGTTTGATTTATTGGTGGTTATTTGATTTGGCATGAACACTAATTATGTTGTTAAATCCAATAGTGTCATGTTTTAGGCCGAAATTGATAGGTTAATTTTAGGTTTCGGGGTAGGCAACACGTAGGATTCTATATCATTAAATGTGTGAATATCTATGTTAAATGATTCCTCCACTTTTATCGCATTTCATCAAATATATTCATTCGTCGGAAATGCCCCGAGGTCACATTGTATTTATTCATCGGAGAATGCCCTGAAGTATCTTGTACCCCGAGGACGTTCGTGATGAAGGCTCAAGAAATTGGGTAGAACATAGTCTAGGATTAGTTTAAAATTGGATTTACATTTCCGTATTTTTTCTATTTTTGGTACTGTATGATTCGGACTGGACATTATCTTGGTTTTGAATTTTGTTTGTTTGCTTGGCTTGTGTGTTTTATGTGGTTTATACATTCATAATGCCGTACTAGCCGATATACTCCCTGAAGAGACCGTGGTTGAACATTGGGACCGAAGGGTGCCTAACACCTTCCCTTCGATCAACAGAATTCCTTACCTGGAATCTCTGTTCGCAAACTAGTTTTAAAGAGTCAAAAAATTATTTTGAAAAAAGATTTCCAAAGGTGACATGGCACACCAGGTTATGCCAAGTGACGACTCTGAATTTAATTGTAAAAAGATCCTTTTCGAAATAAAAATCTTCATTTTGTTATTTTAATAATAAAAACCCTTTCAAACTTAAAATATAATATACTTTTGGTTTACAAAAGGGGATGTGACAGCTTTGACGACTCTGCTGGGGATTTTTCAGAGTTCGAGCTTATTTTTTTGAGTTGTATCAGCTTAACTTGACTGTATGGGTGTATAAACATTTTATTTGTGTTATTATTTGTGTTATTGTTTTATCATTATTGGATGCCTACGTTCTCTTTGTTTACAGTCTTTCTTTATGTGTTACCGCTTTATATCTGACATTATTTGTATAACCCGAGTCACTATTTTGGAAAAGTCCCAGAGTACACTTCGTGTACACGAACTCTAATTGAGCTACCCTTATTTAGGAGGGGATCCATCGGACGTATGGAGTGGGTGGAAAGCTTTTGCAGCCACTATCGACCATACGCTCCCTCGAATAGCCTTGTTAGTGAACCCTAGTGTAGGTCAGCCTTTAGGTTATGCTTATCTGCATCATATTGAGACCTAGCGGGACCTACGTAGCCCTTTGGAAGAGACTCACCTATAAAGCATCCCTACATACTAACTGTTGCATCTTTGAGGGTAACATGGACAGTTGATGGACAGATTTGGGAAAAAACATGTGCTAGAATTTAAAAAAGTGTGTAGGCAAGGAAAAGTTCAAAAAAAAGGAAAAAGAAGAAAAGTGAGTCGGAAAAAAAAAAGAGTTTTGCAGTTTTTCTAGAGTTCTTTATAACTTTTCTTTTTCCATAATCCAAAAATTCAAAAAAAATATTACCTTTTGCACTCATTTGTCAAAAATAAAAGCATCAAAAAGATTTTTCTTTTGTTTCTTTAGTAAGAATTCATAATTCGAAATCTCAAAAAGATTTTTTTTTTCAATAGAAGCTTTCTATAAAAGCAAAATTCAAAAATATGGTAGAAGTTTTGTACATTGCTTATAACTAAAATACCAAATAGATTTTTCCTTTTATAATTGTTGGTGTCAGTTTTATATGAAGTGTCAAAATTAAAAACTCAAAAAAGATTTTATTGACATTTTTCTCTTCTGTTTGTGGTCGTGTCTCTCAATTCAAGGTTTAGTTAGTAGTTTAATCTTTAATTGTCCAATCTGAATGAACTACGCACACTTGATTCTCCTTTTTCAGGAGCGAGATGCGTAGGCAGCCCTTCTAGGGTTCGATGATCTTATTTAAAAAATTCAAAAAAAAATTCTTCACTCTTCATTTAGAATAGGTATTTCATATATATCTTCAAAAGAAAACTACAAAAAGAAAAGATTTCCCCTTAATAGGTTTAAGTTTCATTTTAGTATGAAATTCAAAATAAAAAACCCAAAAAGATTTTTCTTTGGTAATCATAGGTTTCATTTTGTATAAGCAGTTTAAAACTGAAAAATTCAAAAAAGATTTTCGTCAATTCTTTTGACAATTTGTCATTTTCTTTTATTCTTAAATTTTCAAGAAATAAAGAAAGAAAGAGAGTATGATCAGCCATATTGTGCCAAAACTTCACGAACTACGAACATCTGATTTTCCTCTTTTGGGAGTGAGATACATAGGTGCACTTCTTAGATTCGGTGATTTTTTCATGAAAAACAGAAAAAAAAAATGGGAAAGTGTTGAACTCTAACACGGTTGTTATCTCTTGTTCAATTTGTTTAAGGTGGTTGGTTTGTGGCATTCTTATGGGTCCTCCACATAACACCAAATCTAAGGAAGGTTTAGTTGTGTCCAACAAGGATATAGAGAGTGACCTCATGGATCAAGCAAAAAGTCAGGAAATTAAGAGTTTAAAGGAGGAGAATTTGAGACTAAGACAACAAATAATGGAAATGTATCGATCTTGGGATAGTGGGCTGCCTCCTTCTCCATTTCCCACTATTGACCCTGCAATTATCTTGAGTTTTCCATCACAATTACAAAGTCAGTTTCCTATTATTGTTGACGCACTACAACATACCTCAGAATTCATGCCACGTTAGTTGCAGCCCAATACTTCCACCACTCTTTCTATATTTCCCCAGTATAAGACTACTATATTCATAACACCACATACCGGCTGTGATTTTACTGTTCAACCCCCTACTGAGGCTTTCACATTGGCAATCTGCCCAATGATTGTGGTTTTCCATGCCGCTAGTGAACGCATGTTCAATACTCTTGATGATCATTGCTATGCTCCTGAGCCTACTTTTAAGTTAACTAGACCACCAAAATTTCTTACAAAGAAGTCTAACGTGGCATAAGAGCAAGAAAAGATGGTTGGAATAGTGAAGAGTGTAGAAAATACTATGAAAAGTTCCCTAGGACTCGCGAGTAAAGAAAATGTTTCATATAAAGATTGGGAATGTTTTCAAGTGTCAACTTTCCTCAAAGCCTTGAGATATCAAAATTTGGGGAACATGATGGACATGAGGATTTTGTGAAACAATTAGGACGATACTTTAATCAAGTAAGGAAACTGAAGGGAAGAAGAAGGAAAACATACCTATCATTGTGCCAGGGACTAAGCAGAGCTCTAGAGGTCTAACTCACCAATACTGTCAGCCTCAATCCTGAGCTTACATATTAGATCAATATAATCACCTACAACAAGGTTCCTCATTCCAAAATCCAAGATATTCTATTCCACTCCCTTAATATCCGTTAAACAATGCACAATTGTCTACTCATCCGTCATCTTATCCACAATGGCAAGCACCGATCCCTCAACATTATCCTCGACCCCCACATATTTACCAATGTGCCTCTAAATCCAAGTTTCAACCAAGGCCAGAGTTTGCAAAGAGGAGGAAGGAAAAGGATAATTTTACTCCTATTGAGGAATCCTATGATAGTTTGTTTCAGAGATTGAGATAATGGGGCATGATTACTACACTCCTTGGGTATACACCTGACCCACATTCAAGAAACTTTGACCCTAATGTACGGTGTGCATATTATTCTGATATTCAGGATCACAAAATTGAAGATTGTCATACTTTGAAAAGAGAAATAGAAAAGATGATTCAAGAAAAAGTAATTGTAGTGCAAAACGTTGAAACCTCAAGCGTCACACAGACTCCTTCACCAACACATGGTGATGCACAATACATAGGAAGCAATGAATTGAGCATGAGGATCTAGAACCTATTTGTTGAAGTAAATATGTTTGATGATGATGAAAGCTCTAGTCATGATGTACAAATCAGTGGCTAAATGTCAAGCTCCACAATTGGGAAGACACTCCTCTCCTTATTAGGAAGGGGTTTTGGTAGCTAGTCTTGTTTTTCTTTCTGTTTTCTGAATTATTTCAGGGTTGTAATTTGGAATCTATCTTTTTTATATCTTTGTTGTTTATGTTTAAACCCTTCTATCTTTTCTTTAAGCAAAATATAGTGTCCTTATTGAATTTTGTCTTATTTTAAGTTGTTTGTTTGTCTTCTTTACACAATACAATTTATGTTGATTTTAGTGATATGACATGCATGCAAAAATTTTTAGTCAGATCTTAAAATCTAATTTAAATCATGAAACATTGAATCAGAGGATTAAAGTTAAAAAAGAGAGCATCTGAGATAATAGATAGAGTGTTGAGGCATTTGGTGATCAAGTTGAAGCTTTTTTAAGAAAACAAGGTGGTTAGTTTGAGAATCATAAGAATAACTTGGTCATCAATTAAAAGGCATGTCTCATTGGTCACATAATGGATGTGTGATCCTATATCAAAAGGGACAGAAAGAAAATCAGCTCCACGAAAGCATGAGTCATTCGATATGAGGAATGTACAACAAAGGTGGAGTTTGCAGAAGAAGTAGCAACGCACAAGATCAGTTAAAGTTAGTGTTGTAAAAATGTGACATATGATCTTCATCTTTCACTATCATATTGTATGTCGTGTACTTGCATTTTCAAGGATTGATATGATGAAGGCATTTTATTCTGCTATCCAAACATTATGCCACCCTTTGTTTACCCCATTTGAGTTTTAGCTCTATTTTCTTTCATACTCCTCTTTTAGAATCAAGATAGAGTCAGCAAAGCTTGAAAGAAAGGTGTTGAGCAAAACAACAGAGTCAGAAAAGTTTCAAAAAAAAAGAGAGAAAAATATGCCCAAAAATAAAGAGAAGAGAAGAATGTCAAGAAAAATAGAGTCAGGAAAAAAAATCCCAAAGAGAAAAGAGTCAATAAAAGAAAAAAAAAGAGAAAAAAATAGAATCAAGCAAAAAAAAGAGTTGTCGAAACTACGTGTGACTTGATTCTCCTCTCTCGAGAGTGAGATATGTAGGCTGCCCTGCTTTGGGTTCGGTCCAACCAAATAAACAACTTAGAATTGCCTAGTTAAAGAAACTGGGCATGAGTTAATCTTCGTTATTTGAGTCAATTTCAAAATTTGTAAGTCCCACCCTACTTCAAGCGTCGTTTAGGCCTCATACCATCCTTTCTTCTAACCTTATCAAAAATTCAAGTACAACCAAAGAATGACCTTCAGATCAATCTTTGAGGATGTTAAGGCTAAGAATGCAATGGATAAATGATGCATTTGGGTACTACTTGTCTTCCTCAGCATAAGAAACTAGGAGATAAATAAAAATGAGAGAGTCTTATTGGTGAAAACCCTTACGGGCACCATAAAACGATGGTAAGTTGAGAAAAATAAAAATGAGAGAGCCTTATTGGTGAAAACCTTCGCAGGCATCGTAAGGCAATGGTGAGCTGAGAGAAATGAAAGTGAGCGAATCTCATTGGTGAAAATCCTCATAGGCACTCAGATTGAGAGAAATGAAAATAAGATGGTCTTATTGGTGAAAACCCACACAAAAACGATAGGGTAATGGTGAGATGATAGAAAGAAAATAAGAGAGACTTGTTGGAGAAAACCCTTCAAGGTGTCACTAACCTAATGAGGTCTCTGAATGCAATTGGCCCAAGGAAGCAACTCAGTTTCAGGGCCTTTAACTCAACAACAACTGATTAAAAGTTTGAATGAAAAGATCAGGCAGCTTAATCTAAAATGCATAGCATAATCATTAGAATTGATTTTCATTTTCATATAAATCTTTTCTTTTCTTTATTTTCAAAAGGACAAATAGTGTCTTTTCTTTCTTCTCTTTATTTCTGTTTTTGTCCTTTTGAGTTTGTCATTCGAAAAACAAAATCATTTTCCTCATGTCTTTGAGTCAAATTCAAGTCAAAACAAGTGAGAAAAGTTTTCAAAACTGGCTACCAACTTCTTCAACTTCACAAAGCAAGAGCAAAGGCCGACACTTAAAAGAAAAAAGATTGCCAGTCAGAACAAGGCATACAGAAATTTATTATCAACAGACAGATTTGGGGGATTCGTGGAAATACTAAGGTTTAAAAGGAATTAGCTGAGAAACACAACAAAGCAGAGATACTGTGTTTGTTTTAGAGTCGCTCTTAATATTTTGAGTTTGGATCAATGATGCAACAAGGCAATGAAAAATGCTAAATAATTGGAAGCAAGATTTAAATGTGACATGTGCAAGAGAAATCACCTCAAAAGCCAAAGCCGTAAGCCAATAACCCTATTTTAAACTCAAAAGTTTTCTTTGTATGAAATAGAAATAGTTGCTACCTTCAAATCAAAGGCTTCAAAGTGCTAATGTCCAGAGGTGAAATTCCTTATTTTTGCAAATGCAATGGCAATACTGCTATACAGGTTTGGTAATCACAATTATGGTAAAACTCATCATCTGCTACCCCTAAAAGACACATTCTCTAATTTGGGTCTTTCATGTCTCACGGCTAGGAGATGCACTTTCTAATTTGAACCATTGATTCTAAAAGATGCACTTTTAGCAAGAACCTTTTACTTTCACTCTTAAGAGAGGGAGTTGTTGGTCTTAGTCATTCAATTTTACGTTCAAAAGGTGCACTTGTTGATCAAGATCTTGATTCATCTTTGCATTATGCACTATTGCAAATAGTTGAGATTGGATTTGACACCCGTAAAATCTTTTGACGAAAATAAGGGCAAAAAATTAAAAGTAATTCATGCTATATGGAACTTTACTTTAGGACCCTCCTAGAAAGTGAAAATATTTTTATAGAATATGGAATCTTTATTTATCATAGTTTTTGTTCTAGTTTCGATTTTGATTTCAGGAGCCCGCTTGGAGAACAGGGTGAGGAAATTGCAAGTCAAGAGCCCGCCTGAAGAATAAGGTGATGAAATTACAAGTCGGGAGCTCGCTCGAAGAATGGAGTGGGAGAATTGCAAATCGGGAGTCCATCCAAAGAATTGAGTGATAAAATTGAAAGTTGGGAGCTCGCCTAGAGAACATAGTGATGAAATTGCAAGTCAGGAGCTTGCCTGAAGAATAGGATTCTGAAATTGCAAGTCGAGAGCTCGCTCGGAGAATAGAATAATGAAATTGTAACTCGAGAGCCCGCCCAAAAAATATGGTGATGAAATTGATAGTTGGGATCTCACCCAGAGAATGGAGTAAGGAAATTGCAAGTCAGGAGCCCGCTTGAACAACAGGGTGATGAAATTGCAAGTTAAGACCTCTTTCCGAGAAAAAAGTAAAAAAATTGCAAGTCAAGAGCCTGCCTGAAGAATAAGGTGATGAAATTGAAAGTGGAGAGCTCGCCCGGAGAACAGAGTGAGGAAATTATCAGTCAGGAGCCTGCTTGATACGGGGTGATGAAATTGAAAATCGAGAGCTTTCCCAGAGAACAGAGTGAGAAAATTGCAAGTCAAGAGCCCGCCTGAAGAATAGGGTGATAGAATTGAAATTTGGGATCTCGACTGGAGAACAGAGTGAGGAAATTTCAAGTCAGGAGCCCGCCTAAAGAACAGGGTGATGAAATTGAAAGTCGAGAGATCGCTCGGAGAACAGAGTGAGAAAATTGCAAGTCGGGAGCCAGCCTGAAGAACAGGGTGTTGAAATAGAAAGTTGGGAGATTGCCCGAAGAACAGAGTGAGGAAATTGTAAGTCAGGATCCCGCCTGAAGAACAAGGTGATGAAAATAAAAGTCGGGAGCTCAATTGAAGAATAGAGTGAGGAAATTGCAAGTCAGGATCCCGCCTGAAGAATAGGGTTATAAAATTGAAAGTCGAGAGCTTGCTCGAAAAATAAAGTGACAAAATTGCAAGTCAGGAGCCCACTCGAAGAACAGGGTGATGAAATGCCAAGCCATGAGCCCGCCTGAAGAACAGGGTGATGAAATTGAAAGTCAGCAGCCCACCCAAAGAACAAGGTCATGAAATTGAAAGTCAAGAGCCTGCCTGAAGAACGGGGTGATGAAATTGAAAGTCAAGCAACAAGGTAAGGAAATTGTATGTCAGGAGCCCACTTGAAGAATAGGGTGAAGATTTTCAAATTCAGGATCAAGGTTCAGAAGTACCACCGACAAAACATGGTCAATTTGTGAGTTTGTCTCCTGCATCAGATTTTGTATGGAAAAAGAATTTATTCTCAAGTTCAACCCAAAGAGTATCAATCCTTTAGTCAATTTGGAAAGCGCCTGAAATTCAAGTCAAAAGTCAAAAAGAAGCTACATAGATAGGACTTATGTAATTTATGTTATCTTTTAACTTGTAATTTTATTTTTTGATGTAATGACAAAGTCGCAGATCGGAACCTCAACAGGGCCTCACCCGACTTTCCAACTTAGTATAGCCCCTCCCCCTTTTCAATTCTTGAACCACATGTGACTTGATCCCCACACAATTTGGGATGAGTATGATGTCCAAAATTAAGACTTGGTTTCCCTACTTCCTTCTATTTCATTCTTTTTGAATAATGATCGGGACAAAATTCTATCTCATTGTCTACTTCTTTGTATGAAAATACTTTGTGTTAACATCCAAAGGGGGCATGATGTAGACACGTAATTTTGTCCTTCCCCAAAAATATTTTACTCATTTAATTCACCTCACCATACACCCCCTTTTAGTTGAAAATTTTCCTCTAAAAAGGATAAAAAATAACCAAATTCATAACACTTTTGGTGCCTTACCCTAACAAAAATAACAATCTATCCACCTTGCATGCGAGACCCACACGAAACACACACTCACCCTCACAATCCACACACTGAGCACATAATAACACACATTTCACACTCTCCACACATAATAATCATGGCCCCCACATAATTCCACACAAGACTTACTTCAGTCGCATTCACTCTATACATAAAAGAGAAGGGAATATACACAAACACATAAAGTAAAATAGGCACACATACAGCAATACACACAGACCATCACTCTCACACCATTACTATTTATACATACCATCCTCACATATATGGCTGGGAGGATTAACATAGACGGTTACACACAAATATACGAGACACAAACTCACATATTCTAGAGGACCCTTTCAATTTTTCCATTGAAGAACAAGGTATACACACACTAACAGGGGTGCATACATACACTGGAATGGGAAGAGAAATAGTAAAAGAGAGAGAAAATTGATTGGGAGAGATCAGGGTGTTTGGGTGAGATTTGAGCGAGAAAGGAAAGAAAAGGCAAGATAGAGAGAGAAAGTGGACAAAAACCAACTTTTTCCAGCGAGTTCTCGCTGGAAAATGCTATAGTTGTGTAAACCCGATCTATTTTCTCCAATTTTTGTCATCGTCGAGCTCGTCGAAGCTTCGGTGAAGTGAGAAACAGTGAATCAACTCTTAAAATCTACTGAAAGACACCACCATCCCTCATCCTCCTTCTTTTCGATTAAGTCATCACCAAAAATAACAAAAGTCATTCGTTCGAGTATCATTCCAGTGAGATTCCATCAGAAATTGTGCATGGATCTCTTAGTTTTGTGATGTTGTTTGGGGTTAGCGAAAAGAAACAATAAAGGTTAAACCGATACTGATGTTGGATTTATTGCATTGTGGTCTGGTTTGAGAATTTAATCATGGTCCTAGTCGAAAGAATTAATTACACTTGAAAATCATCAAATTGAGGTCCAATTCTACTCTTTAGCTCTCTTTACTTCATTGTTTATGATATTCGGTGTTATAGATTGAACATTTGTGTGTTGTTTGATCCTTGTTAGTGGTGAATAGTTGCTTGGTGTTGATTCATTATTGTTTCTATTGGTTATGTGTTGTATGATGAAATGATATCTCATTTGAGATTTGAAATTGGTAATTCGAGAATAAAAGAGGGGTGGGAACTGAAAATTAACAAAGGTGAATTTGATTAGTTTGATTCATTGGTGGTTATTTAATTTGACAAGAACACTAATTATGTTTTTTAACCCGATAGTGTCATGTTTTAGGATAAAATCGATAAGAAAATTTTAGATTTCGGGCTAGGAAACTTAGAGGATTCTATATCATTGAATGTGTGTGTTGACACCTAATTTTTGCCCTCCATAACTAAGCTCAATTCGGAGTTTCTTCGATTTTCAAATAAAATTACAACATTTATCTGAGCCGAATAAAAGATTTTTTAGAATATTTTCTATACGTAATTTCATCATTTTTAGAAGCGATTATACATTATCGTATTTAATTATACGAATTTATATAATTTTGATACTTGCATATTTGTTTTACCAAATATTGGATCTTAATCAAGGTTCGTGTTGAAAATAATTTCAAATAATTAAGATATTGATTTAAATTTAATTTATTCTCAAAAATAATTTATTTGGATCAATATGAGTTTGATTTTATTGAATCAAGAAACTTTGGAATTGAATTGGTTGTTAATTCATTTCAGATGTCGTTATTTTAGTCAATTTATTGAATTAGACCTCAACTAAAATTATTTTGACCATAACAATTGGTCAATTTAATTTGGGGTTAGGATAAATTAAATATGATCATCTAATTTGTCATTCAATGGATATTTAATAAATAGCCTAAATCCCTAATTTACCCAAATCAACCTAATTTTTTTTACTATTTAAAAAAGTCAAACCAGTCCCTTTATTCTTTTTTATATTAGCCCAACCAAAACTACCCAACCAGCCTAAACTCAAACACTTAACCCAGCCCACTACATCCATTCCCCTTTCTCTCTAAACCAAGATCATCTTCCAACCTCAACAAAGAAAAACAACCTCCATCCACGCACAATTCACCTGTGCCCGACCCGAACTATCGACCAAATTCTATCCCAGCTCACCCAACCCGATCTGATTTCAGGCCCTAAATCGACCCCAAAACCACTCTTTTTCCCTCTTTTATGCGTCACATGACTCTCACATGAGTCCATACAAGGAAAATTTGAGAGCCTTCTAGAACTCGTATATGTGTCCTCCCCAACGTCTAAGTTCGATTCTTCTTGGATAAGGTGATACAAATTCATACATGTCTGGGGGGTTTTAATTGGTTCTCGAATGGAATTCGTTTGGCTCCATTTTAATTGGTCGACCATTTCTAAAAAATGGGTACATTTGTTGACGAAATCCCAAGCCAAAGGGGAATTTTTGAATTTCAAATTCGAAACATCCTCTTGTTTTAAGTCCCTAAAGTACCCCTTGTCATCTCCTATACAAGGAGGCCCTTCGTTCATTGAAAGAAAAAAGGAGAAGGGGTAGGGAGTCAAAATTAGGGTTAGGAATTCTGATGATAAAAGTCAAGGTTCGAGAATTAGGAAAAAAATTCTAGGGTTTTTTCTCTTCTTTCTGGGTTAGAAATTGGAGTTTGGGAATTGCGAGTTCTTCTTTGGGGGTTGGCAAAAAGTGAGGTTTAAAATTCTAGGGTAGGAAACAGGGGTTTTTTTTTTAGTTGGGGTAAAAATCTGGGGGTTAGGTTCTCTGCAGAGAAAATTTGAGAATTTTATTCTTTCCTCTTCTTTCCCTTTTGAGTTGGAAGTTTTAGAAGCAAAGTGGGTTCGAAATATTTTCAAAAAAGCTAAGGGTTGAAGATATTTAGTTTGAAAATATG
>NC_061117.1:212829232-212849304 GCF_002878395.1 Capsicum annuum | reverse complement strand
AAATCAGAGCCAAGTTATGACCATTATGAGAGACACTCCTGGTTATTTGTCTCTTGAATGGCTTAGTAGAGTTATAACAGAAAAGTTAGATGTTTACAACTTTCGCAGTGTAGTCTTAGAAATTTTGAGTAGACGAAGACGTTTTGAGACATAAGAGACTGAAGAGGAAAGAATAATGCTGAACTTATTCAGAAAAAAGACAGAGGAAGGGCAGTTGGTGGATCTTATTGATAAGCACAGTGAGAATATGCAGTTCTACAAAGAAGAAGTAATAAAGATGATGTAGATTGCTGCCTGGTGTTTAAAAAGTGATTACACAAAGAGGACATCAATGTCGATGGTGGTCAAGGCCATGAAGGGTATGCTAGATGTTGAAAAGGATCTAGATTACAACTTTAAGACACAAATTATTCTTGCAATACCAAATATTAGTTTTTTAGATTCAGCTCGTTTACTGCCTTCAGTCCTATCAGGTCCAAGGTAAGAAGGAAGTTCCCTAGATTTTTTGTTAATTTCTTATTTTTATTCTATTATAGCTTGCTTGCTTGCTGTGTAAATTTCTTCTCCAATGTTCACAAAGTTATGATTGTTTTCTTCAATTTATTCATTGCAGTACTACTAATCAACTGATCATTGTGGGTTTTTTATATGCTTGTTAGCATAATAGTATGTGTAACAGGAACAAGAAGGGTTTGAGTTAGCGCAGAGATATCATTTTTCTGAACCCAATACTTCAAAGAACTTAAAAGCTACATTTTTGAAGTTGCATCTTATCTATGGTAAATGCTTACATGCACCCGGTGTTTACTCCCAGAGCTGGCTCAACCATAAAGCTACCAAAGCAATGGATTGAGGCCCCAACTTTTTGGAGGCCCTATTTTTTCTAAATATTTTTATTATTTGACAACAGGATACATGTATAGCGCACAAAATGCACGTAAATTGTACAAGATGCACGTACATCGCACGAGATGCACGGATGACACATGAGATACATGTGTGATGCACAAAAGCTAATTGTATTGAATATACTTGAAACCACTAATGAAAATTTATCTTTAAGCCACCAAATTCTTTGAGTCAACCTTATTTACTCACCACCAAGCAATTTAACTATAGCAGTTAAAAATTAAATTAGGCAATGAATGAATTTAAACACCTCTTTGCACAAGTTTTTACCTTATCATTATAAGATGAAATTATAAAATCATAAGACATAGGGAAATACAATCAATGATCATGAACAATCCCAGTTTTCAGCAAAAGCTTTTAGTACCATCTTTTGTCCCCCTTTTGAAATATAGCAGGGTAGCAACATGTACCTCAATATTATATCTATTAAGGTGCAATATATAGATTTTAGATGTAGAATTTATAAATTGATCCAAATATAGGAAGATCTTTATCCATCATTCGAGATGGATATTACAAATTAGCCAATAAATTGGACAAATGTCTAATGATTTTTTTACCACAGATATTAGAAACAATGATATGAATACTTGTAAAAATGCTTGTTTAAGGAATTGTTCCTGTAAATCTGCTCTATTTCTTAGTGTTTTAAACTCATCCACTGGAGATTGCTACCTACCATCCGAGATCTTTTCACTAGAGAATAACGGGAAGGACAGGACACAATATTATTTTCAGGCATTTATAAAAGTACAGGAACTTGAACCCGCAACTCATATTCCTAAAACATTTTTAAGTGGTGCTATACTGGGATCTATCATAGGATCTTCCATCTTAGGCATTATAATTGGCATTACAGTTTTCATATTCTGGAAGAAGAAAAGAAGGGCCAATGAAGAAGAGGCGGATTATCTAGATCACGTGCCAGGAATGCCGACTAGATATTCTTACGATGATCTAAAGGTTAAAACGGAGAATTTTACTAAGAATCTTGGTGATAGAGGATTTGGGTCAGTTTTTTAAGGGTGCTTAGAAGATGGAACAAAGATTGTAGTGAAATGCCTTAATGGAATAAGACATGTCAAAAAATCATTCTTAGCTGAGGTTGAAACTATTGGCAGCATACATCATATAAACTTGGTGCAATTGATTGAGTTCTGTGCTGAAAAATCTCATAGACTTTTAGAATACGAGTTCATGAGCAATGAATCACTACAAAAATGGATCTACCATGGTAAACAAGAGCAAATTCTAGGCTGGAACTGCAGGAAGAAGATTATTCAAGATGTAGCCAAAGGATTGGCCTACCTTTATGAACAATGCGGGCAAAAGATTTTGTATTTGGATATTAAACCACAAAACATACTCTTAGATGAGAAGTTCAACGCTAAACTCTAAGACTTTCTCAACGCTAAACTCTTAAACTTTAGGATTAAAAATCTAATTGATCGGAATCAGAGCCAAGTTATGACCATGATGAGAGGCACTCCTGGTTATTTGGCGCCTGAATGGCTTAGTAGAGTTATAACAGAAAAGGTAGATGTTTACAGCTTTCGCATTATGATCTTAGAAATTTTGGGTGGACGAAGACATTTTAAGGCATCAGAAATTGAAGAGGAAAGAATAATGTTGAATTATTCGGGAAAAAGACAGAGGAAAGACAGTTGGTGGATCTTATTGATAAGCATAGTGAAGATATGCAGTTCTACAAAGAAGAAGTAATAAAGATGATATATATTGCTGCCTGGTGTTTGAAAAGTGATTACACAAAGAGGCCATCAATGTTGATGTGCTAAATGTTGAAAAGGATCTAGATTACAAATTTAAGCCACAAACTATACCTACAATACCAAATATTAGTTTTGCAGATTCAATTCCTTTACTTTCTTTGATCATATCGAGTCCAAGGAGAGGAGGAAGTTCCCTAGATTTTTTGTTAATTTCTTATTTTTATGCTATTGCAGCTTGCTTGCTGCTGTGTAAATTTATTCTCCAAGATTTACAAAGTTATGATTGTTTTCTTCAATTTATTCATTGCTAGACTACTAATCAACTCATCAGTATGGATTTTTGATATGCTTGTTAGCATAATAGTATGTGTAAGTGCGCAAGTTACTCTGAATGATATATCTTCTATTTAAGTACAACTCTCAAAAGAGTCCTTTTTTATTTCAAACTCCTCTTTTAATCAGATCTCTCATTGCATAGAGTTCTACTTCAAGTGAGATTCCTTTCTTTAATTCCAACTCTTGTCTTCTTAGTGTTGTAGTCAAACTTCAACTATTTAAATCAACACATGATTATTTACTTGAGTTTATCTGAATTAACCACTCATATGGTCCTTCCTTAATTTTTGCATGCTTGTCTTTAATCATCGATGATTTTGCTATAAATTCAGCTACATGAGATAGTATGTCTGTGGACTAGCTTGACTGACATGTTTCATATTACTTTGTCAGTTTGTCAATCATCAAAACTACATCATACCCAACAAATTTCTCCTTTTTGATGATGACAAACCTCTTTTCTTTGTGCACTCAAACATCTTCACCTATAGATACTAAAGTATAAAACTCTTGAATGAAACAAGTTAGTCAATGGGTTATAAACATTGTACAACCCTCTTATCTTCCCCCTTTTGGCATCATCGAAAAATCATTTCAATGCAATAATATACTAGCCAAAGTGATTTCTTATGCTATTCATGGCCACTGGGCTGTCGCCAAAACAATCACACAAAGATTTTATCCAACATAGTAATATATTAAAGAGAGCAAAATCACGAGTCAATTAAGTAAAGGTAACCATTCCATTTAACTGTTAGAGCATGTTCCACATTAAACCAGAGATAGTACTGAACAAAAAAAAAACTGAGCATTAATAAAAAAGGAATACGGTGTAAAAGTGGGACATGATTAAGGATATGAAGAGTGGGAAACAAATGAGAAAGGTAGAACAGGTGATATCAACTGTGTCAATTGACGAATGACTAAAACATTCTCATTCCTCAATCAATCAAGGTCAAGCTTCAAAGTCATGATCCTAGCCTTAAGGACCTTTTATTCCACTTCATGACTACCTTGTGCAGCTTCTAGTTCAGATATTTTTTTCCAGCTAAATTATTTCTTTATTACAAATTTTTTCAAATGAGTGTTATTCCTCCTTATTGAAACAGGTAGAGCAGCATGATTCATCTGTTCAAGAACATCCATTGTTGTTTTATAAGTCAAACTTGAATTAAGACTGAGAAGTCTTTTAAAAATTAATAATTAGGAACTAAAAGGGAGAGCATGCCCCTTTTTATTCTTCAGAAACATATGCTGCATGTGATTGATGATCAAGTTTGACAAATTCATGATTCGAAAACTGATATTTTGATTGAGAGAGAAGAAATTTTGGGTGTAGGATTAAACACATTTGTGCACAACTATTTGGAGAGAATCAAAAAAAGTTTGGTCAACCAATTTGTCAGTTTTATAAGACAAGGAGAGGATGAAGTGTGAGGAATTGAATAGGCGTGCTCAACTATTTCAACTTAGACAACCTATGCTTATGTCAGTGTAGAACATACCCGATAAGAAGAACTTTGTGGTCATAATTGCTTGCTTATACCTATTTTTCTGCACAATCTAGTACAAAATTAGATTAGAAGAGTCAAAAATTTGGAATTGGGACGCAAAACTAAATGAGCAAGGCTGAATAGAATAATAATTTAGCTAATAATATTAAAAAGAAAAATGGTTACTCTAGTCAATCATTGAGGGAAGTTCATGCAATTTTAATCATCCCTAAGTCTAACCTATTCCTTTCAAAATGCTCTCTACTCAGTGCCTTTGGTGCTTCTCCAGTCAATTAAGTAACCCACATAATCAACATTCTTATAGCCCTTAAGAGTGAAATTTTTTTCCTTTGAATACCATAGTCTCAAGCCATTGATTCCTATGACATATCTCAATATTCTTGTGAAAACATCAATTCTTATGAACTACCAACAAATTCTCAGCAACTTGTGTTGGTGTTATTGATACATCATTTTATTGATTTGTTGTTCCTCCTATCAATATGCCCTCAGTCTGTACAATAGTTGGACCAGGTGGTACAATATGTTCCTGTGCATGCTCATTAGTTTCACTATCATCCCCCATTTTATTTTTTTAAAGAGGATCTCTTTTGCTTTTCTCTTACATGAGCTCTCCAAATTTGATCATCTTTAAAAGGGGTTTTGTTTTAGTTTTCCCAATTTTTTTAAATCTAGTAATGGTGCTCTTTTTGTCATCTCCAAAAAATCCATTCCCCCTTTAAATGTGGTAAGTGAAAGTAACTTTATTTGCTTCCAGTCTTATGCCTTGAGTAAGATCTATCCATGTACTAATTCCGCTTGCCTCCTTTCACTCTCACCTGCAAAATAAATTAGGGGTTAACTTTAGGAACCCAGACAAGCTTGGGTCCTTTCTTATAAGAAAAAAGATGTATGAGGTTTCTTCTATCCCATCGAGGCAACAGGTTGTGTGACCTATTTCTTTAACCAGTTTTGACCTTCTTATTAGCTTGTGCTAACTTAGAACCAGATTATTCTTCTAGGCTTATGCTTCTTGATTTGCTTTTTGCTGCACCTGGACATTTAGTGGTTGGATGTCCCAGGTTACCACAAACATAACACAGATCTTTAGTAGCATTAAAATTTTTATAAAGGCTCAACCGAACCTTTTCATTATGAGCTCTTTCACCTAGCTTATGAATAAGTCTTGAAGAATGTGTCCATCTATTAGCTCTTTCAAGATCAAGTTTCAATTGAGAAATTTATTGACTTAGTTGACTAACCTTTTCTTTTTCACAAAAGTATTCACGTTTAATCTTAGTCAATTTTGACTCAATTTTTTCTTGATCCTCACTCTTAACCTTTTTTTCTTTTTCAGAAAGAGACAGTTTTAGAACTTCAAATTTGAGGGTTAGGTTTGATGAATCAAGTCTGTTAACCTATTCCTTAAGAGTACAGTTTTTCTTTTTAGCAGTGTCTTTACAAGTCTCTATATTGATATAATCAAACTTTAGGATTGCTAGACTGCTGAAGATTTTATCCCTATCAATTGATAGTTCTTGAAAATCATCAATTAAAGCACTTATTCAGTTTTCTTTTTGGAAATAGATGTAACTTTTCTTTGAGTTCAAGAATACTTACCTCAGATGTTCCATCATCTTCTTCCATGTCTGAATCTCCAATGGCCATGAGAGCAGTTTCATTATCTTCTTCATCATCTGATTCATCACTTTTAGATGCCCTAATTAGATCTTCCATGTTCATCTCATAGGTCTTAAAATTACCAACTAACTCGTCAAGGGACATTCTAGTGAGATCCTTAGCTTTTCTTATGGCTGTAACTTTGACATCCCACTTAGACTTTGGTAGGACTCTCAAGACTTTACCTGTTCCTCAGTAGATAAAACCTTTCCACTCATTTACTAATAAAGTTAACCTAGTTATCATTTCTTGTAGTGACTCATTTTTATCTATTTCGAAAGCCTCATATTCAGTGAAAAGTGATGCAATTTTTTTCTCACTTGGCTAGTACCTTTATGTGCATTCACAAATGCATCTCAAATTTGTTTTAGTAGTGTTGCAATTAGACACTCTATTGTACTCGGCAGGATCATGACCACAAACAAGAATGTTTTTGGCTTTTGCATTCTTTTGTAGTTCAATAAGATCTTTTGGGGTAAATTCACTCCTTATATTTTTCATTTGTTCTCCATCCACTAACTTCATGGGAATTGTTGGTCCATCAGTAATTCCATCCCATAATTCATAATCTACACTTTGAAGATATGTTTCCATCCTAGCTTTCCACCACATGAAATGAGAACCATCAAAGAGTGGTGGTCTAATAGTGGATTGACCTTCACTGTGACCAGTAAGTGGTGCGAAATTCATCAAAGTGATCTTTGTCTTAGGTGTTAACCTTTTTTAAGACAACCATTCTCTAAGACCACCTGTTAGAGTATGTGCCCTATTGATCAGTGACTTTAACGTAAGATTTGCCTATGGATGGAACGGGTTGCCTGACATGTTCCAAGAAAGCAGTAAAACAGGAAGTAAAGAACACAATGATTTTTACGTGAAAAACATCCGGTTCAAATAGATGTAAAATATCATGGCATGTACCTCTATAGGATTTAACCCCAACTTCACCACGATTGATTACAAAACTCTTGTAACCAATAATTAGGAATTATAAACTCTAATTCCTATACCTCAATAACTAGAATTATAAACTCTAATTCCTATAACTCAACAATCACCCTTGACCGTTGAACCCACTTCGAGTTATCCCAAACTTGAAGTTAACTCAGCTCAGTATTGTTCCTAAATAATCAATCTAGGAAGACAATAAATTACAACTCAACAAGAACAATACATTAAATTGACTTATGAACTGTAAAGCTTAATCCTGTGAAACAGGTTCGCAAATTTGTTTCTTTATACTGGCAGCACTTGAATCTTCAGTCAGAATTCTCTCAATTATGAACTTTCTCAATTTGATCGTAGTTAACCTTTTCTCTCCCTGTAAGTGCGCAAGTTACTCTGAATGATACATTTTCTATTTAAGCACAACTCTCAAAAGAGTCTTTCTTTATTTCAAGCTCCTCCTTTAATCAGAACTCTCATTGCATAGAGTTCTACTTCAAGTGAAACTCTTTCTTCAATTCCAACTCTTGTCTTTTTAGGTTGTAGTCGAACTTCAACTCTTTAAATCAGCACATGATTATTTCCTTGAGTTTATCTGAATTAACCACTCAGCTGGTCAAACCTTGATTTTTGCACGCTTGTCTTTAATCATCGATAATTTTGCTACAAGTGCAGCTACATGAGACAATGTGTCTGTGAACCAACTTGACTGACATGTTTCATATCACTTTGTCAGTTTGTCTATCATCAAAACTGCATCGTATCCAACACAAGTGTGTTTGTAAGTCACGGTGTTGGTCGATTCAAGTCCAGATTTCGAGCTTTGTCCCAACCAAGGACGAGAAGGGGCAATCACAATGATGTATCATGCGCGTTCAAAGTCGAAAAAAGGCTCTAGACGGCGTTTAGCTTCATAAACAAACAATTCTCGTCAGAAAGTCTCACTTTTCCTATAATGAAAAGGCGTGGTATACAAGGTTGTTAACTTTTGGGTTCTTGTAATGGTCTTGTACTATTGTGTGTAAACGAGTATATTTACTTGTGGAATCCTGCCACTCGATTTTGCACCAAAGTGCTTGAGCTTTACCATTCGTTAGAGGAACATTATTTTACACGTGGGGGACTTTGTGTATGATACAAAGCTGTCATGTTTACATTCGACTCCTCCAAGAATGATTACAAAGCTGTCATGTTTATGTATGATACTTATTCCCCAGATCGGAGAAAATTTGTTACAGTTGCTAGTCTTAAAGGCAAAAAATGGAGGCTACACGAATTCGCTTATGAGATAGTTTCAGCTCGTGATGGGATTACATTGCATGAACGTCTTCACTATAGGGTAAGGGTCAAACATGTTTGGGACGGTTATGGTGGTCATAACACGGTAATATATTTTGATCCCATCTCTGAAAAGTTCCATATGTTGCCAATCCCCGAGCATGGCCGAGAAAAGAATGAAATTGCCGGTTTAGGAATTTTAAATGAATGTCTTTGCATGGCTCGTCAGGAACATGATAGGGGTTTTGAGATATTGATCATTAAGCAAGATGGAATAAAGGAATCATGGACATCATTATTTTCATAAAGAATCAAGAGATACCATATTTTGGATTTTTAGTGCCCTTTTCCGTGTCAGAGAATCACTAGAACGCATTGCATATATAGCTATGAAATATTTAAGAATCATGGCTAGTACTTAATAACAACCATAAAAAATTGAATTTTGTGGCTATTTATAAATTCATAAAGTTTCTTAGCCAAAAAAATTAAATTGACAAAACTAATTTTTTATTTTTGTTATAATTACTAATAATTGTGACAACAATTACCTAAATAGCTATGAATCTTTTGTTACGATGAAATTTCATAGTTAATCATAAGTTATTGTCATGTTATAAAGTTACAATAGTAATAATATCATTTTTAGCCACAGTAAATTGTGTGAAATAAATATTTGTAGAAAAATAAACTACTTTGCTTCAAGTAATAAAAATCATGGCAATAATTGAATGAATAGCCACATATATATTGCTATAATAAATTTTAGTAGATAATTGTAAGTTGTTGTCACGTGATAAGAGTTATCGTAGCAATACTAACTTTTTATCCACAATAAAATTATTTGAAATAAAAATTTATATCTAAATAAATTTTCTTTATTTCAAATAATTAAAATTATGGTAATAGTTAAATGATTAGCCACAAATTTATTGATATAATAAATTTTCGTAGCTAATCATTGTTTTTGCCGTAATAGAAACTTACTGATCAATAATAACTTTTTAGGAATTCGGAACCAAAATAAGCGACGAAATAAAAAAAGTGACCAAATTAAGTAGCCTGTTTAATTAGTTATCAAAATAGGTTAAACATAATAAATTATTACGTTTTATATATTTTTATTAACGGTCAACTGACGGAAATGAATAGTAAACACTTTTTGTAAAATATTATAAATTATTACGTTTTACAGATAGTGTTTATAAAACGTAATAATTTATTACGTTTTCCATCAAAAATAAAAAAAAGAGCAGTGTGTTGTCACGTCTATTTTTATGTCAAATCATGTAGTTTGTAATAATTTTTTACGTTTTACAAACATCGTTTGTAAAACGTAATAATTTATTACAACTTACAAATAATATTTACACTTCGTAATAAATTATTACAACATACACCTACCTATATCACGTTACATTTACTTTCCCTCTTTTTAATCTAACCCACCCCATCCCACGTAGCTATCCCTCGCACCCGATTAAAATTTACAAAACAGTTTTCAATGGACAATATTCCAAAATTTTAGTGGATGATCCACTACAAAAAGCACCATTATGTATAAAGTAATTCACCTTAATTAGAATGACAATTATTATATATATTTACAAATCACGGGCATTTTATGTTTTGCAAATTGTAATAAGTGATAATAATGCAATATAAATTAATATTTCTTTTGATTTAATCTTTGTGTTTAGTTTTCTAATAGACATCAAAAAAGAACAAATCATATTTAAGATGATATACAATTATATTATTACTTTTATATGGAATGAAAAATACAAGTACTTCAAAAAGGATGACGACGATAACAACAAAAACAACATATTTGATGTAATCATATAAGTGGAGTCTAGGAACGGTATAAACGCAAACTATGAAAGGTAGAGAGATTATTTCCGATAAACCTTAATATTAGCCACAACGATCTATTAAAGAAAATCATACTTCAGTCGAACTTTTATCGTTCGATTCAATTTACAAAACAGTATAAAGGGTTGGAGTGGGGCGCGAGGGGTAGGCTACGTGGGGTGGGCTGGGGTTAGATTAAAAAGAGGAAAAGTAAATATGATGTGACATAGGCAGGTGTAAGTTGTAATAATTTATTACGAAATGCAAACACTGTTGTAAGTTGTAATAAATTATTACGTTTTACAAATGGTGTTTGTAAAACGTAGTAAATTATTACAAACTACATGATTTGACATAAAGATGGATGTGACAACACACTGCTTTTTTTATTTTTTGTGAAAAACGTAATAAATTATTAAATTTTACAAACACTATCGGTAAAACGTAATAATTTATTACATTTTACAAAAAGTGTTTACTATTCATTTTCATCAGTTGACCGTTAATAAAAATATATAAAATGTACTCCCTCTGTTTCAAAAAGAATGACCTATTTTCCCTTTTTAGTCCGTTTAAAAAAGAATGACTCCTTTCCTTTTTTGGCAATACTTTAATTTCAACTTTCCACATGACATGTTTAGGACTACAAGATTAAAAGGTATTTTGGTACATTTGACACAACTTTAATTTAAGACCACAAAATTCAAAACTCTTTTTTATTTTCTTAAACTTTGTACCAAGTCAAAGTAGGTCATTCTTTTTGAAACGGAGGGAGTAATAATTTATTACGTTTAACCTATTTTGGTAACAAATTAAATAGATGACTCATTTTGATCACTTTTTTTATTTTGTCGCTTATTTTGGTTCCAAGTTCACTTTTTAGCCACAATAAGTTATTTGAAAAATATATTATAGATAAATTTAGCATAGAAAAGAGTTTACTAGTTTAGTGTACTTGTATTCTACGTGTATGTCACGTCATATAAAAGATCTATAAAGTTATAATATATGTAATATTATATTCATGTAAATAAAAATAATATGTGTTCTTATAATATAGGTATAAGTCATCGACAGACCCTCAAACTTGTTCCGAAAATTTACTTAGACCCTCAACTAAGGCTTATACCTATCAGGCTCCCAATTTTCCCGAATTTTGATCCAATTGAGCATTTTTTGCCTATATGGCACTGTGCGTATTTTTTACTCGAGATTGACGCGTGAAGCCAAAAAAAATATTTTAACAAGCCAATTAAATATTGACATGTCAACCCCCCAAAAAACTAAAATTTAAATATAAAAAAAAGGCCATCTGGCCATTTTAATTCTTTCTTTTTAAAGTCTCTTCCTCAAGGCCATCTTCTTCCTCAAAAGGGCACTGGCCATTTTAATTTTTTGATCATTGTCTTCCTCAAAAGGTCACTGGCCATTTTAATTTTTTTTAAAAAGGTCTTCTTCCTCCCCTCAACAAAAAAATTACCAATTAAGGGAGATTATCATTGCCACCATTGTTGTCATTTTTTTTTACCGAAAAAATGAAAATTACCATTACAAAATAGTATGTTGCTGCCCCAATGAAAAAATACCAATTAAGAAGACGACGTGGTTGTAATTTGATTGTTGAATTCCAAATTTGAGATGTTTGTAATTTGATTGTTGAATTACAAATTTGAGATGCTTGTAATTCCAAATTTGATTGTTGAATTCAATACCAATTAAGAAGACGACGTGATTGTAATTTGATTATTGAATTCCAAATTTGGGATGGTTGTAATTTGATTGTTGAATTACAAATTTGAGATGATTGTAATTTCAAATTTCATTGTAACTTGAGTATTCAATAGCTTTGCTATTGAAAATGGAGAAAAGAATGGAAGAGTGGGGCGGGGTGGGGGAATCAATTTTTTACTTGTGGTGGGGATGAAGAAGACGATATTCTTTTGGGGGTGGGGGCGGGGGCTGGAGTGGGTGGGTGGGAGGGGGTTGAGGAGACTTACTTTTTTTTTTTTTTTCCAGTTTTTTACTTGGGGGATGAAGAAGATGATCTTCTTAGTGTTCCTCAATGTTATTGTATCAATTTGATTTACTTTTGAGGCTTAATTGTGTAGGTTATTCTATTGATAAAGTAGATTTTCTTATTGTCACACCTTTTTTCAACTCCGAAAAGATTTCAATTTTAAGTTCGAAAGGGTTTTATTATTAAAGTGACAAAATGAAAATAATTTGTTTCGAAAAGGACCTTTTACATTCAAAACTCAGAGTCCCCACTTGGCATAATCTGGTGTGCCAAGTCACCATTGGAAAATCCTTTTCAAAACCATTTGACTCTTTAAACTGGTTTGCGAACAGAGATTCCGGCTAAGGAATTCTGTTGACCGAGGGGAAGGTGTTAGGCACCCCTCGATCCCGTGGTTCGACCACGGTTGTTTGGTGGAGCATATCGGCTAATTTTGACACTACGAATGTATAAACCACACAAAACACGTAAAACAATCAAACAAACAAACAAAACAAAAAGAAACGAATCAAAAGTACAGTGTCCAGTCCAATTTATACAGTCCAAAATAGAAAAATACAAAAAATAAATCCTATCTAACCTACACAAATACTAACTACGCTTCCGTGCTTTACCCGACGCCTCGGGCCTTCCTCACGAACGTCTTCCGCCAACATAGTACGTCGGAATATTCCTCGGTGAATAAATACATTGTATCTCGGGGCATTCCCCGGCTAAATAAATACATTTGAATTAAACATGATAAACTAGAAACCAAACATTCACACACACATTAAACATTCAAAACATTAAATAAACACATCACTCCTAAGTTTTGCCTACCCAAACCGACATTTGCCTATCCATTTCAACATATCATAATTCTATCACATTCCAACAATATTCATGCTCATTACGAATTAAATGAAACAACAATAAACCAAAGTTAATCTAAATTCAACTGATACCATTTGACCAAACCATAATCAAGCAAACCAACCACGAGTCAAAATAAACACGCATTCATCACCAACAAGGACCAAATAACACGCAATATTTAACCCAACACAAAATATAATAAACAATGAAATAAAATGAGAAAGAGAGTAGAATTGGACCTCAATTTGAAGCTTTCAAACTCAATGTTATTCGAATAAAGAGAGTCCGCACCCGGACACCTGGAGCTGAACCTTAACACCAACAATCCAACTCGATAATCAGAAATAATGATCCTTTCACCGTCACTTTTCACCGACACTGTTCACTTCATTACTGTTCACGCTATTACTGTTCACCGTTACTGTTTACGCTGGATTACCATTGTCCAGACCCTTTTTCTCTCTCGATTTTTTTTCTCTCGCACGATTCTCTCTTTCTCTCCCTCATTTTTTTTATTCTTGTGAGGAAGATGATTTGGTGATTGTTGTTATTGTGGAGAAGATGATGATGAAAGAATGAGTCTCCCTTCTTTTCCTCTTTTAGAATTTTCTTTTTATATTTTTTATTTGGTTTTTATTTTTCTTTATTTATTATCATATGTGGAAGCATATAATTGGTGGCTTGTGGGAATAAGTATGTGGCATGTGGAAAAGTTAGTGTGGCATGTGAAAAGATGAGGGTGACGTGTGGAAAAATGAGTAGGGCGTATGCCTTTTGCATGTATTCAATAAAAAAATGAAAAGTGAGGTGTTGAGGTGGCATAGTGAGGTGACAAAGATGCTATGTATTTAATTATTTTCAATTCTTTCTTCTTTTTTTTTTTTTTGGAAGAAATTATCAATTAAACAAAAGTATGGTAAGGTGAATAAAATAAAAATAAAAATAAAAATAAAATAAAATAAAAATAATTAAAATATTTTTGGGAAAGGATAAAATTACGTGTCTACACTTATTAATCTCTTGTTGAAGTTTTATTAGAATTATAACAAATTAAACTAGCATTTTACATTAAAATTTCTTTCAGATGTGCTTTTTTTTTTTTTTTTTATGCTAATTGTTGTATTTTTTTTTTTTTTTTTAATTTATAGGGTGCGATTTGATTCTTGGATGAAAGAAGATTATGGACTCGACTTTGATGCAAAGAGTGAAATTACTTTGTCCTTGAATGCAATAGGATCAACATCTCCAATCTACAAATTAAATACTTAGCACTTTTTTAATTTTGATATAGAACTTTAAAAATTTTATAGATGAAAGTTAAATTTCTAAATATATTGTACATAAATTTGATTTTATTTTGACAAGAATTTGGTCAATTTGTGTTTTACAAATTCTATTGTCTCTTGTAATTGTAAACTAGTTGTTGACTTGAATGCCATGAACTTTAAATATACAATTGTACTATATTTTACAATTAAGATTTGAAATTATTCAAATGTCATTGTATGAATCAAGTGATACTCAAAGATTATTATGTTTTTTGTTTTCACAAAATATGAATGAATATGTGTTTGAGAATTTTAAAAAATTAATGAAAAAGTAACATCAACGAAAACATTTACTGTAATTAATAAAAAAATTGACCGATAAAATTAAAATGATAAAAATATTTGTCACAATAAAATATAATTATGAAAATCTAATCACAAATATTGTGACTATTTACAGCTACAAAAACATAAATTTGTAGCTAAACATATAGTTACTATTTCAATTGTTGTGCAAAATTATCATATATTTTGCCACAATAAATTTATTTGTGGCTAAAGTATAAAATAGCTACGACATAAATTAGTTGTGGCAATTAGAAAGTTAACTATTAGCTATAAATCTATATATTTTCGTGGCAATTAGAATTCTTTAAAGTAGCCACATCACAAAAATTCTCGTAGCAATAGGTATTATTAGTCCTTAGCCACGAAACGTTAAAGTTTGTAGCTGATTTTTAGTTACGCCACTTCTAGCTACACATGCTACGGAAAAAATTATGATAGCTAAAGTGTTCAGCCACAAAAATTTTCAGATTTAGCTAGAAAATACTTTATAGCAATATGTGCATATTGTTGTAGTGAATGGAGAATTAGCTTTGATAATAAAAGGAATTGGTTGTGAAGTTGTTATATACGATCCTAAGAATGATAACATACAAGACATTGTGGTACCGGATGTGTATAGATCTGCCATTACGTATGTGGAAAGCTTGATCTCGCCCAAGGGATACTACTGGTGTGAGAAGCGGCACAAAAAGTACTTTGGACGAAAGAAAGCAAGACCATCTTGGTTCTGACACTACTAGAAAATTTCTGTTCTTAATTTCCTAATTTTTCCATGTGAAGGCACAACTGCTTTCCCTTTTTCATTGATTCAATCATAATATCTGTGAAAATAGCTACTGAACATTTTTAGTGGAAAATTACAATGAGAAAATAGTGATTTCCTACTAGTGCGAAACCCAATTTCTAGTAACAAATCACACATACATACCTATTGCATATATTATATATAACAATGACAGCATACCCGGTGTCATATCTATATTTATATCTATATCTATATCTATATATATATATATTCAAAATGCCGTATGAGGTATCATGGTAATAACTTGTTTTACAAGCTCATGAACTGGCTATTGGGATTAGATTATGTGGCACAAATTTGAGAAATGTGAGATAAGGAAAAACCAATTATTTAGCCGATCTTTGCACCTGGGGAGATTTGATTGCAGGTGCAGTGAATCTTATGGAACAACAAAAGTCATAGCCACACCGCATCCCGTAGGAGCAAGCTTGCATGTGCGACAAAGCGTCCCAGATGTGGCTTTGCTGCTACAAACAAACCTCCACAGTAGAGGGTAATCATTACCTTGCCTGACTTTGTTGGTCTGACCCCGAATTGTTGGAGTGTTGGAGTCTCACATCGGTGGGTTAAAGGGTCCTTGGTCTTCTTATATGATCTTGGGCATTCCTTTCCTCATGGGCTAACTTTTGAAGTTGAGTTAGGCCCAAAGTCCATTTCTTTATCATGGTATCCGAGCCAGGCCTACCCAGTTCATTGTTTTCGATGTTGGGCCCCCGGTCTTATATTGTCCACGCTCAAGATGTCCAGTCCTGGGCGTGCGGGAGGTGTTGGAGTCCCACATCGGTGGGTTAAAGGGTCCTTTGTCTCCTTATAGGGTCTTGGATAATCCTCTCCTCATGAGCTAGCTTTTGAGGTTGGGTTAGGCCTAAGGTCCATTTCTTTATCATGAAGGTTCTTTAACTGTGCCTGTTTCAAAAATTGAAGAAAAACTAATCGAAGAGGTTTCGAAGTTATTACATATACATAAAAAATAATTTTAATCATGTATAAATAATTTTTTTTCGACTGAAGGGGGTTCGGATGAACCCCAAGCCAAAGGCTGGCTCTGCTCCTGGTTGCACCAGACATCAACAACCACCTCCAACAACCAACATATCAAAGTTGGATCCGACCCTCAGAACTAAGGGTGTACATCGGTCAGTTCGGTTAGGTTTTACGTGTTATTGGTTCGGTTTATCGGTTTTCGATTTTTAAATATATAAAACTAATAACCAACCAATAAGATATTTTCTTATCGATTTCGGTTTATCGTTTTTTGGTCCTTAATGCTTCGGTTTTTGGTTTAACCAATAAGAATACTTATAAAATAGAAATAGTAACAACTAACATAAAAAAATAAAATCTTAATTACCTCCAAAACCTACGCAATGCATTTTAGTTTACAAGAATCTTCAAACTTGAACAGAATGTTAGTTAGAAAAAAAATTGAATCCTAATTGTTGGAAGTTATAAATGCTTCAAGCTTTTTATTACGATAATAGCCGAACTTTATATTGTGCCTTTGTTGCCCTGAATAGGTTAATACTTTGTGAATCACTAAATTATGAATTAGTTGTGCATATAATCTATATATATTCACATAGATAGATAAATAGATAGATAGATAGAGATAGAGACAGAGAGATAGAGAGATTTAAATATATAACATAAATAGGGATAAAACAATAACTTAGTGTATCCTTATTGGGTTATCGGTTTAACCGATAATTCAATAAGCTAAAACTGATACCGAACCGTTGACCTAATAAATTTTTTTATAAAACCAATAAAAAACCGTTAACCCAATAACCCAATACCAATAACCCAATAACATTTTTATTGGTTCGATTTATCGGTCGGTTCGATTTTTGCACAGCCCTACTCAGAACTCATGATACAAATCATATATGCCATCCATTTGAAAATAGTATTTTGAAGTCAATGGAATCGTTAGATCACCGAACAGAGATTATTTGAACCAAATATTGACCAAAGTCAAAACTATGTCATAAATTTTCAACTTTTCAACCAACTACTGAACTGGACTTCTTGGGATCGAAATAAAATTTCTGCTAACCGAAAGTTCACATTCTTGAACTAACTGAACTGTCAGAATTCTCATACGACCTTGATATCATCAAATATTGACTTAAGTAAACCCTACTAACTTCCAAACCTTTCAAAAGTAAAATTTTGCATATTTCTCAACTGACCACCTCGGAACATTGTGTCACTCATAGCCGCAAATCACAAATACCATAAAACAACTATAGAGGGGGTAAAGTGATCAAAATGCATCAAAACTAAAAATCACTGCAAGGGTTGTTACAATGATTTATAGATACATACATAATACGTGTAAAATTAAAAGTTATATCATTGTATTTTGCAACAAACGTATAAAAGAATTATTCAATTTGTAATGCTAATAAACTTAAATAAAAATCTATAATATATATGTTAAAAAAAATATTTTATGTAAGATTAAAAATGTTATAGATGGAGGATTGAAAATAGTAAGGATAGAATAGACATTGAATGGGATTGGTTGGGGGGATGATTATTTTTTCAAAGTTGAAGGGGAGTCTGATTGAGAGGTGTAAATGATTTTCACCCCTATATTAGATAGTTTTCCTAATTTGTAGGATTTCAAAATTTACTAGTATTAGTTCTTTGAATTAAATATTTTTCTATATCAATCAGCTAGATCTTCTTTATGGATTAATTGCCCGTTTGACAAGCTTACAAGCTTTTAAAATCAAACTCATTTTGAAAAACATTTTTTAAAAAATGCTTTTTAAGTAAGTATTTTTGCTGAGAAATAATTTGTGTTTAATCAATAAATTTAAAAATTATTTTTGAACAACAATTAGTCAATTACTGTTTGACCAAGCTTTTTAAAATGGGTTTAAGTCTAGACAGGACCAAAACCAAATTAATCAATTGATGAGTGTTGATGGTGTACTACTTTAGTCTCATGTTCAAGTGCAATAGGAGATTACTCACTTCTATCAAAAATTATTATGTGAGGTAGAACACAGTTTTACTTGAAGTTGATATCATTGTTATGAGTGTATTAGTGATATGAAGAGCCCAGTGTACAATGGTTTGAATGCTTCTGTCATGGGGAAGGAGATTACATATATGCTGTTTTATTCTACAGTGAAAGAGTTTAGACATATTTTTTGTTGCACTATGTTAGGACATACTATTAACCATGTAATTTGTGTCATAGTATTATATTTTTATCCCATGTAAAGACTATATATTATATTAATAAAATATTTATTTGAATAGATCATTGCATTAACATGTGTGTCCTTTACTTGTATAGTAGACAATTTTGTGTATGGAGTATTTTTAACTCATACACGGAAGATTAAAATTATCGACTCTTATAAGTAATAAATTAATGTTCACAATCAAAGATGAGGTAGGACAAACATCTTGATGATTGTAGCACAAGATTAAATATAATTTGATCTTAATTATAAGAGTGGTAATATTTCAACTTCTTGTGCTAGTACATTTCGTATGTATTGAACAGATCAATTAGAGATGTTCGTTTATGTTTTGAATATTAATAAACGATTTCTCTAGTCCATTACATGTACTTATACTCTTAATCTTGATATAATTATCATAATCTATGTGGTTTGTTTTGTCGTTTTAATCTATTAAAAGATGAGACTCTTTTGTGAGTCAACATATTTCTAATAGGTTGGATGATGACGAATCACTTAGTGAAATATTAATTAGTTGATAGAACCATGTCTAGGACTTGAGATGGAAGACACCTCTTTATGGTTGCTTATAAGTTTTCACGTGAAAACCCTCCAGGTGAATTTTGTATCCGTCATGTGAAATAAGTTAAGCATTGTGAATAAAGGATTAAATTAATCAATGAGATAAAATTTTCAGAGAATTTAATTTAATTGATTGGGTGTCGGTAATTCTAACATGGGGAGTTAAATAAGATGTAATGGTAGATTTTGAATTAAATCGAGGAGTGCAATTATAAATTTTTCGTGGAATAACTTGTAATATATTATGATATGATAATTCTTTCATCACCGAATTAATATCATAATTGGAAGCCCCACTTAATAAATCTGCGGTCCCTACTATACTTGATTAACTAATCAATTTTGAAAAAGAGAAAGAAACTTACAAGAAGAAGTAATATTATTTACTGGTCTTCTAAAGCAAAAGGATATCTTTCTGACTTTAAATTAAAAACATTCCTTTTAAGATTAAAAAACGGTTTGGACAACTAAAGAGGCCTAAAACGTTTTGAACAGTGGAAAAAGCTGAAAACGTTTTAGATAACTGAAAAGGCCTAAAATTTTTTGGACAACTAAAAGGGTAAAAATGTTTGCCTCTTGGTTTTCCCCTCTTTAAGAGAAAACAGGAATAAATAGGAGTTTTTGTTCAGAAGATGATTATCACTTGACATGTTCTCTTTGAATTCAAAAAATACTTGCCCACACAAGTTTGATAGCAAAAGTTAGTCAGGATATAGTAGAAGACTGTAGCCCTGGAGGTCAAAGCAGTGAACGAATTGTGTGA
>NC_061117.1:212824566-212826232 GCF_002878395.1 Capsicum annuum | reverse complement strand
CCAGTTCCCCTAACACAATAGCTCTATCCCCTTCGTCATTCAAGAGCCTATGAAAGTACGACTGCCATCTATTCTTAATGTGGTCGTCCTCCACCAACACTCTACCTTCCTCCCCCTTAATGAACCTCACCTGATCGAGGTCATGACCCTTCCTCTCGCTAGCCTTAGCGAGTCTAAACAAATTTTTCTCCCCTCCTTTCCCCTGTAACCCTGCATACAAGCTCTCAAAAGCGACCGTCTTAGCTGCCGTGACTGCTGACTTAGCCTCCTTCCTAGCTAGCTTGTACTCTTTCCTGTTTACCCGCTTCTCTTCTTCGTCCTTACTCTCAACTAATTTAGCATACGCCCCTTTATTGGTCCCCACTTTCTTCTCCACCTCTTCATTCCACCACCAATCCCCTCGATGATGCCCGGCCCGGCCCCTAGAAACACCCAACACCTCACTTCCATTATCCTTGATGCACCTAGCTGCCCTATCCCACATACTATCCACGTCCCCCCTACATTCCCACACCCCCATTCCCGCCAACTTCTTCCCTATCTCCCATGCATTCACTGGCGTCAGCCGCCCCACTTAATTCTAGGTCTACACTTCTTACTCCTCCTCTTTCTATTCTTCTTTATACCCAAATCCATAACCAAGAGCCTATGATGGGTTGAAAAATTCTCACTCGGGATGACCTTACAGTCCTTACACAACGCCCTATCCCTTTCCTAAGCAACAAAAGTCAATCTGGGTCCTGGCTATCGCGCTTCGAAAGGTGATCAGGTGATCGTCCTTCTTTGGGAAGCCCGAGTTCACCACCACCAGCCCAAAGGACCTCGCAAACTCTAATAGAGTAGTCCCCTTTTCATTTCTCTCCCCAAAACCAAAACCACCATGCACATCACCAAAGCCTCCCGGTAATGCCCCGATGTGCCCATTGAAATCTCATGCTACAACAATCTTCTCCGAGCTAGGCACGCCTCTCACCACCTCCTCCAATGCCTCCCATAACCGCATCTTCTCCTCCCCCTCCGATCCCACTTGCGACGCATATGCACTACACACGTTCAGGGTAAACCCCCGAATGACCAACTTAATAGTCATCAACCTATCATTGATCCTCTTCACCTCTACTACCTGACCTCTAAGCTCTTCATCTACTAAGATGCTAACTCCATTCCTATGTCTCTCGCTCCCAGAGTACCACAGCTTGTAACCATCCACCTCCCTAGCCTTAGACCCTACCCACTTGGTCTCTTGAACACACGCAATATTGATCCTCGTCTTCCTAAGAATCTTCACAAGCTCTATGGACTTACCCTGAAGGGTTCCTATATTCCAAGACCCAACCCTCAGCCTACCATCACTATTCACACGCCTTCCACTACCCCCCCCGCGGCCAAACCTTGGCCTCCCTCCCACTCGCGCCCTTTCCTCATCCCCCGCCCCCACCACGGCCCCACGCCCCAACCCCCTCGGATATGGTCCTATCCAACCATTACCGGCCACAGCCACAACTACACGAAAGTATAAGAAAATATAAAGATATAAACGATGGTAGTAGCAAAGCAGCAGCAAGAAATACAAGGCTCACACAAATTCAAAGGAATAATCCAGGAACAAAACTAAACTCAACGAGAGAGCAAACACCACTGGACTCAACACCCACAGCCCCAAAAA
>NC_061117.1:212805528-212824466 GCF_002878395.1 Capsicum annuum | reverse complement strand
TATAAAGATATAAACGATGGTAGTAGCAAAGCAGCAGCAAGAAATACAAGGCTCACACAAATTCAAAGGAATAATCCAGGAACAAAACTAAACTCAACTAGAGAGCAAACACCACTGGACTCAACACCCACAGCCCCTAAAACAGCTTCCCAAGCCGATAGCCCAATCCAAAGTAGTGCAAAAAACGACCACAGCAATAGCAACAACAGACAATATCAACAAATCCAACGCAAGTTAAGGTACAGAGGCTACTACTAGCATAATATGAAGAATTAAATAACAAAGGTTAGAAGTCACCGGGTTACGCTTGTAAACCAAGCCAGAAACCAAAGCCCAGCGTTGATCGGGTTTCGAGAGATTTCGGTGCTAAGATGGAGTTGCGGCTGCTGGAGACCGAGGGAACTGGTCGTCGTTTGGGTGCTGCGGCTGCTGGCCACCGAGCGGCGGGTGCAGGCGGAGCTGCGGCTGGAGACCGCCCTTCGGCTGTTGGAGACCGAATCGGCGACTGAAGACCAAGCGGCGGCTGGCTGGAGATCGAGGTGGGGGGAGGGGGCGGCTGTTGTATCCCGCCGGCGTCGGAGGGGGGGTTATGGATGGAGAGAGGTGGTGGGTGGTGGGTATGAACCGAAGGTCCGTGACGGAGGACAACGGGGAGCGGCGACGGGGGTCAGCGCTGGGGACCGGAGGTTAGGGCCGGAGGTCGGGTCGGGTCAGCGCCGAAGGTCGGCGACGACGACGGGGGCCGGGGACCGGGATGAGAGAGAGAGAGAGGGTAGGGAGAGAGAGAGAGAGCTGTTTCACTGATAGAAAACTATTAGAGTAAAACTCTAAAATAAGTAGGGTACGAACTTTAACAAGTGATATCACAACAAGGTTGTCTTAAATAAGGTTAGCACCTAAGAAAAAGATCACTATGATAAATTCTGCACCTCCTACTGGTCACAGTGAAGGTCAGTCAACTACTAGACCTCCACTCTTTGATGATTCTCACTTTATCTGGTGGAAATCCAGGATGGAAATGTTCATCCAAGGTGATGACTATGAATTATGGGATAGGATTACTGATGGTCCTACTATTCCAATGAAGTTGGTTGATGGTGAACAAGTCAAGAAAGTAAGGAGTGAATTTACCGTTGATGACTTAGTGGCATTAAAGAAAAATTCTAAGGCTAAGAACATTTTAGTTTGTGGACTAGGACCGGCTGAGTACACCAAGTGTCAACTTGTACCACTGCTAAGAAAATTTGGGATGCACTAGTTAATGCACACGAGGGTACCTCTCAGGTAAAAAAATTTAGGATTGCTCTTCTTTTTACTGAGTATGAAGCATTTAAGATGAAGAAGAATGAATCCTTGTATGAGATAATGACAAGTCTTACTGCCTTAACAAATGAGCTGACTTCCTTGGGAAAGGTCATCATTGAATAGGAACAAGTTGAAAAGGTGCTAAGGGTACTACCAAAATCAAAGTGAAATGTTAAAGTGACTGCAATTAGGGAGGCAAAAAATCTCACAGGCATGACACTGGATGAATAGTAGGAAATTTAAGGACTTAAGAAATGGAAATTGATGGAACAAATGAGCAAGCAGCCCCTGAGAAAGTCTTGGATTTAAAGGCCTCAAACAGTGATGATGAAGAAGAACTTGACCAGGAACAAATTTCCTTCATAACTAAGAACTTCAGTAAATTCTTTAAAAAGAAAAAGGGAACAGGTAGCAAGAAACATTCCAATGACAATCCAAATGGATGCTATAAGTGTAGAAAGACTGATCATCAGATCAGAGATTATCCTGTTTGGGAAATAGAATGGAGGAAAGAAAGGGCTGAGATAGAATTGAAAGAAAAAGCCAAAAAGAAGAAAGAATATGCTATGGTAGCAGCCCCGGGATCTGATTTAGATGATGATGGAATTGGTGAAACAACATTCATAGCCTTAGGAGACTCTGACTTAGAGGAAGAAGATGATGCTTCTGAGGTAAGTATACTTTAGCTTAAAGAAAAATTACATTTATTTTTAAAAACAAAACTTATTTCCTTGATGAGTGCATTAATTGACGATTTCCAATAATTAACTTCTGATAGGGATGAGTTGTTCAATAGTCTTGCAAGTCTAAAATTTGATCTCATTGATTTGAAAGCTTGCAAGAATACAGTTGAAGAAGAAAATTACACTCTCAAGAAATAGGTTACACAACTTGATTATTTAAATAATTACTTTAAGTCTGAAGTCTTAAAATTGACACTCACTAAAAATAGAAAAAAGTTCATGAGTAAAGAACAAGAAAGTGCTGAACTTGAATTAGTAAAGTACAAACAAAAATGTAATAATGCAACACATATGGTGGATAAACTAAGTCAAAAAGTCTCTAAACTGAAACTTGATCTTGAAAGAGCAAACAAGTGGATAAGTTCTTCAAGAATTATTCATAAGTTAAGTGAAAGAAATCATAGTGAAAAGGCAGGTTTGGGTTTCTATAAAAGTCTTGATGATCCTAAAGACTTATGTTATATCTGTGGTAACCTTGGACATCCAACCACTGAATGTCCTGTGGCTGCTAAAAGCAGATTTAGCATTCAAAACCTGGCAAATAAATTTTCTCAGATCGACAAGAAAAGAACTGGTTTTGGTCAGAGAAATAGGTTACATTACATGTTGCCCGAATGGATTAAAAGAAATTTAATTCATCCATTCACTCATAAAACAGGACCCAAGCTTGTCTGGATTCCTAAGTCTAACCATTGATTTCTTGTAGGAGAAGGTGAAAAAAAGCAAAAAATATTGGTACTTGGACAGTGCTTGCTCAAGACACATGACTGGTGATAAGAAAAAGTTCCTTTCACTCTCCAAAACACATGGATAAGGAGTTTCTTTTGGTGATGGCGAAAAGGGAAGCATTACTGGAGTTGGAAAAATAGGCACATCTAAATCAAGAGCATTGGAAGATGTTTATCTTGCAGAAGGATTGAAGCACAACTTGCTGAGCATTTCATAACTGTGTGATAAAGGTAATAAAGTTATTTTCACTTCTGTAGGAGTCAAAGTCAAGAGGATGTACACCAAAGAGATTGTGCTCTCTGCAAGGAGATACACAAATGTATACAAAGCTGACATAATGGCAATACCAGGAACAGAGCTGATCTGTCTGAATGAAATGTATAATGATCCCCTACTTTGGCACAGGAGACTTGGACATACAAGTATAAATCAGCTAAACATACTTTCTTCCAAAGATATGGTATTGGGTTTGTCCGAGACCAAGTTCAAGGAAGGAAAAGTATGTAGTGCCTGTGTAAGGGGGAAGCAAGTAAGATCTTCTTTTAGGCCAAAGAACCATGTCAGCACTACCAACTGCCTTGACCTGGTCCATATGGACTTGTGTGGACCAATGAAACTTCAAAGCAGAGGTAGAAAAAGGTATGTTTTTGTAATTGTTGATGATTATTCTAGATTTACCTAGACATTATTTCTAGCTTCTAAAGAAGATACATTTGATGTCTTTACTATTTTTATCAAGAAAATTGAAAAGAAACTGGGCACTTCTCTAGTTTGCATAATATCTGACCATGGTACAGAATTTGAGAATGTTAAATTTTAAGAATTCTGTTCTACAAATGGTATAGATCATAACTTTTTTGCTCCCAAAACACCACAACAAAATGGAGTGGTAGAAAGAAAGAATAGAACCTTGGAAGATATGGCTAGAACAATGATGCTTGTAGGAAATCTTGCTAAAAACCTTTGGGCTGAGGCAATTAGTACTACAACATATATCATATATAGATGCATGATCAGACCTATTCTAGAGAAGACTCTCTATGAATTACTTATAGGAAGAAAGCCAAACATTTCTTATTTTATAATTTTTGGTTATAAATATTTCGTTCATAATAATGGAAAGGATAATCTGGGAAAATTTGATGCTAAAAATGATAAGGGAATCTTCTTAGATTATTCATTTCATAGTAAGGCCTATAGGTTGTTAAACAACAGAACAAATTGTGTTGAAGAAAGTGTGCATATTGTTTTTGATGAATCCTGTGTTAAGACTAACCTGCGGGGAAGGAAGTGACTCTGAGGAACAGGTTACACAAAATGGTTCATTGACTGGAGGTACCAAGCATGGAGGTACCTCAATAGGGGAAACTGATTCTGGAGGCACAGTGACAGGAGGAACTGAGCCACCAACTACCCCAGCTCAGAACATCTGTAGTGATCCTAGTAGCTCACTAGGTTTGGTCCCAAAAGGTTATAAGTATCAAGGATCACATCCTATTGAGAATGTTCATACTGATCTCACTTCTGGGATTACCACAACGTCTAGATTGAGAAACATGTGTGCTTTCAAAGCATTCTTAAGCTAAAGAAAGTAACTGAACCACTGCTTGATACTGATTGGATTATAACCATGTAGAAAATGTTAAATTAGTTTGAGAGAAGCAAAGTATGGCACTTAGTTCCCCTTCCAAAAGATAGAACAATAATTGGGACTAAGTGGGTGTATAGAAATAAGGTTGATGAGCATGGAACAGTTATAATAAACAAAGCAAGATTAGTGGTCCAGGGGTACTATCAAGAAGAAGGCATAGATTTTGATGAAACTTTTACTCCTGTAGCCAAAATTAAAGCAATCAAATTACTTGTTGCTTTTACTGCTTATATGAAATTCATTCTATATCAAATGGATGACAAGAGTACATTCTTGAATGGCATTCTCAAAGAGGAGGTGTATGTCAAACAACCACCAGGATTTGAAAGCAAGGAATTTCCTGATCATGTTTATAAACTGGACAAGGCTTTGTATAGACTGAAACAAGCTCCAAGAGCTTGGTATGAGAGATTGTTAAAGTTTCTTCTGGAGCATGGTATGTAATATTGACAACACTCTTTTCTTAAAAACTATTGGAAAAGATCTGTTGGTTGTGTAGGTATATGTTGATTACATTATTTTTGGCTCCATAAAGAAGAACATGGCTTTGTGAATTTGAGATGAGCATGATAGGGGAGCTAAACTTATTCTTGGGTTTACAAATTAAAAAAACAACATCTGAAACCATAATCCATCAGTAGAAGTATGTCAAGGAGCTTCCCAAAAGATTTTCCATGGAAGAGCCACTGCTACAAAACTTGATTTGGATGAAACAGGTCCTGATGTGGAGCAACAGCTGTACAGAGGAATGATAGGATCATTACTGTATCTCATAGCAAGTAGGCCAGATATTGTGTTCAGTGTGGGGATATGTGTAAGGTTTCAAGAAAATCCTAAAGAGTCTCATTCAAAGTCTGTGAATTTTTTTTTTAGATATCTCAAAGGAACTAGTGATCTTGGCCTATGGTATCCAAAAGGTAGTAACTTTAACTTGGTAGGATACTCAGATGCTGACTATGCAGGATACTTAGTGGACAGAAAAAGCACCACAGGCATGACACACTTCTTTGGATCATGTTTAATTACCTAGTCCACTGAGAAACAAAACTCAGTAGCCTTGTCTACTACTGAAGCTGAATATATTGCTATAGGATCTTGTTGTGCTCAGCTGTTATGGATTAAACAACAACTTATGGAATTTGGTATAGATGTAGGATGTGTTCCTATTTTCTATGACAATACAAGTGCCATTAATATTGCTAAGAATCCTATTCAACATAAAAGAACCAAACATATTGATATTAGGCATCACTTCCTTAGAGATAATGTTGAAATAGGTCTTATATCAACCATGTTTTGCTCCTCTGAAGAACAAATTGTTGATATATTCACTAATGTATTAAGCAGTGAACACTTTTAAAAAAATAGGTTAGCCTTGGGATGATTAAAATTGCATAAATCTCCCTCAATGATTGATTAGAAAAGAAAATGTGTTTTTAAGTGATTATTGATTAATCTAGTCTTAAACATTTAGTTGTGTGTCCTAATTCCAAGATTTTAGACTAATCTGACTCATTTGTGTATTAGTCTTGCAGCTGAACCATTCAAGCAACTTTGTCCATCTTATATGAAAAGGTTAAGGTATGATTATATTTCACCTATAATTGCATTGAGAGAAAAAGGTATACTACATGGTTCCTTGAAACTCCCTTAAACCACCAAACATCCAAGAGTCTCACTTTTTCAAAAAGGCTGCCACCAGTTTCCCGTCATATCTGAGTATCTCTATTATTACGTTTCTTCACCAAATACACTCCATCCATGATTCAACTTCTTTCACTTCACCTTAAATACGTTCCCTTCCCTTCTCCATCACTTATTCTCTTCACCAACCAAAAATCAACTTTCCAATTTTCTCCCAACTATGGCATCAACTTCTAAATTCTCAAACCTCCATGAATTCACTAACTCACCTTCCAATGAAATCATCCTCTATCCTACTGCAAATGAAATTCCTCCTGGTCCCCCTAACATTAAATCAAACTATGTGATTTTGCAGAATTTAAAAACTTCAAAAACCCCTTTGCCTAATTTTCATCAAATCATTTGTCATCTTTTAAACCCTCACTACCACCTCCGATCCTTTTCCAAATTATTGACCCTGATGATATTTCTATTGCAGACCCGATTCCACAAAATTCCAGATCTAAATCAAAACGAAAACCCTCTTCCCCTGCCATTGATGTTGATGACCATATTCTTGCTAATCTTTTCCCTGTTGTACCCACTCCCATAACTCCACATACTCGGAGTAAAAAATAATGGGAAGATGCTTCCTTAGCTGAAGACCTTCAAGAAAGCAAAAGAAACTTGTTGCTACATCTGGTCCTCCTCCTTCTCCTTATGCACCCTCTCCTGATATTTTTCTTCGCTCAATTAGTAAAAATAAGACGATCAAAGGAAAATCTCCAAAACCCTTTACTTCTTATAAACCCTCATCCCAGCCTAAAACTACCCCTACCTCAAAAGTTTCCTCATCGTCTAAATCCACTCTTAGGAAGTCATCCTGTCATCTAAAGAAACAGGTCAACAAACCTGTTCTCTCTGAGTCTGACTCACCTCTTGATACTGCTACTGAGTTGGATCCTGACTTTGAAATTCATAAACCGTCTACAAATTAGGACATTCCTGAAGAACACTATCTCCATTTTCAAAAGCATAAGCTAGTTAGAGGTCGTGTTATTAGTTATTTTAGAGGTGTTGATATGAATACTCTATTGGGGAAATTAAAGGTCCAAGGGTGGTCACACCTATTTCTTCAGGGTGACTTACGAAGGAGTTTTTCCAAGCCTGAGGTGTATGAGTTCTATACAAACGGGGTAGCTATTGGTGAGATGTTCTCCATAATTGTTCGAGGAGTCACCATGAATCTTTATGTTGCTGATATAGCTAGAATGTTGCACATTTCTCCAGGGGATTGGGGTCACTATGTTAAGGGTACTTGGCCACCTTTTGATAATCTTGCATCTACCCTTGACATATATCATAAGTTTTCTAGAAACCCTCACCTGGTTAATTATCGTAGGGTTCTTAAGAGAGAAATATCTTCACTCCATCAACTCTATTTTGATGTGGTTCACAAGATGCTCACCCCTAGGAAGAAAAGAAGGATTGTAGAAAATTTTTTTGATCTTACTCTTATAGAATTGCTAGACACTGAAGTGAAAATTGATCTGCCTAGACTTATCCTGAAGCATATGCAAAGGATTCTCCTCAAGGAAGTGAATGGCCATGCTCTTTCTTACGAATTCTGGCTCACCCCTATATTTGAGGAGTTTTGTGTATCTATCCAAGTGTGGTCTTTGCATACCACCAAAGATATTATAGGGAGTGTGAACCATCTGTAACTACCTGTTTTTATGAGGAGTGCAGACAACCCTGTGCAACGCCTAAGGAATGCGCTTGCAGTTAAAGATGATGAGGTGGAGGTTGCTCAGGCTGCACTGGAGGCTGCTCAAGCTGCCCATGATGATGAGAAGAGGGCTCTACTTTCTCAAATTACCTCCCTAAAAGCTTCCTTGAAACATGAACGATCTGAGAATGCTGATATTGTTCGCAAATTGACCTCCTTTATCCCTTCCTCTTCATCTACTTAGTTCCTATCCTAGTGCCTTAGGACTATCTCCTTTGTTCCCTTCCCTGGTTACTTGTTATCTCTTATGCTGTTTTTGGGTAAATTTTTTTGTATCCTACTTTTGAATGAAACACTACTAAAAAAAAAGAAAACGTGACCACAAAAATCGATCACAAGTGGTCGGTTTTTCTCAATTTCCGACCACAAAACCGATCAAAGTGTGTGATCGATAAAATTATGGTAGCTTTTTAAAAACAGACGCATGGTCGTTTTTTTTTTAAAAATATATATATTTTTAAAATTCATTATTATTTTATTAAAATAGTAAAAAATGAGTTTAAAAATAAAAAAATTAAAATAAACCAACCACTTAATTTAAATACGAAACCGGCCATAAGTGGTCAGTTTTTTTATAAATTAATTATTTAATTTAAATAAAAAATCGACCACTTGTGGTTGATTTTTTATTTCATAATTTATTTAGTAAAATATTTTGTAATTAATTATAGTAAACTGACCACATGTGGTCAGTTTTCAAAAAATATTACCATAAAAACCAACCACATGTGATTGGTTTTTCTGATAATTTCGTAAAAAAAATATTGAAAATTTCTAGAACACAAACATTAAAAATAAAATTATTTACAAAATTAAAAATCAAATTATTTACAATACAACCCACAATCATTTACAAACATTAAAAATCAAATCAAATCAAATTATTCACAATATAGCCCACCAATCATTTAATATACAATCAACCGACCACCATAAGAATACAAATATTAAAAATTAAATTATTTACAAAATTTATCGATGTTCCAAATCACAACTATAAAACATAAAAAAGACTAAAAACTACAACTCATCATCCGCACCTTCATTCTTAGCCTCACCCATTCTATTATCAATATTTTGTTGATATATCCAGCTATAATCAGGTTCCATTTACACAATTAATCACATTCAAGTAATTAGTTCAAGTCACAAAAGTTCACGTTTCAAGTATCTACACTTAAACATTTACAAGTCACTAACTCACTTCTCAAATGACCACACTTTACTAAAATCAAAATACAAGTCCACCTTTCAAGTAACTATACCTAAACATTTTCGACTCACTAATGCGCTTCTCAAGTGACCAAACTTAACTAAATTCAAAACACAAGTACACATTTCAAGTACCTACACTTAAACATTTTCAAGTCACTAACTTACTTCTCAAGTGACCACACTTAACTATATTCAAAACACAAGTCCACCTTTCAAGTAACTACACTTAAACATTTTCGACTCACTAATGCGCCTCTCAAGTGACCAAACTTAACTAAATTCAAAACACAAGTCCACCTTTCAAGTAACTACACTTGAACAGTTTCGACTCACTAATGCACTTCTCAAGTGGCCACACTTAACTAAATTCAAAACACAAGTCCACATTTCAAGTACCTACACTTAAAACATTTTTAAGTAACTAACTCACTTCTCAAGTGACCACACTTAACTAAATTCAAAACATAAGTCCACATTTGAAGTACCTAAACTTAAATATTTTTGACTCACTAACTCACTTCTCTAGTGACCACACTTAACTATATTCAAAACACAAGTCTACCTTTCAAGTAACTACTTAAACATTTTCGTCTTCACTAATGCACTTCTCAAGTGACCACACTTAACTAAATTCAAAACACAAGTCCATATTTCAAGTACCTACACTTAAAAAATTTTCAAGACACTAACTCACTTCTCAAGTGACCACGCTTAACTATATTCAAAACACAAGTCCACCTTTCAAGTAACTACACTTAAATATTTTTGACTCACTGATGCATCTCTCAAGTGACCACACTTAACTAAATTTAAAACACTAGTCCAAATTTCAAGTACGTACACTTAAAATATTTTCAAGCACTAACTCACTTCTCAAGTGACCACACTTAAACTAAATTCAAAACACAAGTCCACATTTCAAGTACCTACACTTAAACATTTTCAATTCACTAACTCACTTCTTAAGTGACCACACTTAACTAAATTCAAAACGGAAGTCCACATTTCAAGTACCTACACTTAAACATTTTCGACTCACTAACTCACTTCTCTAGTGACCACACTTAACTGCATTCAAAACACAAGTTCACCTTTCAAGCAACCACACTTAAATATTTTCGACTCACTAATTTACTTCTCAAGTGACCATACTTTAGTAAATTCTACACATTCAAGACAATTTATATGTCAAAAGTCAAAACTTTATTTTCCTTAACTTTTTAGGTCTAAAAAATTAATGTTACTTCTTATATTGGGTAACTCTCTCCTTACAACATCCTATATGACATCTTAAAAGGATATTTTGATACATTAAAGATCATATATTGACTTTTATTTAGAGAGATATGTCTAAATCTCTTATTTATCACAGAGAAAGATAGAGATTATATAGAGCATAGAGTGCATCAGTTGTAAGTTGTCTTTGAAGGAAAAGAAGGGTTGTTTATATAGTCCTAGTAGTGTAAAACTATAGTTGTTGCTAGTAGTGTAAACCTACTAGCAAGGATGCACTCCTTCCTACTATCCCTCTACTCTAATTCGCATCCTCCACACCTTCGAACAAGTAATATTAAAATAATGGTATCAATCAGCATAAGGTTGCCTCTTCAAAATAAAAGATGAACAAAATTCATAGTCTGGCCAAATTTAGTACAGAGGTGTCCTATCATACAAGAAATGTAATGGTAGGTTGTTTCAAACATATCATCAAATTTCTACAATAATGGAACCTGCAATATTCTACTCTTACACAAAGAAAGATCAAATATGGGACAAATCAGCAAGCCATGAACAAAAGTAAGTGCATCACAAAGAAAGATCTCCCATGTCCAGGACACTAGTTTCAAAACTCCCAGCCTTGAATCAGTCCTAGTAGTGAATGAATATTCAGATGTATTTCCCAAAGATCTTCCAGGAATTTTTTCCGAAAGGAAAACAGACTTCGGCATTAATCTTCTTCCAAATACTCAGCCTATCTTTATTCTGCCATACAGAATGACACCAGTAAAACTTAGAGAACTGAAAAAACAATTAAAGGGTCTCTTAGATAAGGGATTCATCAGGACCAGCATTTCCCCGTAGGGCGCTCTAGTATTATTCATGTGCAAGAAAGACGGTTCTCTTAGAATGTGTATAGAATACCGCCAACTCAATAAGGTTACGACTAAGAACAAGTATCCTCTTCGCGGAATCGATGACTTGTTTGATCAACTTCAAGGTGCCAATTATTGCTCTAAGATAGACCTCAGATTCGACTATTATCAGCTCAGAGTTAGAGAATGTGACATTCCAAAAATAGCTTTTCGTACTCGATATGGTCATTTAGAATTTTTAGTTATGTCCTTTGGTCTTACCAAAGCCCCAGCCGCTTTCATGGACTTGATGAACCATGTATTCAAGAAGTACTTGGACATGTTTGTCATAGTCTTCATAGATGATACTCTGGTCTATTCCCGTAGTGAGCGTGATCATGCAGACCATCTCAGAATAGTACTCCAGACTCTCATAGATTATTAGCTATTCGCTATATTTAGTAAGTGGGAATTTTGACTAAGGTCAGTAGCATTTCTTAGTCTTATCATTTCTGGTGATGGAATTAGAGTTGATCCTCAAAAGACCAAAGCAGTAAAAAATTAGCCCAGAACTATCTCGCCATTAGATATTAGGAGTTTCTTAGGTTTAGATGGCTGTTACAGATAGTTTGTTGAGGAATTTTCATCTATTGCATCCCCTATGTCCATATTGACTCAAAAAAAAGTCAAATTTTAGCGGTCAAACCCTTACGAGAAGAGTTTTCAGGAGTTGAAGACCCGACTTACCTCAGCCTCAGTCTTAGCTCTTTCAGATAGTTTAGATGGGTTCGTGGTGTATTGTGATGCATCCAGAGTAGTTTTGGATTGTGTCCTCATGCAGCATAGTAAGGTCATAGCCTACGCCTCCAGACAACTTAAACCCCATGAGACGAATTATCCTACTCATGATCTTGAGTTAATAGCTATAGTCTTTACATTAAAGATTTGGAGGCATTATCTCTACGGGATTTATGTAGATGTCTTCACAGATCACAAGAGTCTTCAGTATGTCTTTTCTCAAAAAAATCTCAATCTTCATCAGAAAAGGTAGTTAGAGCTCTTAAAAACTATGACATGAGTGTCTCTATCATCCGGGCAAGGCCAATGTAGTGGACGATGCTCTCAGTAGGCTATCCATGGGTAGTGTTTCTCATGTTGAGAACAGTAAGAAGAAGTTAGCTCAGGAAGTCCATCAGCTTTCCAGACTAGGAGTTCACTTAGTTTATATAGATGAGAGTGATATATGGGTTTAGAGTAGTACATAATCATCTCTAGTTTTTGAGTTGAAATAAAATAAAGATAGAGATCCCAACTTTGTCAAGTTGAAAGAGTCAGTTCAGGATCAGAAAGTAGAGGTTTTCTCCCAAGGGAGAGATGGTGTACTTTGTTGTCAGGGTCATCTCTATGTTCTAGGTGTAGATGACTTAAGGCAGCTAATTCTTGCAGAAGCGCATGGTGCACATTACTCTATTTATCCAGGGACTACAAAAATGTACCGCGACGTGCGGAAGATCTATTAGTGGAGTGGGATGAAGAGAGATATTGTGGAGTTTGTTGCTAAGTGCTCTATATGTATGCAAGTTAAGGTAGAGCATCAAAAGCCTAGTGGATCCATGCAGTAGTTCAGTATTCCTACTTGGAAGTGGGAAGCTATGAACATGGACTTAGTAATGGGTTTGCCTCAAAATCATCATCAACACGATTCAGTTTGGGTCATTGTAGATAGAATGACCAAATCATCTCATTTCTTTTGAGTTCATACCTCTAATTCAACTGAAGATTATGCTAAGCTCTACATTAAGGAGCTGGTCAAATTGCACGGTATTCCGTTGTCTATTATCTCAAACAGAGGTACCTAGTTTACCTCTCACTTTTGGAAAGCATTCCAAAAGGGTCTTGGTACCCAAGTTCATCTCAGTACAACCTTTCATCCTCTGATAGATGGTCAAGTAAAAAGGACCATACAGAACTTAGAAGATATGCTAAGAGCGTATGCAATTGATTTTAAGGGAAGTTGGGATGATCACTTGCCTTTGATTGAATTTGCATACAATAATAGCTATTATTCCCATATTTGAATGGCTTCATTCAATGATCTCTATAGTAGGAGATGTAGATATTTAATTGGTTGGTTCAAAGTTAGTGAGGCCTCAGTCATAGGGCCTGACTTAGTATTCAATGCCTTAGAAAAAATCCAGTTTATCAGAGTAAGACTCTGGGCTGTTCAGAGCCGATAGAAGTCTTATGCAGATGTTCATGGAAAAAAGATCTCGAGTTTGAGATTGGTGACTATGTCTATCTAAAGGTCTCCTCTATGAAGGAAGTGAAGCGGTTCGGCAAGAAAGGGAAACCCAGTCCCCGATACGTCGGTCCCTTCAAGATTCTTAGTCAATTCAGCAAGGTAGCTTATGAGCTTGAATTACCTTCAGATCTAGCCTCAGTTCATCCAGTCTTTCATGTCTCTTTGCTCAAGAAGTACATAGGTGAACCATTAGTTATAGTCCCTATTCAGAGCATTGATGTTCAAAACACTCTCTTATGAAGAGATTCTAGTCGAAATCTTAACTATCAGACTCGTGATTGATGAACAAAGAAGTCTCTCTAGTTAAGGTTCTTTGGCAAAATTAGTCCATTGAGGGAGATACTTGGGAAATAGAGGCATACATGCGTACCAAGTATCCTCACCTCTTCTTCGCCAACTCAGATCAAGCTCAAGGTAACAGTTCTCCTTAAGCTTACTCAGTTTCATGTTCAGTGTTCATCAGAAACTTGATATGTAGTTTCATGCTCATGTTCCCATTATAAACTTGGTATCAAGTACCATTACATATTTAGTCATGCACTCATGTATCAGTTTATTTATGTAATTATGCATCATACATGCATTCTCATTGCAAGAAACTTAGTTTTTCAGAACACTCAGTCATACATTCATGAATCAGTTACAAATGCATCAGATATGCATGTTCAGTATTATATGTTCACCTTGTCAGTCATGTCAGTCATGAGATCATGTTCCAGTTATTCATGTTCAGTATGTACATCAGTTGTCTTTTCTTCCCTCTCGGTCAGTCTCATTCGAGGACGAATGTTCTCAAGGGGGAGATATTGTAATACCCTATACTTTTCCTAGAAAATTTTATCTCAAGAATGTCTATTATTATCTTTTAAATTGAATGATGATTATTCCATGAGGAATTTTCTCGATTTTCACTTTTTGTCATGTGAGAAATTCAATAAGCTTTCCATCGATATAAGATTCACCCAAATACAATAACTGGGTCAGAAGTTGTAACTATTTCAAGTTACTGTCATAAAACATCACCATATTAGTCAGTGGCACGCCATGCCAAAAGAGGAAATGACATTTGGCAAATTCTAGTAGGGGTATGCAATTATAGCGCGTCGCGCCAGGGCCCAAATTCAGAATTGTCCTTTTCCAGTGTCTTAGCATGATTTCCTTTGCGTCACGCTAATGTTCCAGGTCGTACAAAAAGGGGCAACGCAATAGCTCCGCATCACGCCATCCTTCAGTTTCCCAATTGTCAAATTCCAATGACATGGCACGATAGCACCGCGTTGTGCCAGGGGTTCAATTCGGGAAACTTTTTACTGAAATTACAAGATGCATCCAGTGTTAAAAGAGTCAATTTCCTTCCCCTATTTAAACCCAATAATACTTGATTTAGTCCCTATTCACCCAAAATATACTCTTTTCTCTCAAGTTTCTCTCAAGAACAAGCTAGAGTTTCTATTGGGGATTCAAATTTAAGAAGGTTTCACCATCAATCTTCATGAAATCATGAATCGAGGTATGCATAGTGTTCATTCATGGACCCCTTTCATCCATGAAACCCAAGAATCCTTTTTTTTTAAGTTTAAGTTTATGGATTTCTTTATGAATTTCATGTTTGGTTATTTTTTTATGTTGAGAATGATCAATTGAATTCAAATCCATGTTGGGTGATCAATTTTATGTGGAATTAATTTGTATAGATGTATATTCATGTGAACCTATGAATAAACCCTAGGATGATGAAATTAGAGATGAATCATGATGATTAATTGTTGTATAATGTTGTCTACATGTGCTATGCCAACCATGTGTTTGATTAAATGCCTAGATGAAGGAACAATGCCCAACTAGTATGATATCATGAAATCCCCATGTATGTACAAGTTATGCCTATCACATGTTTTGATGGAATGCTTCTATAAATGTATTATGGGTTATGATGTTAGTTATATGTTCAAGTAAGTTATGCTTGGTCAGTTTTCCTTCTATCGAATCCTAGGGGTACTTGTACCCAAAATATTAGCTGTGTGCTTAGAGCCATGTCATGTTTCCATGATACTCTCATTCAAGCTATGAATCCTTAGACTTCAGAGTCTTATGACTCAGGAAATCTCCATGATCTCATAAACTCAGTCAGTTGTCAAATATCAGTAATATTCCATCAGTCAACAAAAATTCAGTAATTCAGTGTCTATTCAGATGGGAGTAGAAATTAGCAACGAGTAAACCCAAGGATGGGAACTCACCTGTTACGTGAGGGTGTGATTCTTAGAAGCAATCCTTGCATTCCAGAACTATATATCCAGCATAGATTGAGACCTCATAGCCTGCTATATGAGGGTAGATGAGGTGGCTTAGCCTGCTATATGAGGGTTCCCACCATTCTCAGTAGAGTTACTTGTTATATTAGGGTCACTCACATGTTGTCCTTACCAGTGGCACAGTATTGACACCCTTTCAATCAGGGCATAGATTGGACCCTAATTCAGCTATAATGCACCATTTGGGGTATGTCTGTTAGATGGCTACCTCTCACAGTATCAATATCAGTCTCAGTAAAAAAATCCAGATAGTTTTTCAGAATTCAGGGTTGTCAGGTACAGTTAACTCAGACACAGTACGGAACTCAGATAGTTTCATCAGATTCAGGACTGTCAGATATAGTCACTCATGTTATCAGTTAGATTCAGTAATCATGTTATCATAGTATTAGTGTTAGTTGTTATGTCCGATGCATGTATTCTCATGCTCATGATAGTTAGCTGAGTGTGTGGCTGTTGCATCTGCTACAAATCAAAGAATTTTGGTTAAGGAAAATCTTGTTTGAATTGGATCTTTTGCCTGAAGAACCAACAATGATCTATGTGGACAATAAATCAGCCATTGCTATGGCTGAAAATCCAGTGCAACATGGAAAGATGAAGCATATCAACATCAGATTTCATGCTTTTCGAGATGCCGAGAAGAATGGTGAAGTTAAGCTAGTGCATTGCAGAAGTAAAGAACAACAAGCCGATATTCTAACCAAGGCTTTTCCCACCAACAAGTTTGAGTTCTAAAGGACGTTGTAAGGAGTTTCAATGAAAAATCTTAAGGAGGAGTGTTAGGAAATTAAGATTTTTCTAGAAACTCCTAGTTAGTAGATATTTTTGTAGTAGATAAGTCTTTTATTTAAAATGAGTGGTGGTTAGTTGACCACATATGTACTTAGTATTGTGTGAGATATTTTTGCTTGTTTTGTGATTTGTATTCCTCACACACACACTTCATATATGTGTAGTTTATGTAATGATCTATCAAGACAAATAAATAAAGTACTCTACAAGTTTCAGCTCTTCTTCTTTCTCTACAGTTTGTTTTCTGAAAGCAATTTACAGCTCCATTTTGTCCCTGTTTCAGCTTGTTGCTTCTCAGTTCTTCTTGTCTTTCTTGTGACAATCCTGCATAAGATTGCATGATAGAATTAATGTTTTACAATGTGTGAATCTCTTGCCAAATAGCATTTTCCTTTTAGCCGAATTGCTGTTTATTAATGAAACTTTTTGACTTACTAGATGGTCTCCTTTTCTCTTGTCTCTTTCTTTTATTTCATTACTAGTTAATTTATCCGCGCTTCACGCAGTAATAATAATAAAAATAATTTATTAAATAATATATAGATAGATCTTTATATGAAAAGAATAAAAAATTAAAAAATACAAAAAAAAATAATTACATCGACTCTATCACTTCTCAATTTAATAGACGTACAATTCATAGAGTAAATATGTTAACAACATGTAATCATCTACTTTAGAAGCTGAAGAGCAAAATATTTATTCTTGTAATTATAATGATTAAAAATAAATCAGATAATACACTATTTCTCAAAGTTGAAAAGAAAGAAAAAGAAAAAACAAATAAAACTTAAAGGTTTCTTTTTTATGTATACAATTTTTTAAAAATAAAGATCATAAATACACTATTTTCTTAAAATGAAAAGAAAAAAAAGAAATGAACAAAACATTAATGGTTATTTTTTGTGTATATAAAAATTTTCATAATTACCTCACGTTTATAAAATTTTTAGAATTAATTATCTCATTTTCCTCCCTCGCCTCCATGTTCCTTTATATTTCTCAAATTTTATGTCATGCATATTTATTGATAGTCCTAAAACTTAATCATAACTAAGACCAAATAATAAATATATTTCAATTATTAAAATTTATTTAGCTATCGGTGGATGTTGATTGTTTTGTATTGCTTTACGTGTGATTAATGGAAATAAGCTAGTCACCTAAAAAAATAATTATAAATTAAAAATATTAATTAATAATTAGTCAATTTTTAACTAAAAATTATTTTGAACCAAAAGGAATTATTGACTTAAAGCTTGAACTTAAGAGGCATCATATATAGATATAGAAATAAGACAATATACATATTATTATATTTTTAATTATTAATTAAAAAAAAAGAAGATGAAACCAATGCATAATTGTCCAAGCTCTTGCCGATATCCACTTCCACAAGCCTTTCACCATTTAAGAGCATCTTCTTCTTTTTCAAGTGAAATAATAACATAAATATCATAGTGAAAATGAAGGATAACCTTAGGTAAAATCGCATGAAATAAAACATATGAACTTCATTAGAAAGAAAAACAATATGAATACATTAATATTTCGGTATGTACTTCCACAAGCCTAAAAAAATCAATTATAAATTAAAAAACTTAATTGATAATTAGCAAATTTTCAACTACAAAGTTATTCATTTAACCAAAAGAAATTATAGACTTAAAAATTGAGCTTAAGAGACATCATACATAGATATAGAAATAAGACAATACACATATTATTATATTTTTAAACATTAGTTGAAAAATAAAAGAAAGCTGAAATCAAATGTTCGAGCTCTTACCGATATCCACTTCTACAAGCCTTTCACCATTTAAGAGCATTTTCTTTTTTTTTTTTCAAGTGAAATAAAAACATAAACATCATAGTGAAAATGAATGATAACCTTGGGTAAAATCACATGAAATAAAACATATGAACGTCTATAGAAAGAAAAACGGAATGAATACATAAAAATCTTGATATCTACTTCCACAATTCTATCACCATTCAAAAGTCATCTTCTTCTTTCCAAGACAAACAAAAGCATGTATATAAAAGTGAAAATGTAGGGTAACCTTGAATAGCATCTCATGAAATAAAAAATATGAATTTATATACTTTAAAATAAAGGAATGCCACAAGGTATCATTAACTTTTGTATTAAATATTTAGGGGTTATAACTATAAAATCATGAATAACTTGAGAGTTACAAATATTATTAGTAGAAATTAAATAGATGAGTTATCTCAAACATTTTTTTTTCTTTTGTTACATAATAAATAGAGTTTAAATGTGGTGACTTCTATTTTTTCTTTAAACACACAAATATTTAAAGTAAGGAAAAAACTCAATAAATATCTAAAAAAACACAAAAAAATAAAAAATAAATTTAGAGGCCTCTAAGATATAC
>NC_061117.1:212791969-212805428 GCF_002878395.1 Capsicum annuum | reverse complement strand
CTTCCCCTTTAAATCATACGTATATATAAAAGCCAACAAATACTGTAAGTATTTGAATATCATATGCATGCTTCACGTGTGATCTGTGGAAGGGAATATCCAGATATACATTCAGTTTTAGGTAAATAAAAAATGATTGTTGAAAGTAGATAAATGTAACACTCCGCAAAAATCGTCCATGCGTTAGCTTGTAGTAATATGCCCTTAGAGTTAAATGATTAGAATTGTGTCAAAGAAACTTAGTCTCATTTTTTTGAATTCCAAAGTGAGTAAATTTTTAACCATATATAATTTCCCTAATTTCGAATTTTTACCATGTGGAAAATTGAATGAGCTTTCCGTCGATATAAGATTCGCCCAAATTCGATACCCGGACAAGAAGTTATGGCTAATTTAAGTTCTAGTCGTAAAACACCGTCATTTTGGTACTTGGTGTGTCGCGGAGGGGGCCTATTTAGAAATTGTCAAATTCCAGAAGCATAGCGCGATTGTGGCATGTCGCGCTGAAGTTTCAGGTCCCAACCAGTGGGACAACGCGATGGCTCCCCGTCATGGTGACCTTAAGAATCCCATTCGTCAATTTCTAGTAATCCACCGTGATTGTGGCACGTCGCGGTGACCCATGAAATCAGGCTCCTTGTTATATTTTTTTTATTCCATCTCATTAAGGGTATATTGGGTATTTTTCACCCCCTTATCAGTCTAAACACGGGATTTAATCCCAAAGACACCAGAATATATTCACAATCATCCAAATTACTCAAGAACACTCTCTAGGGTTTCAAACTAAAAACCCAAATAACTCAAGATTTAACCGTGGGTTTTCAAGATTGATTGAAGATTTGGAATCCCCAAATCGTAGGCTTCGAGAATCATTCATCAAATTCCTAAACTGAGGTACGTGGGGTTTATCCTAAAAATTACATGAGCTTATAAACACTAGAACATGATTTAAAGGTTATCCAACACATATTTAGAAAGGGGTTTTGAAATACATGATTTTATTTTGCATTATAAATGTTTAATTGTTTTGTTGATTTGGTCTTTAGGCCTTTACCCCTTAAATTGATTTACACATACATGTTTATGTATGAAAATTTAGATTGAAGATTGTTTGAGAGCACAACTTAAGAAATCCCTCTTGTGATGACTTTAAGTTTATGATCTTAATGAAAAGGATTTGAAATGCATGATTTATGGCTTGAAAATAGTTTACTCAAATACCATATTATTTTGAGTATGATTTAGATATTTAAGAGAGGGAGTTTCTTGATGTAATTATATTTTGTTAAAAGAGAAAGATTTGCATGAGATTAACAGCTTTGACATGACCACCTTGCATCATTGAAAGTTTGACAAAGAGAGTTGCATATATGTGTTTACATAAGTTTTAGAGAAAGAGTTCTTTGAAATAATTTATTGATGTGGTGGTCTCGAACTTATATTTTGAAATATAGAGATTGTGATATACTAATAATGACTCAGAGATGCGACTTGCAAGTCAATGGTATGAAAATACCATAAGTATGTATGCCATAAAAAAGTATGTTTTTCAGAGTTTGATTTCAGAGAATGCATGTTTTAAAGAGTTAAAACTGGGCTTAAAGAGGGTTAGGTGGTTACCCAAAGAAGGTTTGAGTTCAAGTAACTCTTAACCTAAAACCGTGATTTGCTGATCCGAGTATATTATTTTATGCTGGCGACGGCCTTATGGTATAGCAGAGTCAGAGACTCCAACCCTTACGGCACACTTGGGTTGGAGGCTTCCCCATCGAGTCAATGGTATATTCCATATAGCCCATGTAATTTCAAAGTTGTAGGGTATACCACATAGCACAGAAGTTAAACGAAGGGTGTCACGGAGTTCAGATGATTTTACAGAGTCTTTCAAAAACGCCCATGAGATTTCTTACTCTATGATATGTTTATGAACTTTTTAAAATTTCTCTCATATATTTTGAATATAAATTTGTATTTTGGATCTTCTCTGTGTACCGATACATCTGTATTGACCCCCCTTCCTCCCAGGTTTGGAGGCTCAGTCTTCTGGCTAATCAGTAGAGTATTCCAGAGAGAAGTGATCCATTCAGTGGTGAGCCTTCTTTGTTCCAGAAGGCCTGTTATTTTAGATTATGTTATTTTGTTGGTTTGGTCTACTGGGGGCCTTTTCCCAGTTTTTAGATCAGATGTAGTAGATATTTCGAAGACTGTGTCAGATCTTATTCAGATGTTTTGAATTAAAAGTTTCATCCTCATGTCTTAAAACTCAGAGTTAATGATCATATTTCCATATCAAATTGTATTTCCGCATATTCTCTTATTATATGAATATTATGTATGACTACTAGATAGAGTAGGATGTTCGGGCCTTCATGGTTCGGGATGTCCATCACGGCCAGGCCCTAGTTCGGGTCATGAAAATAAAATACCATATGGAGAATAAAAAACTTTTTGTTAAGAAAATCTCTTATATTGACCAAAGAGACACATTACAAGAAATAGGCAGAATAGCAAGCATTAGTATAACACAGTAGAAGTAGCTAGTGCAAGGCCCCACAAAGTTCCCTCGTAGTTTGAGCCATAGGGCATGTCTAGTGAGGCGTGATTCCGGCCCTAAAAGATTGAGAAGTAGCTTCCTAAGTGAGTAATTTTTTAACCATATAAAATTTCCCTAATTTCTAATTTTTATCACGTGAAAAATCTGATAAACTTTCCATCGATATAAGATTTTCCCAAATCTGACACACGGGTAAGAATTTATGGCTAATTTAAGCCTTAGTCATAAAATTGCATCATTTAACTGCCTGGCGTGTCGCGGAGAGGGTTGATTTGGCAATTGTCAATTTCCAGTGGAACCCCGCGATAGTGGAGCATCGCAAAGGAGTCGCAGGTCCCAACTAGTGGGAAAACACAATAGCTCCGCATCGCAGAGGCTGCCATTTTCCCAATTGTCAAATTTCAGTGAGCCACCGCAATAAGTGGCGCGTCGCAGAGGCCAATGAAATCGGGTTCCAGTTCAATTTTTCCAGTTTTGCACAGATATTTAAAAGGGCACTTTGGACCTTTTCCAAGCCTATAAAATCATGGAAACACTAAATCAAAGCTATTTACAAGCATCTTATGAGTTTTTTCTCAAGTTTTCTCTCAACATAAACCCTAAGTATCCAAAACATCTCCCAAGAATCTCAAGAATCCACCATGGATTTCCTTTGAGTCAAAATTCAAGGTTCCCAAGTCAAGGACCTTAAGAACCCTCATTCTAGAGCACAAATAGAGTTCCAAAAGTGAGAGTTCATCAAAAGCTTCTAATTCAAGGCATGTGGGGTTTTTGAACAAGGGTAACCCTTTCACCCTTGTGCCCAAAAGACTATTTACATCATGAAATTCTTGAAATATATGAGGTTTTTTTTACATGAATTTCAATTGATTTTTTCACCCATTATTATTGAATGCATTATATTGATATTTCCCATGAATTAAGAGGCAAATGGCATGATTCCTATATGTTTTCTTGAGTATTTACAGCTGGTTATAAATCCCATGACTTTACTCCTTGATAAGCTAATATTTGCATTGTTGAGATATTGAAGCATATGGCTATATTGAGATTCTGAGGTGATTTGCTGAAATTTCTAGATTTCCACATGATTTATGTATCTATATGCTAAATATTATACTTTTGATAAACTTTAACTTGAGATTGAATAATGGGTTAGTAAGCCCTATTTGAGACTTGTGAAATTATGAACTCTTGTGCTATGAGCACCCATGTTTTGAGTATTTTGAGATGATTGAGAAATGAATTGACCTAATGGTCCTTGAGCTTTGAAATCCACTTCACTATATGAGATTATCAATTTGATTATTGGGTTCGTGGTGACCATGTGATTATTCTAAAAGTGGATTTTTTTATGAGATAAGCACATATAATCTAAAGGGAGTAGTATTAGCACTGAGTGGGTAAGTTACTATGGTTTTTTATCCCAAAACTACGTGCGACCGTAGGGTGGGCCTGAGGCCGAGTTTATGATGATTATGATTGGGCTCGAGGCCGAGTTTTGTTTAGTGATCACTAAACCTAGGTGATGTGTGAGCAAAAGCTAACACATTTAATGCTTTTTAGATCAAAATAATTGTGAATTCTGAAGCAACTCTTATTGTTTTGATGTGTTTGCTCATGATATTGCAGTAAAAGGTTGAAGGAATAAAAACAAATGACAATGAAGTAAAAGAGTTGAAAATCTGAGGAAAAGAGAAGAAATCATGGATGACGACCTCTGTGATACATTGTCAGCCTTATGATAGCTTATCAGCAATGACGTCAACCTTAACCAAAAAACTTGAAGCCTAAGAAGGTCTGATGGCATTTTTCGCAAGCTGTCAAAGATGTGGTAAGCTACCGGAAAAAGGCATCAGGAAGAATAGTGAAGAAGAGTTGCTGGATGAAGGTGACGACATTCTCAATATGTCATCACAAGTGTGGTAAGCCATCAGAAGATACCGTCAAGTGAGACAGAACATGGTGAAATAAGCTGAAGGTCTAACGACATTTGCTATACGCCGTCACTCCTCTAGTAAGCCATTGGAGGATATTGTCAGAGTGAGGCAGAACAGGTTAAGAAGGCATGACTTCTGACGACATATCTGAGACGCCGTCAGAAGCCTAACGATCAACACCAATCTGCCGTTACCTAAATCCGAGACTAGTTATGATTTTGTTATTTTATTTCCTTAATTAGGCTTTAGTATAAATAGCATCTTTTAGGGTTTTATTCACAACTTTGGAAGCAGCTTTTGACATTTTGTAACTTAGTAAAGGGGAGTTCACTTGTTTTTGACTCTCTTAACTTAGAATTCAATTTTTCATCCTTTGATTTAGTTGTGGGAAATTCTTATTGTACTTGAAGGAGAAACAACTTTGAATTTCATCTTTTGTAAGTTCACTTGCTTTAAGTTATGAATTTAATCTTTGTTATCTCTTTCTATCTTATGAGCAACTAAAACCCACAACTAGGGTTGTGGGATCTATGATTATTATATCGTTGATTTAATAGTTGTATTAGGGTTTGAGTGATGTGGGAATATCTTAAAATTCTGTTATTTTAACTTGAATATATTGGTTGCAAACATTAGGTTATGCCTTCGGTTTTATTTGCTTCTAACAGAGAAATAGACTAGAGGTCGTGAATTATCAACAGGAACTCGGAAGCTACCAACCTTCTAATTAATGATTGATGCCGTAACTAGATCAATCTACCTAAGATAACATTCGGTTGGAAATAGATATGTTATCTAAGTTCAAGATAATTAGATAATAAAGTATCTGGTGAGGTCGAGAGATAAGTCAGATAGTATCATCGACAGGGATAATCTGTTGTTCCCATCTATCACGAGAATTATGAACAATTATTATTCAATGGAGATTAATAGTCATAGTGATCACAACCCTAGTTTCTCTATATCATTGATTCAAAATATTGAAATCTAAGTTTTGAGTTCTAAAATAAGTTGAAACGTTAAAATTTGGTTGTTTGATAAAAAACCCTATTTTGTCCTTTTCTTATTATGTATTTGAATTTAACTTGTAGCTATAGTTTCAAACTAGTTTAATTGCCACTCACATTGTTCCCTGTGGATTCAAGCCCGACTTTGAAGTTGGGTAAATATATTGACTACGATCGCTTACACCCATTCAAGAATGTAATTTGAGCGTTATCAAAAATGGCGCCGTTACCAGGGAATAATTTGGCATATTGAGTTGGTTTGGAATTTTAGCCTACTAGCTTGAATTCAAACTTATAAATATTTGTTTTTAGTTTTTTTTTTTTTTTTTTTTGTGTTAGGTAGATTTTTATTTTAGTTTACTTATTACTATAGCATCGTGGAATGAACATGTTCTTGGTGGTTGAAAATCTTATCTTGATGATCCATGTCCATATTGTGATGGACCTCACTTTTGGTAAGATTGTAGATATGCTCTCCGAAGATAGATGTGTGCACAATCTCCATCCTACGGGGAGTATGATTGTTCTTTATGTGGCGGTTGAGATGGACATTGGAGTGATTGCCTAAATCCCCCTTCCCTCTATTGCGCTAACCTAAGTTCTAGTTCTTCTTATGAGTATGGCAGGTCTTATGGTCAAGAAAAGGAAAAATGCAGCACTGGAAAGAGTGACATTGAAGCTATGCTTCAACTAATGTTGGATCGTATAGATACAACGAATGATACCATATATGACATACGTTAAGACATTAGGGCATTTAACGAGGAAAGAGAAAGGATAGAAGAGATGGATATCGAGGTCAATCATCCAAAACACTTTTCTACATTATATTTAGATGATATCTTGTCTGTGGAATCATTTAAAATAATGGAAGAGTGTAGCGATGAAGAGCAAGATTCCTATACTGATGATGAGCTTGATGTTGATCAACCCTTGGAGATTTCCCAACCAACTGAGCCAACCATGAGGGATGATGCCAAGATTGAGGGAATGGTGCTAGAAGCAAAACAAGAAGCCAAGCCAATCTCTTATGAAGACTCTATCCCAATTCAAAGTAAAAATGTTGAGAAGATGAATAAAAGTGAGTATGTAAAGGATAGTGTAAATTTTGAAGTAGGATTTGTTGGGCCACACTCGAAGCACGTTTCCACATTATGTTTAGATGATATGTTGTTTGTGGAATCATCTAAAATAGTGGAAGGCTGTGAAAATGAGGAACAAGAATCCTATATTCTTTATTTTACACTTGATAGGCAACACAAAAACACAACTCACTTTAAAGCTGAGTTGTTTTCCATGCATCATCCATTACTCAGCTTCTTAATCTTTGTACTACCTCCCAATGAGCGAGGCAAGAAGATGGACTCTAAGTTGGGGGTGAAATTCATATCCTCAAGATGGAGGAAAAAACTAAGTTGGGTCGTACCGCGATGTTAAACTAGGCGCTTCTTGGGAGGCAACTCAAGGTATTTTGTTGTTTGTATTCGTATTATGTGATTGACATCAGATCTTCATACCCATGGTTCCACAGGTATGTTTCTAACTCTCTTATTTTGATTTGACATGTTGGGAACAATGCATGATATTAAGTTGAGGATGGGGCTAATTATGGTTGTTGATGTCCTCCTGGGGTTTTTGTTGCCGTGCCTCTTTTCCCTGGAGTCTTGTTCCTAGTAGAGCCAGCATTTTTAGGCATATTGTGTTTTGTTTTGTGATGTGTTGTGGTTAATTGGGAGAAAAATAAGTATCTAGGATAGTTGATATATTTTTGTTGATTTTTGAGACTGATAAACACCTCTCAATTGGTTTGTTTTATAACTGTGTGATATACATTTATGTGTGACCACTGTGCATCTTGTTATGGCATTAGTACTAGTGACATGATATCCACTGCTAAACAATCGCATGAACTGGATAGGTAGTAGCTTGTGATGTACCTTTGTGCCATAGGTGTGTGAGATACTATTTAGTTCCCTTTGTGTGTTAAATCCAGAATTTGCCCGATTAGTCTTACTTTGGTTGAAATATAGGGGCTAGGAAAGAATCATAGGCCATTGTTGATGTTAGTCCACTTTTAGCCTAAATGACCTTCCTTGTTATGCATGATATCTCTTGATCCCTAGTTTGAGCCTGAATTGACCATTTCCTTCTATGACACCTATCACCTTCCCATTTATATCATAATGAACTTGTTTTGGCCCTGGTCCTCCTTGGACACTGTGCACCTTGACTTAGGCAAACAACCTAAGTTAAGGGTGACTATCATAGAGGTACGTGATGTAAAATGAGTATGAGGAATGGTCAAATAAAAGAAAAAAAAATAAAAAGTAGGGTGCTGTGGAAAAAGAATAAGAAAAGAATAGTTGTGAAAAAAAATAAATAAGAAAAGCCACATCCATCCTGAATAATGTGTGATCAAGAAAAGGAGAAAAAGAAGAAAAAGGTTGATAAGTGAACCCCAAAAGTTAAGGTAGTGCTAAGGAGGCTTAGTCTCTCTAAATTCCATTGAATATTATACCAACCCTTAGCCTACATTACAAGGCGAAGAAAAGACCTATAGTGATCCTAACTTATCTGTCTTGACACCTTGGTAATGAAAATAAGGGCAAGCATATGGTATTTGACATGCATTAATTGGAATTTCTTTCTGAGAGTGAGTGTCTCTTGACCGTCCTTGCATTGATACGCTTGAGTTCATATATGAGTGAGGAGGGACTTCTTTGTTATAAGGGAACATCGGTTGCATTGCTAGCTTTTTACTTGTTTGGGTAGTGTAACTTGTACATATGCATGGTTATTATTGCTGAATTGATGTCATATCTTGATTCATTTGGGTCACATTGTTAATCTTCATGGATATGCACAATTGGATTGAACGTGGAGAGTGGCATGAGTTTTGAGCTAAACTTGATAATCAACTTTGATAGGTATCTTATGTGTCTCTTGGTTAAGCATTGTAGTATGGTGTTATGTAGTTGCTTGAGGACAAACAATTGTTTTAAGTTGAGGGTGTTCATGTGAGAGAAAAAGCTAACACATTTAATGCTTTTTAGCTCAAAATAATTGTGAATTCTGAAGAAACTCTTGTTGTTTTGATGTGTTTGCTCATGATATTGCAGTAAAAGGCTGAAGGAATGAAAAAAAACGACAATGGAGAAAAAGAGTTGAAAATCTAAGAAAAAGGGAAGAAATCATGGCTGACGACCTCTGTGATATGTCGTCAGCCTTGTGTAGCTTATCAGCATTGGCGTCAACCTTAACCAGAAACTTATAGCCTGATAAGTTCTAATGGCATTTCTTGTAAGCCGTCAGAGATGTGGTAAGCTACCAGAAAAAGGCGTTAGGAAGAACAGTGAAGAAGAGTTTCTGGATGAAGGTGACAGCATTCTCAATATGTCGTCAGAAGATGTTGTCAAGTGGGATAGAACATAGTGAAATAAGATGAAGGTCTGACGACATTCGCTACACGTCATCACTCCTCTGGTAAACCATCAGAGGACATCGTCAGAGTGAGGCAAAACAGTTTAAGAAGGCACGACTTCTGACGACATATCTGAGACGCCGTCAGAAGCTTGACGATCAACACCAATCTGCCGTTACATAAATCTAAGCCCAGCTGTGATTTTGTTATTTTATTTCCTTAATTAGGCTTTAGTATAAATAACATCTTTTAGGTTTTCATTCACAACTTCGGAAGCAGCTTTTGACATTTTGTAACTTATTAAAGGCGATTTCACTTGTTTTTGACTCTCTTAACTTAGAATTCAATTTTCCATCTTTTGATTTAGTTGTGGGAAATTCTTATTGTACTTAAAGGAGAAAAAAATTTGAATTTCATCTTTTGTAAGTTCACTTGTTTTAAGTTATGAATTTAATCTTTGTTATCTCTCTCTATCTTATAAGCAACTAAAACCTACAACTAGAGTTGTGGGATCTATGATTATTATTTCATTGATTTAATAGTTGGATTAGGGTTTGGGTGATTGTGGGAATGTCTTGAAATTCTGTTGTTTTAACTTGAATCTATTGGTTGTAAACATTAGGTTATGCCTTAGGCTTTATTTGCTTCTAACGGAGAAATAGACTAGAGGTCGTGAATTATCAATATGGACTCAGAAGCTACCAACCTTCTGTTTAATAGTTGATGCTGTAACTGGATCAATCTACCTGAGATAGCATCCGGTTAGAAATAGATATGTTATCTAAGTTCGAGAGAATTAGATAATAAATTATCTGGTGAGGTCAAGAGATAAGTCAGATAGTATCATCGGCAGGGATAATTTGCTGTTCCCACCTATCACTAGAATCATGACCAATTATTATTCAATGGAGATTAATAGTCATAGTGATCATAACCCTAGTTTCTCTATATCATTGATTCAAAATATTGAAATCTAAGTTTTGAGTTCTAAAATAAGTTGAAACGTTAAAATTTGTTTGATTGATAAAAACCCCTATTTTGTCCTTTTCTTATTATGTATTTGAATTTAACTTGTAGCTATAGTTTCGAACTAGTTTAATCGCCACTTACATTGTTCCCTGTGGATTCGACCCCAACTCTGAAGTTGGGTAAATATATTGACGATGATTTCTTACACTAATTCAATAGTGTAATTTGAGCGTTATCACTAGGTTATACTCCCTGGCAAGAGTATGATACTCCTCCCCAACGTGGGGTCTCTTCCTTAGGAGGACAAAATGTTGGACTCCATGTAGCTCACATGGTTTATGTCGGTTATAAGAACCTCCCTTGACATTTAGACTTCGAGATCAAATACTTATTTTCCTTCCCTATAAGCTATTTTCCTAAATGGTTGAATTGCAAAGATGTTTCCCCAACTAAAGTATTTTCTTGATGTGAGTTATTTCCTAAATGAAAGCATCTTTCCTTGTTATAGTACTTTTTATAAAGCCTTGAGATAAGTTGTTTCCATAAACTAGAATGCCTTTCCAGTTGAGATGGGGTGATTTCCCTAAAGCTTGAGATGAGATATTTTCCTAAAGTGAATGAAATGCCTTCAAGTATGTTTTCACGTTATATGATTCCGAATTCCAAGTATATAAGTTCTAAATAGGTATGAAATATTGAGCATTGAAGAAGTTTTACTCTCCATGAGACTTATGCATGAGTTGAAAGTATATTTTAAAGTCCCTTAGCCTTTGGGTATTGAGAACAAGAGAAGATTTCAAATTTTGAGATTAAACAATAATGACTCACGAGATTTGTGTTACATGCTCCATTCTACATGACTTATGAGCTTTATATTTTATACTTGTTCAAGCCATGTGAGTCATCTCATAATGCATACATGATTTGATTAAAGAAGATTGTTACTATTTTATTCATACGCATTCACCCCCGCATACTCAGTACATTCCAAGTATTGATCCACATATATGTCTATGTGCTATATTATGTCATAATGTAGGTTCAAGTGTTGAGTCCCAGCCTCGCCTGTGATTCTTCTAGTACCTTGCCAATGTTTTCTGCAGTGGTGAGTCCTCATGGTTCGAGGACCGATCTTCAGATATTTACCATACTTGAGAGACTATGTTTTATCTTCAGTTCATTTCGATTCAGCTGGGGACCTGTCCCAACGGCTCTCTAGATTTTGATTTGTAGAGGCTTGTCAGACTAGTGTTAGACTTGTGATGTATTGAGGGTTTGATATTGTAGTTTTGTTGAGATTTCTCTATATTGTGGTCTTATGGACCGAGTATCTTTTCCATATTTCCTTTCATGTGATATGACTATGCTAGTGTTGAGTCCATTCTTATTTTGAATTGAGTGTCATTGGTGGAAACCGGATCTAAGGGTTAGCTTGGGGCTACTCCCTTAGGAACCGTGTGACATCCTAGGAGACGATTTTAGGTCGTTACAGCTTGCTAATTTGGCCCAGAGTTTGAACTTTTTTTAAAGGTTCAGTTTTGTAAGCAATGTCCGCAGAGAAGAGATTATATTTTACTATCCTACTCATCATTTATCTCCACTTGCTATCATCACGGTCTGCTTCATCCCAGTTAATTTCTTGGTTCCTAAATCCCAGTCTTTTTAATTCTATTGCTGGACTTTCAACTTCTTGGACAAACAGGCCATTTTCATCCACTGCTGATTCCACATATGTCTTATCTTTAGTTACACCCATCCTTTTGAGTCGAAATGATGGAACTAAATATCATTTCTTTGGCCTCTATTGTAAGGAAGAAAGAGCTGAATGCTTTCTTGGTATTTTCTTTGCATTTCGTTATCAATCCCCCTCTATTGAGAGGAAGTTAATGATGTCCCAATCAGTTAGGTCTACTAATTGAGACCACCCAGTGAAAGCCAATGCAACCTTGCAACTAAACTAAGATGGTAACTTAGTTTTGGAAGACTCTGATGGCACTGTTGTTTGGTCCACTAATACTATAGGATAATTTGCTTCTGGCTTAAAATTGACAAAAATGGGGAATCTGGTGCTCCTTGATAATGTCAATCACATAATTTGGAAATCTTTCGATCATCCTACAGATTCTTTTTAGAGTACGTGCCCTAATGACCAGTGAATTTAATATAAAAGTTTCCTATGGATGGAGAGGGTTGCCTGACGTGTTCCAAGGAAGCAGTAAAACAGGAAATAAAGAACACAATGATTTTTACATGGAAAACACCCGGCTAAAAAAGGTGTAAAAAACCACGACCTGTACCTCTACATGATTTAACTCCAACTTCACTAAATAACTCTAAGCCTTAGCAACGACTGATTACAAAACTCTTGTAACCAACAACTAGGAATTATAAACTCTAATTCCTATACCTCAATAACAAGGAATCATAAACTCTAATTCCTATAACTCAACAAATAGGAATCATAAACTCTAATTCCTATAACTCAACAATCACCCTTGACTGTTGAACCCACTTCGAGTTATCCCACACTTGAAGTTAGCTCAGCTCAATATTGTTCCTAAACAATCAATCTAGGAAAGCAATAAATTACAACTCAATAAGAACAATATATTTAAACTTACTCATGAACTGTAAAGTTCTATCCTGTGAAATAGGTTCTTCAATATGTTCCTTTGTACTGGCAGCACTTGAATCTTCAGTCAGAATTCTCACAATTATGAATTTTCTCAATTTACTCGTGTTTATCCTTTTCTCTCTTTGTAAGTGTTCAAGTTATTCTAAATAATACATCTTTTATTTAAGCACAGCTCTCCAAAATTCATTCTTTATTTCAAACTCCTCTTTTAATCAGAACTCTCATTGCATAGAATCTACTTCAAGTAAGACTCCTTCTTTAATTCTAACTCTTGTCTCCTTAGTGTTGTAGTCAAACTCCAACTCTTTAAATCAGTACATGTTTATTTCCTTGAGTTTATCTAAATTAGACACCCATTTGGTCCTTCCTTAATTTTTGCATGCTTGTCCTTAATCATCAATGATTTTGTTGGGTTCAAAATATATAATAAAATGTGAATGAAAAAACGGAGGAAAAATGGTGGATAAGGGAGACACCAATTTAGAAAGTGTACTCCCAAATTGGAAAGTTCACTCTTTCTCCGACATTGGTGGAAAAAGAGAACTTGTGAGTGTTTAAAATAAGGAACACTTACTCCACATGGTAAGTGAGGCAAGAAATAAGATATGCCTCATGCCGCCGTCGTCGTCGCTCGCTCGGCTAGGCTTCGGCTTTGGAATTGGAATTGGAATTAGAAAATGATCGATCAATGAGATCTATCTTTTTGGACAAAGTTTATTTGACAAAAATTCAGTTCGAAAATACCAAAGGTAAAAATGCAATTTTTTTGTGTTTTGATACTCCATTTATATGCATTTATGCAGATTCTGAAATAGTGCAGTGCTGAAACGAAGGGACGCAACCCTTTAACAAAATGACACAATGATTCATGAAATGGTATGCCTATTCAGAAAAGGCACATTCTTTGGACAAACAAACATGGCTTTTCCA
>NC_061117.1:212772797-212791869 GCF_002878395.1 Capsicum annuum | reverse complement strand
GTCAAAATTCATTCCCTTACATTTCTTTTCACAACTTAAAAAAAAAATGAAGGAGTAGAATATAGGGTTTTCCCATTATTTTGAGAGAGAGCAAGCAGAAGGCGTTAAAAAAAATATGGAGAGTGCAGACAACTTTAGAAGGGAGCTGATACAAGAAGCACAAGGGAAACATGAAACAAACACCAAATCACTCCATAAGTTTGAAGAACCGAGGACCCCTTTGGTGACTACTCTCGTATTCACCACAACAACAATGAAAACACAATAACAACAAGATATTGAAGATGTAAAATACACCAAAACAACAACAATATGGCGAGATGGAAAACAATAACAAGATAGGAACAACACATAGTTTTACTAACAAGAGATAGAAACGGTTACAAGAACACAAACTTCTACAAGATTACAATAAAATTAAAAAGATAGTTGGATAGACTTAATGAAGGTATAACCTTAAGAACACAAGAGAATATTCCACTCTTGGACAGTTAATACTACACACAACGTTCACCTATCTCTTACAAAGACACAAGGTCAGAATCCACCTCCCAAGCATCACGTTTCCAAGACGTGAATCAACGAGAGTGATTCCACTCTCTCTATGCCTAATTTCGATTTTGGTGCCTCAAGGAGAGAGGACTTATGTTTCTTTGTGTTTCAAGACTTAAACATCATGAATAATCTAAGTCTAAAAGCCCTACAATGTTCTATTTATACTAGGTTACAAATAAAATACAAAATATTCAAAATGCCCTTTTAAGAGCTAGGCTCCCTTCAAGTGTATTTAGGGGCTGCCTTGTTGTGTTCCAAGGCTCCTCTTTACACTCCAAGTGTGAGATTAGGGTTGGTTTGGTGTGTTTTAAGTCCTTCACTCACACACTCTAATCCCCGGGTTCATTATATTCTCACATGCGTCTATTTTCGTGGTCGTACTTCTATCATCCTTCCCTCCTTAAAAAGTATTCGATCTCGAATCCATGCCTTGCAAAATCAAAGAGAGACAAACAAGCACACTTCCTCATGGAATGAGGGTTTGGATTAGCAAAAATAAACATTAATGGTATGCACTCAAAACACTCAAAACAGCCCACACCAAAAAAAAACCGAGGACCCTTTGAGTTCAAGTCTCGGCCAACAACAAGTCTCGACCTGCCAAGGTGGTTTATAGTTGACATATAACCAAAATTCTTTAGTGTAAAACATTATGAAGCCATCGACAAAGTCACCAAGGACTTGGCTATTATAAGCACTCAAAATAAATGCAACTAAGCCGAGAGTACATCTTCCCCACCTTAAGATATCACCGGGATCAAATGGGAAGAGTGGACATAGACACTGGTCTAAACAACACACCCGTTTCCCGTAGTCTTTACTACAACCACACGACGTACTCTCTACATTGGCATACATATCATCACAAGTAAAGACAGAGTAGAGAAAGGTGGCATTTAATTCTACTTCTACTATGGTGTCCTCGGAAAAGCCACACAAAGTAGAAAAAGAAGTAATTTCCAAGACCATACATTCCTTACCCTTAAGAGTACACTTATCTTCCAAGAAGAGATTTTCATCTTTAGGAGGAATGTTGTCACACCATGATACATGTGAAATGGCCGCCTTAGTGCTCGATGGCATCATGCAAAGTCACTACGTGAAGAATCAAGTTTTGGTACCATGGAGGGCACAAGATCATACTTGTAGGGGTTATTTTGAGCATGCCATCAAACAAACCCGTGTGTGGAAGATTTCTTGGAGCCTTGAAGACTAGAGGACTCTCGGGTGTTGACCATATTTGATGGTTCACGATTTTGACCTCTTTTATTAAGGTCATTTTCGTCACTTAGCCTCAAGGTTATTTTGGTCTTTTAGCCTTGTCTAAATGACACTCCATTGCCACCCACCTCATGAAGGGCATTGGAGTCATTTTATCTTTCATTTGTAGTATACTATATATAGTCTATGTTAGGTCATTTCTCTTTAGTTAATGAATGATGAACATTTTAAAGACTTATTCTCTCTTTGGAGAGTGCAACACCTTAGTATAGTTCTTAGTTAGGGCTTGGAAAAGCCAATATTGTTCTTTGATTGGAAACGGTGGATCTTGAGGTGAGTGATTCCCTTGCCGGTCACCGTAAGAGTGTGGTGTTGTTGTTACATTACTTTGGGGTTTAGTGTTTGAATCACCCTTTGTTCTTAAGTCTTGTAACAAATCTATATCTCACTATCTATCCTTTTATTCTTGTAATTTTGTTATTGTTTGTAGTAGACTATTTTGTGTCTTGTTGAATCCCAAAATTTGTGTTCTTATTGTCATCTTGTTCTTCATGATTTGTGGCTTTTTTGGGTGTCAAATACACCTTTGTTTCTTGTATTCTTGTTGTATTTGTTGAATCCAAGTGAGGTCTTTATTTGGTCCATGATTTGTTGCGATTTGTAGACTGTTTTGGAGGGTGTATTGGACTATTTTGTGGCTATTTCGTGTTTCTCTTGTTTGTATTGTATCATTTGGTATCAAAACATGGCTTGATATTATTTCTACAAGATCAAATCTTGGGCTAGCTCACTTGAAAAATCAACAAGTAAATAAATTAAAATCTGAAAATTCCAGAAAAAGAACAATCTGTCCATTTTGTGTTCTTGGCCAAAAATTGTGTTTTTGTTGTGTCTTGGAAGAGATTTTTACTTGTATTTATTGTCTATAAGTTTTAGTTTTGTTCCTCACTAACCCATTGAGTCTATATCTTGATTTGAGCTTGTATTTTGATGTTGTTGTTGTAAACATAAGCTTGGCCCATTGTTGTTGAACATTGTTGTTGAGAAACTTGACTAGCCGTGTGTTTGGTTGTTGTTATTATTCTTGGTGAATTTTGTTGTTTTTCTTGATTTTCTTCGCAACCTTCATCTCTTGTTAAAACTGAAGACACAACACTAAAGAGACTTGACCGTTTGTTGTTATGGATTGGAGTTGGCCGTTGGAATTGTTGTTGTTCTTGAAGATTGTTGTTATTACCTTTTTTTGGTAAATAAAACATTTTTATTTCACCAAAATATGGGTTTACAAACCAAAACAGTGCTTGAATCCCTATTTTATCATTTTGACTAAAAGCCTGTACTAGCTTTGCCCTCCTAACATGCAAGGACGCTACTCAGTAGTATTGAGAATCATAAAGCCTTATATTACATTTTCAAATCAAAATTATTAAGAAATCATCAATCTAGATTCATGGTATTGCAGCAGCTTGTTGGAGTATCATTCCTCATCTTTGGTGCCTTTGACTTTGTATATGAATGTGGATGCTATCTCCCTGCAGACCTTTTCCTCTTCATATTTGCCCTTATGGTATCTGATGCTATTTCTACTTCTCCATATGATGTTGACCATCATTGCAAAAATACTACATAAGATAGCACCTTGTGTAGACTTCCATTTAGCTTGTTTGGATACCCACTCTGTCTCTTGATTCCAACTACCTATATTTTTGGTATACCTAGCCAATTCAGCAACCTTCTCCATAAGTGTTTGGTGATACTGCAATCAAGAAATAGGTGGTCATGTGTTTCATCAGCATTTCCATACAACACACATATTTTTGGCACTTGAATTCCAAACTTTTCTAGTCTCTCAACTGTAGAAAGTCTGTTCAGTAGAGCTAACCAAAGAATAAAGCTATGTCTGTGGTGTACTGAATGCTGTAATATAATACTTTTCTAGGGAACTTTGGGGAGCTGGGGAGTTAAAGCATTGTACATCTTCTTTATTGTGAATGAATCTCATGTGACATATGCTCTCAATCTAACCTCCAAGTCCCCTTGTAGTCTTGGGGCCTCCATAACATACTTCTGTGCACTAATAATTTTTTTAATTGCCCATGAGGCATTTTTTGGACCGTTATAGGATTCAACATTATCAACCTTCAAATGATAGGTATGCACCCATTTTATCCATAAACCATCCTTCTTTTCAGATAATGCCCAAATTTGTTTTATGATAGCAACTATATTCTAGAGATATATATTCAGAACATTTAAACCACTTGCTAATTTTGGAAGACAATTTTTTTCCCAAGTAACAAGTGCCTTCTTTGACGTCAGAATAACTCCTGTCTACAAAAACACTCTACAGAGGCCTGTGATTACCTTTATGATTCTTTCAGACAGTAAGAAGAACTGAGCCCAATAAGTTTGTATGCCAAATATAACCGATTTAATTAGTTGTAATCTACCAGCATATGATAGTGATTTAGCACTCCAACATTTCATTTTTTCCACTATTCTATCCACAAATGGTTGGCACTGGTCGATTGTAAGATTTTTTTGAGGACAATGGCACCCCTAGATATTTAAAGGGCAATTCACCTTCAGTATAGCCCAAAAATTCCAAGATGTTCTGCTTGACCTGAGGTTTGGCTCCAGAAAAATAGATTGAGCTCTTGTCAATATTGGCTTGTAACCCTGTGGCTTTTGAGAATTTTAGGAAATCTTGATGGAGCATTGTTATAGAGTTAATATCAGCTTTACAGAACAGAAGAAGGTCATCTGCAAAACATATGTGCTTTATATCAAGTTGCTTGCACCTGGGGTGGTATTGAAACCCATTCTTTTGGTCTAGGAATTTCAATTCCTTATTCAGATATTCCATAGCTATAACAAACAAATAAAGTAACATTGGATCACCTTGTCTTATCCCTCTTTTTCCTTAGAAAGGTTTTGTAAGCCCCTTATTCAAGATCAGTGAATAAGAAATAGAACAAACACATTCCATAATCCAGTTGATAAACTTCAATGGGAACCCTAACTCAGCTAAAATACTCTTAAGGAAACACCATTCTATGGAGTCATATGCTTTACTGAGATCAACTTTCAGTACACATCTTGGGGATAATCCTTTCCTTTAGTACCATTTGAATAACTCATGGCTAAATAAGATATTATCTATGATACTTCTACTCTTTATGCATGCTGATTGTGATGGCCCTATGAGTGTATCAATAACCTTTTTTATCTTATTAGTCAGGATTTTTGTGAGCAACTTATAGAAAGTGGTACAGTAGGCTATTGGTCTGAAATCTTTTACCATGGAAGGGTTGGAACATTTGGGGATCAAAGTAACTGCAGTGTAACTAAATGCTCTCAGAAGCTTAACAGATTTGAAAAACTCTTTTACAGCAAGTAATACATCATCTTTGATAATAGTCCATTGACTTCTGCAGAATTCCACAGGGAAGCCATCAACCCCAAGAGATTTCTCTGATGGTATACTTTTGATTGCACTTAAGATTTCCTGGTCTGTTACTTTTTGTATGAGTTCAAGCTGCTGAGAGTGTAAGAGGCAGGGCCCTTTCTTGATAACCTCAGAATTTGGGCAAGGCAGCTCAGGGGTAGAATCACCCATTATCCCAATAAAGAACTCAATAAATTCCTTCTTAATAAGATCAGGGTTAGTAACTTTATTGCTTGAGTTATCATAGATGGAGGTGATGGAGCTTCTATTACTTCTGATCTTATATTATGCATGGAAGTACTTGGAATTGGCATCTCCACATTTGATCCATGTTGCTGTGGATTTCTATCTTAGCACCTTCTCCTCTACCAAGTTCCAATGTTGAAATTCCTTTAGTAGATTGGCCTCTTCTTGTATCAGTTCGTGATTCATAGGATTTGAGGCTAGATTGCTCTGTGTGATGTCTAACAGTATTCTGTTTTGTTAAATTTTTTGTGTGTAAGCTTCCAAATAAGTATTCAGTTCCTGCAATCATATTTGAGAGTTTTTAGTTTTTGGTTTAGCTTATACATATAAGTTCCATAATAGTTCTTCCTCCACGTATTTGCCATAATCTCAAGGAGTTTTTGATGCTCCAACACAATACTATACAATCTGAATGGTTTAGGTCTGGAAGCTTGCTGACTAATATATTGGACCAAGATTGGAGAGTGGTCAAAAATCCCAAGTGATAGGAATTCAACCTCTACATTACCATATTTTTGTAGCAATTGATAGTTTCCCAGGACCCAGTCAATCTTTGAATACACTCTTTGATCTCGCTGTTGTTTATTGCAAAAAGTATTGTAGGAACCTTTTGCTCTTAGTGAAGTAAGCTAGAGTTGGTCTATAAAATCCTTGAAATCCTAAACTTCTTGTTGAGTGACTGGTGACCCAAGTCGATCCTCACAAGTTAGCACAACATTAAAGTCTCCACTCAGGATCCATGCCTCTTGAATTGTAACACCCAATGCTTTGAGCTCGTTCCATAGTTCTATCCTTTCCTGCATGCTATTTTTGGTATACACCACAGTGATATATGCTGAGAAATTTCCTGAAGCATCAGTGGTATAGCAATATATGAACTGCTCTTTTGTCAAGATTATAGACACATTTATTGTAGGCTGCCATATTATCCAAATTCTTCCATTTGGGGCCATCGGGTATTTACAACAAGTGTTCCATCCCCCCATCATCTTCTTGAGGATATTACCAGCTTTAGCTTCTTTTACTCTAGTTTCCAAACACCCAAACATATCTATTTTGGACCTTTTCAAAAAGAGACTAATCTCCTTCTATTTCAGGGGTTAATTTAAACCCCTGATGTTCCATGTTGAGGAAATCATATGTTTGGGGCCTCTCCAGGTCTCTCCGGAGGTCCTTCATCATCAGTGCAGTGCATGAGAGGGCCAAAAGATTTTGTATCACTATTGCTAGTACTTTCATGGTTATTATTAACATATTCACTTTGTTGTATGTGTCCTGAATTTTGCACAATCATCTTATCCTTGTAAGAGCCTTTTGGATCAGACACAGAGGGGTCTATAGGTTTATCCTTCTTTTGGGCTTCATTTTTCTGCATCCATTATGTCTTCTGGGGCCTCTTCCTTCTTCTGTTCCTCCTCTTTTTTCTTTGAACTTCTTTGAATTCATCCTTATCTTCTACCTCTGACTCATTTTGAAATCTATAATTTGCTATGACATGCCCAAACTTCAACCAATTCTCACAATATTTTGGTCGCCATTCATATTCTACTGGTTGTTGGAATATACCAGTAGGTGTGACCATTTCTATTGTGTCAATTAGGGGTTGTGCTATGTCTATTTCCACCAGGACTCGTGCATAAGATATTCTTTCCATGTTGGCAGTAAACTGGTATGTGTACTTTGGCTTGCCAATGGCACTTGCTATTTTACTAAGAGCTTCTCTAGACCAGTATCCTACTGGTAGCCCAGGTAAAGTAGCCCATAGGGGTATAGTAGTGATACTATCCGGGTTGAATTTGAAATCAATGTCCCAAGCTTGCACAATGAAAGGTTTGTTATGAAAATTATACGGTCTGCCCATTAACACCCTATCACAATCATCTGTTGATTCAAATTAAAAGATAAAATAGCTATCATCATGATTCAGCACTTGAGATTGTGTATCACAATTCCAGGCATGCAATGCGTAAGTCTCAATGTATGGTAGGGGGTATCCCCAATAACAAACCCTATAAGAGCATGTTTCCAGTACTCGATTTGACTTTGAATATCCTCCTCGACTATACTGACACAGATATTACCTTGCTTCGAATCTGGGGAAACATAGGATAGATCCTTTCCCGCTGTTTGATTCGCACCAAACTCCTTCTGCACTGTATTAGGTGGAGTCGCAGCTGTAGAGAATTAAAGTTTCTGATTCGTCGGAGGATCCATCGAAGCACCATAGGTTCTCAGATGTACTGTTCTAGGAGAGACAGAACTTGATGATGTGTTTTCATCTTCTTCAGGTATTGATTTGAATTTTAGGGGTAAGAAGTTTTCAAAAGTAATCAAGGGAAGATTATATCTAATACCATCCTGAGGTGTTACAATCTTTGCCGGCATAGTGATTTCTGATCGGGTCATGTTGGTTCTACCGCTAGTGTGGTTGTTGTTGTTTTTTAAGTTCTTCACCTTCCTTCATATATTTTTAGAACATAAAGTGAATAATAGATCCTAAAAGGTAAAGGAAAGAGGTGTAAGTAATTGTTAGCCTTGAAAGACCCCCAACCACCAAAAGACTTTACATCACTTCTTAACCACTTTTCCGTGAAACAAGGGTCCATGTTTTAACTAAAAGTACAACAAAAGTCAAGTCTTGAAATTTGAAACTTGAAAAAAAGGCTCCAAGACTTATTCTTCCCTCCTTAGAACAAATTCCACCAATCCAAATTAAAATTGGTTAAGACTTGGGCTTTGGAAAATAAAAATTGAAGAAACCTCAACCAATACGTGGCTGCCACATCATCAAGTCACTGTTCACGCATCAAATTTTGGCTCAAATTTCAGATTATTAGTTTCACTTTATTGTTTCCTTAGTTTCCTGTCTTGATGCTAGAATTAATTAACAACTAGTAATCACCTACTTAGTTGTAGATTAATTGTTGAATCCGTTCCTTTCCTGTCTTCGTTATTTGTGTGATTTTTCTTATTTTTAACTTGTAGTAACTTCTTTGTTTCAAGTTCGTAAGTAAATTTTATTTTTGTGTCTTGAGTCGATCAAACAAGAATCTATTCTAGCCGCCAAGTAGAATTGACATCCTATTGACTACCGGAGTATAAACAACTTTCAATATTCGCCGCTCTAATTGTGAGAATCACAAAGGTGAGTGTATATGTGTGTTAGTGAGAAGCTTTACTACTAATCTTGTTTGTTCATTCTGTAGGTACAAAAGTGATATAAGGGGAACATATCTTCGATAGCCGAGGATTATTGTGACTACAACATAGGAGACTATGATTGTAGCGAGGTGTTTTATGGCTACGAAGTTGAGAGAGATTGTGGGGGCTATGAAAATAGCCATGATCAAAACTTGGGCAGATTTGAGGGTCTCGAGTTTAGGGGAGAAAATAAGGGGAATGATGTGCCTAGTGCTTATGGTGAATTTGGAGATGATGTAGGATCTCGTGATGGTTCTTATAATAAAGTTAGGGCATATGAGGAGTCTTATACTTCCCACTCTTAACCTACATTTGGTGTTAGGTATAACCCTTTTATTCGTAAAGCTTATGAGAGCTATGTTGAGAGTACGCTTGTGGTGTGTGAAAGATCACATTCTTCACCTTATAGTACTTCTTATCAAGGTCCATATGGTGTGATTGGTTATACTAGCTATAGTAGAGGTTGCCCCATGAGAAGGAGAGGGCAAGTGTTCCTTATAATGTTGATCCAAGGAGGAGTGTACACTCCAGAAAGGTGACTATTTGTGGGATACCAGGCTGCCTTATGGTGTTGAATGATAGGTACTATGGAAACTACATTCTTCCTTCCATGTTTGACTACTTAGGGTTATTTTGAGAGCCTTTACTTATTCCATACTACTTGGACGAGTTCAAGGTTACCGAGAGGGTAAAAGTTGTCTTCTCCTAATTTAATTACCATAAGGAAGTGTAATGCGATGTTTTTTCCTTAACCTACGATTATATGAGCTTGGGTGATGATTAGTTTTCATGACATCAAGTTCCTAATGTGCAAAATTGGCCTAATATTGTAAGAGACCAATGGGGAAATCACCTCATAACGTACTTGCTACCCAAACCGCAAAGAAAAATACTTACCTACTCAAATCCAATTTATGATGAGAGACAAGAGATTGAGAGGAGTAAGAGAGTGCAAGGTGGTAATCCTAGAGTGGAAAAAAAAGAGGATATGTGGAGTAAAGTAAGGGGATTGCCACCAAACCGTGCTAACATTGGTTGTCCTTCCATTTCTAAGGACATTTGTGTAGGTACCAACATGGAAAACGAAGGCGAACAATGCCAAAAGGAAGTGTTGTCCAAGCTTGTGGAGGACCTTTACCCCACAGCAAAAAAGAGTCTACTCAAGATCTTAAAGGTAAAATAGCTAACTCTTACACTTTAGTGCATATGAATGACAATTGTATGGCTAGTAAGACATTGAGTGTAAGTAGTAGCTTACTTATTTATGAGTCTAATGATTCCTTGCCTCTTGTTAATGATGTACATATTGTGAGTTTGGATACACTAGTTGATCCTATTGATGACGAAATTGACTCTTCTTGTAAGATCAATTTATGTCCACCTAGTGTTAAAGCCTATATGTTGAACGAAAGTACATCATCTTGTGTAATTGGTGTTGATTAACTTGTTTGTTAAAATTATCCTCCACTTGAGTATGTGTGTGATATTCTTAATAGAACTCAAGTGAGTGAAGTATTTGAAAATGTTGGTCAACAAAGTGGGAGTGAACCCAAGATCTCTTCTTAGGGTAATCTTATGTTTGGAACATCCTTGAAACTTGATATTGATCATTTAGAGCGTGAGGAACTTTCTTGTTCCAAATCTGTCCGTGAGGTAGATCACACTCTCTTTAGGTGTAATGTCTTGTTTGAAGATTATTTAAACACTTCTAATAAAGCTAGTGGTGAAAATGATGGTATAGCTTGCCTTGGAAGCTATAGTATATATGCTAACCCACTTTGGTGTGACAACATTCCTCCTAAAGATGGAAACCTCTTCTTGGAAGATGAGAGTACTCTTAGGGGTAAGGAATGTGTAGTTGCGGAAGCTACTTCTTCTTTTACTTTGTGTGACTTTATTGTTGAGAGTACTCATGGTTATCATTAGGAAACTAGTAGGGAGTACACACATGAGGGCACCTTGGTAGAAGTCGATTTGAGTGATACCTTTCTCTACTCTCTATTTGCTTTGGATGATATGCATGCTATTATAGAGAGTATGTCGTTTAGTTTGGGTGTAGACCACGGGAAAGAGGAGTGTTTTCTAGACCCGTGTCTATGGCCACTTTTCCCATTTGACCCCGGTGCCAAATGTAGAATAGTGATGTTGGTGCACCCAACTTGTTGCTTGGTCTACATGACAAGAAAAGTATCACTCTTGGTGTATCCCATAGCCAAATCCTTTGTACATCTTTCATTGAGTTCTTAATACTCACTTCAAAGGATTCTTGGTTATACTTCAAGTATATACCCCTTGGCGTGATGATGTTTATTGTTGTGCTAACCCTAACCCTCATGCCATGAGGATATTGTGCTTGTTTGTCCTTTCTCTTGTTTTGCAAGGTGCGGATTCGATGTCGAATCCTTTTCAAGAAGGGGAGGATGATACAAGTGAAATGGCCGCATTAGCTTTCGGTGGCATCATTCAAAGTCACTACCTGAATAATCAATCTTTGGTCCCATGGATAGAACGGGATCATACTTGTAGGGGTTATTTTGAGCATGCCATCAAACAAACCCGTGTGTGGAAGATTGCTTGGAGCCTTGAAGACTAGAGGACTCATGATTTTGGACCACATTTGATGGTTCATGATTTTGGCCTCTTTTATTATGGTCATATTGGTTACTTAGCCTCAAGGTCATTTTGGTCTTTTAGCCTTATCTAAATGACACTCCATTGCCACCCACCTCATTAAGGGCATTGGAGTCATTTTATATTTCTTTTGTAATATACTATATATAGTCTATGTAAGGTCATTTCTCTTTAGTTAATGAATGATGAACATTTGAAAGACTTATTCTCTCTTTGGAGAGTGCAACACCTTAGTATAGTTCTTAGTTAGGGCTTGAAAAAGTCATCCTTAGTATAGGGCTTAGAAAAATCAATATTGTTCTTTGCTTGGAAACGGTGAATCTTGAGGTGAGTGAGTCCCTTGGTGGTCACTGTAAGAGTTGTTGTTACATTAATTAGGGGTTTAGTGTTTGAATCACCCTTTGTTCCTAAGTCTTGTAACAAATCTATATCTCACTATCTATCATTTTATTCTTGTAATCTTGTTATTGTTTGTAGTGGACTGTTTTTGTGTCTTGTTGAATCCAAAAATTTGTATTATTTTTGTCATCTTGTTCTTCACGATTTGTGGCTGTTTTGGGTGTCAAATGCACCTTTGTTTCTTGTATTCTTGTTGTATTTGTCGAATCCGAGTGAGGTCTTCATTTGGTCCACAATTTATTGTGATTTGTGGACTATTTTGGAGGGTGTATTGGACTGTTTTGTGGCTTTTTCGTGTTCCTCTTGTTTGTCTTGTATCACACCATAGTGGGTTAGCATATAGGCTATAGCTTCCAAGGAAAGCTATATCATTATTTTCACCACTAGGCCTATTAGGAGTGTTTAAACTACCTTCAAACAAGACATTGTACCTAAAGAGTGAATGATCTAATCCGCGAATAGATTTGGAACTTTCACTCTCTAAGGAATCATTATCAAGTTTCAAAGATATGTCAAGCACACGATTAACCCTATGAGCCAAGCAAACATTAGAATCTTTACAACAACTTAGGCTCATGGGTTCACTCCTTTTTTCTTGACCAACATTTTCAAATTCTTCACTCACTTGAGACTCATTAATCATATCACACATATTCTCAAGTGGTGGGCAAGTTTTACACATAAGTTGGTCAACACAAATTTCACTCGATGATGTACTTTCATTCAACACAATAGCTTCAACACTAGGTGGACACAAATTGATCTTACTAGAAAAGTCGACTCGGTCATCTATAGGATCAACTAGTCTATCCACTCGCACAACATTACATCATCCACAAGTGGTAAGGAATCAATACACTCATACGTAGGTAAGCTACTACTCCCACTCAATGGCTTATTAGTCACACTTTCATCATCCACATGTACCAAAGTGTAAGAGATAGCTATTTTACCTTGACGTTCATGAGTGCGTTCGTCTTTACCTTAGTGTGAAAGTCCTTCTCAAGTTTGGGCATCAACTTCCTTTGGTAAACTCTCATCACAAGGTGTTTGGACCTTAGATTTTGAATTTGTTGGGATAAGTGTGGATACCAATTGGCGTAGCCTTTCAACGTGCCATTTTATGTCTTCAATATTATCGGTGATGTAGTCAAACTTGGCATCGAGATTGGTGGCAGCCATGGTACCTAAGAAAAGACAACAACGAACAACAAAACAAACAAACTTGCTATATCAAAAATGCCTCACCACACTCTCACTCTCAATTTTTACCTCACACTTGGTTTCACAAGTGTTGAAAGCCAGCTTGTACTTCGTGAGTGATTAGGGAGGAGTCCACCTTGGTCTAGAATAGATTTTCATTTGATTTGACTCAAAGAAAATTTACTTACGGACTTGAACCAACAAGATACAACAAATTCACAAAAGAGAAAAAGCACAAAAGCAACGTAGACACGAACAACGGATTCAAGAACTAAGTGACAACCTTGTAGAAGTTTACTAGCTAGTTAATTAGTACTAGGATTAATTAAACGAAACTAAGAGACAACAAAATGAAACTAAGAAATCTAAAATTTGAGCTCGAAAATATTGCGTGAGCAGTAGCAATGATGATGTGGTGGCCACGTATTGGTTCGGTTTTATCAAGTGGTTATTCTCAAATGTTCAAGTTTTGGTCAAAAATTAATTTGGATTGGAGGAATTTATTTTAGGAGGAAAAATAAGTCTTGGAGACTTTTTCAATTTTCAAGACTTGACTTTTTCTTGCACTTCTCCTTAAAACATGGGTCCTTAAATCATTGAAAAGTAATTGAGAAGTGATATAAAGTCTTTTGGTAGTTGGGGGTCTTTCAAGACTAACAAGTACATTCATCTTTTTCCTTCACCTTTTAGGATCTAGCACTCACTTTATGTTCTAACAATATATGAAGGAAGGTGAAGAACTTTAAGAACAACAACAACCACACCACGAACAATAACAACAATCTTCAAGAACAACAACAATTCCAATGGCCAACTCCAATCCACAACAACAAACGGCAAAGTCTCTTTAGTGTTGTGTCTTTGATTTTAACAAGATATGAAGGTTGTGAAGAACTTCAAGAATACAACAACATTCACCAAGAACTACAACAACAACACTCCTTTCAACAATAATAACCACACACATGGCCAAGTCAAGTTTTTCAACAATAATGTCTACCACACGGTCTTACTTGGTCATGACAACGAAAACAAAGCTCAAACTTAGATATTGACTCAAGTGTTAGTAAATAACAAAGCTAACACTAGAAAAACTCAAGACAAACAAAAATCTCGGCCAAGACACAAGAAGAACGTAATTCTTGGTCAAGAACACAACACGGGCAGATTGCATTCTCACATGCGTCTATCTTCGTGGTCGTACTTGTATCAGGGGTAAAATAAGTTTTCATAAGAACAGGTATGAAATTCTCCCTTGATTCTTTGGCACAAAGATAGTTTATGCATCTTGTTGTGTTTTGAAAAATCAAAAGATTCAATAAATACTAGTAGGATCCTATTTCTAATTGTACGTTAGTGTGGAAAAAATATTAGAGTCATGATTTCTAATCAATGGTAAAAGCATGTCGTGATTACACCATGATTGGTGAATGATTGCTTAGCAATCTTAGAACATTGACAAGGCTTCAAGCCATTACTTTTATTCGTTAAAGTTAATGTTGGAATAGTGTTTCTATGGGATTTTGGATTTTTATATTATTTTATTTGTATGAGATTCTACTTCTAAATATGAGTATTATTATATTAAGCAAAATTTTTACCAATTAAGTTTGAATAGCGAGATAAAGATCTTTTTAAATTTTGGGTTTAATATGTGAGATAGTAAGGTTTAGTTCTAATATTAAAAGTTAGGGATATTGAGACTTGACCGGATTCGCTTACTTAATATCGTTAATTAATATTTTGGTATAGATTGAGGGCTATTGGAGGTTGTTTGGTTGGTGTTCTACGCGTTGCAAGGTTGAAAATTTTGTCATTAGCGAGGTAAGTGAAACTTTAAGCTTTGGTGCTTGCTTTTCAAATTTATTTTAAAAATATATTTTTATCTGTCCAGTCTATGTGTTGGGACTAGCATGTGCTTGGCAGAATCAACGGTCTTTAAGGCCGGCCACATATACTTTATGTTAAGAATGCTAATTCTCCTTTTTATAAATTATTTCGTGATGTGATATGATTGTGTATTGTGAGATTGGGATATTGTGTATGCTTCTTAATTCCTTTAGGGCATTGTGTATGCTTCTTAATTCCTTTGGGCATTGTGTATGTTTCTTAATTCCTTTGGGCATTGTGTATGCTTCTTAATTCCTTTGGGGCATTGTGTATGCTTGCCTTGAGGATTGTGTATGTTTGTTGATTTTATATGGGGCATTGTGTATGTTTCCCTTGAGCATTGTGTATGCTTGTTGATTTGATATGGGACATTGTGTATGCTCCCCCTAAGTATTATGTATACTCCTGATATATTTAATGCATTGTATATGTTGCTCGAAACCTCTAGTGTTGGCTAATTACTTTAATTGCAAATTATGATAAGTGCTTTGTATGAAATTATGTTGAGATATATGTTTCTTGATGAAGGTTTGTTGAACCTCGTTGGTTACCTTATTATGATATAGTTCCGTGTGTAATAATTTTATGTTCTTGGTGTTGTTGTATTTTCTAATATTTGTCCCAGGAGTACTTAAAGCAGCGAGCCGATGATCTTACTAAGTTATATTTACATATAGCTCACTCCTTACTTACATATCTATAGATACCGTTGCGGAGGGAGAGACCAGTGGCTGATGGTTCTTACGCGTGAATTACAGTACTGAGGTGAACCTTCCCATTGATCGTGAAGGCTGTCATTCAGCGTTAGATCTTTTAGATTACATTTCTTTTCGTTGGGTTTGCATGCCCGAAAGTTGAACTCATGTAACCCTATTTAGATGCTCCATGAACTTATAGTGGGACTTGGGTAAGAGATATGATATCTAAACTACTGTTGTTTTCATAAATCTCTAAGCAGTATCTTGTTGGATACTTACTCTGCATTAATGATTATTTCATGCATGTGGAGTTGTATGTGTGTTTTTAGACCATATGAATATATGAAAAATTGATTCTCCCGATAAGTGGTGTTAGCGGGAGCCAGTCACGTCTAAGGATTATTTTGGGATGTGATTAAGACCAGTAGATGCAATAACTCCTTTTATTTTCTTTAACTTCATTCCCAATCAAATGACAACAATATATCAAGTGTAATCCAACAAGTGAGATCAGGGGATGGTAGTGTGGTGTGTACATAAACCTTATCCCACGTTCTGAAGGAACAGAGGTGGTTTAAGAAAGACCATCAGCTCAAGTAAAGCAATTCAAAGCAGGTTCGAAATAATAACAAGAAAATATAATAAAAGGAATAATAAAGTAGAACCTTTAACTTCTCGATGTGGAAGGCAGGATTGATTATTTTTCTGTGTTTGGCCCATGCGTTTCCCTCAATGTTTGCAAGACCTTGAGCCAATAACTTGGTCAGTGGATTGGGATGAGTCTGCTTTAGATACACATAATTCCTTGTGAGAATCTCCTTTACATGTTCAGGATTTGTGATCAACAAAACTGGATATGGGCCTAGCCACACAAAAGAACTTTTACCTGCAAGTAATCATTTTTGTGTTAGAAAAAATCTAAAATCTGAGTCTTTGCTATGCTTTATTGTAAGTGAAAGTAGTGATTGACTCTATTAGGCATTTTCCAGTAAGAAAGCAATTTGGGTTACATATCAGCCCAATTTTTAATGGGCTGAAATAGGTTGGGCTGAAATGAGTTGAGCTAATAAATGAGTGTATCAATTACCCGTCCTTATTCATTGATTATTAAACAATCTCATCTATGTATATACTAATTAATTCATATTCTGTACAAAGTCTTAATCAACACTTTTTTTTAAAAACGTGTTCGTGATATTTACCACTACTCTTTCAATATCCAACAATGTTTATCATCATGCCTTGATCAGCTACCACCATTATTATCAATCATCTTCCTCTCTATATACTAGCTTCTTAAATTACCCCATAAATTTCAACGTGTTTCTACTTTTGCAGTGCACGGAGTTTAAGAAATTAAATAAAGACGTTTAAATCGGCACTGGAGGGTGGGGTCGATGAAGTGGTTGAGAGTCATGAGGTGTTAGGTTTAAATTTTTAATAGAAACAAATACTAGATGATTTATTCCCATCTGTCATAGCCTTGGTGGACAAAGTTAGCTAATACTTGTTGTTGGTGAGAGGCGACATTGTCCCGTGGAATTAGTTGAGGTGCGCAAAATTTATTGCGTACACCACAGTCATCAAAAAAGTTCCTTAAGTTTGAACTTTGAATTTAAATGATTCTTATTAGTCAACAATACGAAATATCACTAACCTTTCAACTATAAAACTTAGTGAGTACAATCTTTGAACTTTGTTGAAATTGTTAAAAATAAGCTTATATGTATTGTATTTATTTGGAAACGTAGGAGTTCAATAATAAAATAATATTTTATATTTATTCATTTTAGGATTAATATTTATTCTTGATAAAATAGTTCAAGTTAGTTGTTAGTTTCTTCTACTCCAAATTATTATAGAAAAAATTATAATTCATAAAGAAGACGATGAATTCCTGCAAATAAAAAAATTAGGGTCTCTAACTAGTAGAAGAACCATATATAAATATTTTAAAGGATTGTTATTTTTAAAAAATAATGCATATTAACGGATACTATGATAATAACATCAATCATTCACTATCAAATAAAATTAGGTGATTTTATATAACCATTTCGTAACTTAATAATGTTTTAAGGTTTCACTATTATTTTTATCAATCTTGTGATATTTTTTCAAAGAAAATCATATCGCCTCGTCAACTTGGCTGTAAAAACTAAATACATTTACCAATTAGGACAATAACTGTACTTCTTGTTTATTTCATTTAAAGTATAACTAGCTATTTTAAGCTTTAATTTAACATTCTTTATCTTTTTAATTCATTTTTAATATTATGATTTGTGTCATTTTAAATTATATTATGCACTTATTGATAAAATATATTAAAAACTAATTTAAGAAGTACAAAAGTAAAAATAATTGGAGGCCTATTAATATTTCACGTAAAAATAAGAACTATTTAAATTCAAATTTAAAACTTGATGGACTATTTTGGTCATTTTTTGAGTCACTTTTAACAATTATTAGCTTGTAAGGAAAATACACAAATTTGAATGATATTATTAAAAAAAAAAAAAGATAAATTATTTTAGTGAAATATTTTGCTAAATTGAGTGACAATATAAGGGATTGATTTTGCTTTCTCTTAATTAAATAGTGCATATATAATAATGACCACAAGCCAGAGGAATCTTTCTTGCTTATTTAAAAGAGGCTGGGGCTTAAGAGTGGGGTGGGGGGTTGTAGAGGTCTTCTTAATTTGCAAAAATGGGGTCATTTACGCCTTTGTCCCTATTTTGTGTTGGACTTTCACATTTTGCTCCTCAAAAAAAATAATTTTTTTGCGGAGCATATATTTATATTTTTGTATTATAATATTTTACATGTTATGTGCAGCATACTTAAAGAACTTATATTTTTTACATGTTATGTGTAGCATAGTTAAAGAACTTATATTTGTTAGTGCAAAAACTAAACATCAGTCTATTATGTTAGGGTTTTTGTCCTAATTTTCTTACCAAAATTAAAATTTACTTTTTTTTGAAAGAAAAATAAAAGTTACCATAATTATTTTTAATTTTCCTTAAAGAAAAATATAAAAATTTTCCATATTTGGCTAACCTATTTCTTAGAGAAAAAGTTTTAGACCTTTATAAATAGAAGACCTCTTCTCATACCAATAACACAATAGCATCCACAATGTAATCTTTTAAAGAGTAGTTTATGGAGAGATTTTATCTCTCATTAGTTTTATGTTTTTTTTTTTTTTTTTAAATTTAGGTTTTAAATATGTAGGCAATTGACTGAATCATATCAATAAGTTTATGTTTTAGTATGTTTTTCTTGACATCTTATTTATCGTCTCAAATAGTTTGCAAACTACAAGCTTCCGCATGACGCCTCTCGATTTCGAATATTTTGTGTTGGACTTTCACACTTTGCTCCACAAAATAAGTAATTTTTTCGCGGAGCATATATTTATATTTTCGCATTATAATATTTTACACGTTATGTGTAGCATACTTAAAGAACTTATATTTGTTAGACGTAAATTCATTGTTAAGAGCAAAAACTAAACATCAGTCGTTTAGAGGGCAAATAATGCAGTTAAGTGGAAAAGATCTTGATAAAAAGT
>NC_061117.1:212769473-212769797 GCF_002878395.1 Capsicum annuum | reverse complement strand
TTTTAATGGGCCATATACAAAATAAATTCAATTTAAGTAAAACTTCAATACAAATATCAAACCTCGGATGTGAAATAAAAAAGGTTTCATCCATTTTGCTATATCTGTCTAGTGAACTATTTCTTTTCATAATTTTGTCCTGCCGGCCCTGGTTCCTCTGGCCCCACTACAGGAAATGAAATCACTTGTCCTCTTATAATTTGAATAAAAGAAAATGATACTGAGATATAAAGGTTCCATTGAGGGAGGTTAACTAAATAGAGTGAGACTTGGAATTTTTAGAAAATTAAAAGAAGTTCAAAAATTTTGCAAATAAATGATCAA